>NC_092054.1:46919159-47241127 GCF_003086295.3 Arachis hypogaea | reverse complement strand
GACCGCGTCACTTCTCGATGGTTATCTCCTCAAATTCTTGTGTTCCTTCCATTTTTGCTAGCTTCCTTTCCAATCTCCAACTCATTTATGCACTGTAAAGTCTGAAACACTCAACACACAGATCACGATATCGAATGGAATAAAGAAGAATTAAAAATAAATAATTAAAGTCTCTAGGAAGCAGTTTTCAAACATGTAATAAATTCAGGGAGGAAATCTAAATGCATGCTAATTTAATGAATAAGTGGGTAAGGATCATGATAAAACCACACAATTAAACACAATATAAATCATAAAATAGTGGTTTATCAACCTCCCCACACTTAAACATTAGCATGTCCTCATGCTTAATTGAAGGAGATAAGGAAATAAGTATGAACATGTAGAAACTCATGCAATGCAATGCAAACCTATATATATATAAATAAATGCAACTATATGGTTCTTGCCCACTTGATCAAAAGTAAATAAGCTCTTCAAAACAATTACAAATCAAATTCCACTAATTCTATCGTTATACAATAAAATAGATAAAAGTGCAAGAAGATAGCTCATGAAAGCAGGGAACATGAAAATTCAAGTATTGAACCCTCACTGATAATGTATGTACGCTCTAATCTCTAGTGTATAGGGTGATCACTCTATCCTTCTCTAATCATGCTTTCTAACTTTTGTTCTTCTCCTAACCAATCAACAACAGTTAATATACCAATGCAAACATCGTGAGGTCTTTTCAAGGTTGTAATGGGGCTAAGGTAAAGGTAAGGATGTATATATATATAAGGCTAAGTGAGCTAACAAAGTGAATCTTTGATTAGTCTAAGATCTCACCTAACATATACATACTTTATACAAGTTTAAAATCATACCTAGCTACCCATAATTCCCACTTTTGTATGATTCCCATACTCATGTACCAAATTTTTCTTTTTAATTTATCACATGTGCATTGATTAACATTAACATTGGGGTAATTTTTGTCCCCTTATTTATTTTATATATATATATATATAATTTTTATTATTTTTTTTTTAATTCATAAAAGCAAACATAACGTATCGATGCACATAGATTCTTCATTACTTTCTAATTTGGTTTTTCTTTTCATGAGTAGGTTCCCAAATTCCCAATATTCAAATAAATTAAATACATTCCCTTATTACCCAATGTTTCCACACTTTAGTTGATACACAATTTCTATCTTGAGCTAACCAAAGATTCACTTGGGATTTTTAATTTATTTTTCTGCTTAAGGCTAGTAATGTGGTTATAGAACAAGAGGGGATTAAAAGCTCAAGGGGCTAACAAAGGTGATGTAAAAGGTAGGCTTATTTGGGATAAGTGAGTTAATAACAAATAATGGCCTCAATCATGTGCAAGCATGTGAATATAATAAATATTGGACATATAAGATAAAACAAAATATAGATTACAATCATAGAGAAGTAAACACACAAGAATGAAATAATTATGGTTAAATAATGTAACCATACATAAAGGCTCAAATCTTTCACAGGTTGTGTGTTCTTTAACTCAAATATCATGTTCCAAATACAGCTCAAGCAAATTTATCATAAAAATTTTTTGAAAAATTAGTGAAATATTGTTCCAAAGATAGATTTTTAAAAGAAACTTATTGTCTTTTCAATCAAGTAGAACATGCATGCAACTATCCTAACCTACGCAATTTATTCTATTCTATAAAGGAAAGAAAATCTAACTAAAATATCCTAATTATTGGTGCTAGCGAAGAGAAATTACCTCCGGAAGTCAGGTACTGACCGACCTCCCCACACTTAAGGCTTTGCACCGTCCTCGGTGCCATCTATCAGGAACAGGGGTGGGCTGGTAGCAGTATCTCCATCATCGGGACCGTCATGGCTCCCTGTGCTAGTAAAGGAAGTGGAATCCGGGGTATCTGAGTCTCTGAAGTGTCCCTTGAGTAGCTCCTTGAGGTGTTTGAATTGGCGCTCGTTACGGCGCTCTCTCATCTTTGCTTTCTGTTCTTGCCGATCCAACCGTTCGATTATCTGCTGGAGCAATTTCTCAGTTGTAGATGCTTATGATGTTGAAGAAGAATTATCTTCAACTGGAGCAGTAGGAAGGCTTGTAGTGGCTGCTGAGAGTCTGAGGTATTTCCCGTTAGGGACATACTGATCATCTCGTGGAAGCATAGCTTTGGTGTCCCCAGCTCTGTAGGAGACTCCGGCTGCTGAGACAAGATCTGAGACCAAGGCGGAGAAAGGTAAGTTGCCCGCAATTTGTATGTGTTCCATAGCATTCCGAATATGTCTTGAGAGATTCAGAGGTTGGTCTGTAAGGATGCACCATAATAGAACAGCCATGTCCGCAGTGAAGGAGGACTCATGAGTGCTCGGAAAGACGTAATGGGACATGATCTGTGCCCATACGCGAGCCTCCAAGGTAAGTGCTGAAGCCAAGATTCCCTTAGGGCAAGTACGGTGGTCCGTAGATCCAACGGCTGCCAGGTGCTGTGATGATTCTGAGAACGGAGTCCCAGTCAAATTGGTATCGCTGGCGCTGAAGGGCGGCTTCTTGAAAAGCTTCCATTCCTACTGGAATAGGGGGAGACTCAGAGCTTGCTGAATGGCCTCTTCTGTGACGGGGACTTGCTTCTGCCGGACATAAACAGACTGCAGGGTCGGCATGTAGAAGTTGGAGTAGAACTCAACTACCCAAGAAAGATTGACCTGCCTTGGCTGTCTCCGTAGGAAACCCCATTGTCTTCGCTCAATTTGTGGCTCAACAAAGGTGGCAATATTGGATGGGAGGATAAGAAGGTATTCATGGTTATAGTTCCTTTCTGCCAGGATAGGGAACATCTGCTCACAGTAGCGATTGGAAAATCACGCAGCGTCCTTTGCTGGAAAGGCTTTCTCCTTTTCATCAACCTTTATTATCCTCTTAACTCGTTTTGTGGAGGGCTTGACTGCAGTTGAAGAAGGCTCTGCCACTAATGCTCTTTTAGTTCCTCTTCTTGCTGGTGGTTTGGAAGTTGCTTTCTCCTTTCCTTTCTTGGTGGCCATCCTGAAAGAAGGGAAGAGAAAGAAAATTAAATTTAAAGAGATATACAGCAAGGAAGGAAATGGAAAAGAGGGTGAATGATGCAAAGCAAAATATAGATGACATTAACACATGCTCTCGAGTGCATATGAAAAGCCAACAGTGGAAAATAACTGGTGCATACAAAGACAAGTGGATGCAAGGCGTTTATTGGCATGCCGAAAAAGGGCATGAGTAGCATAGACCAAGCAATACTTTGTAACAAGCCAAAATATTTGTATTGACAATAAATTCAATTAATATAATAGTAAGGGAAAGTTGTGAAAAGCAAGCATTGAATAGTATAGCATAGAGAAGTGCATAATGCCATATGAGCTTTTTCACAAACACATAGCATGCATGGTGAATAGGGTATAGAAAATATGAAGATGAATATGCAAGAAATCCCTTAAATAGGAGAAAAAAAAATAAATGTCAAACAATTTGCAATAATCCACAAGCATATAATGAGGGATGATGACTCCAAAAAGTTTCTAGCACCATGTAAAAAGGAAAAGAAGGAGAAGAAAAAGAAAATAAAAAAATTGAAAAGAAAAAGAAAAGAAAAGGAAATAATAATATATATACATAAAATAATAAGAATGATAGAAAAGAGAAGAAGGAAGAAGAAGGTAAAACCTTGTTAATGGTGGTGAGGGAGATAGAGAGTGAAAGGTGAGATAGAAAGGGGAAGGGGGAAGGAAGAAATAAGGAGGGAAAAGAAAAATTAGGATTGGGAGGAGGGGAAGATAAGGTATGTGGCAATTTTAGGTTGAGCTGTGCGGCGCATGCGACGCGGCCATGTGGGGCACGCGTTCGCGTGGGTGCGCTTCCAGGTAAGGGGGCGCGATCGAGTCGGTCACGTGGTCGCGTGACCCATGTTACGCTGCTGGCGCGAGTGCAGCCTCGCTCCAGCACAACTCTCTGTTCAATTTATTTTAATTGCCAAAATTGGGTGACGCGATCGCGTGAGTGTGCGTTATAAAATGGGTGACGCGGCCGCGTCGGCGACGCAGTCGCGTGACAAGGATTGTGCTTGAAGTCATCCAGGAATCTCCACCAATGTTTATGATTTCAGTAACCTCCGGGGTCCCAAACTAGGCGCAGAAAGCCTTCAAGTAAGTTAAAGCAAGTGACAAGGCCCCAAGAGTGCTGATTTCTAGATTGAATTCCGGAGTCCCAAATCTTGCTTTTGCACCTGTCTTCTTGTTGATTATCATGATTCCATCCGGGTGGTTCAGCTTTAGAATTCTCACTGAAGCGTCCAAACAACTTCCTAGACCCATTCAATTGAGCTTTACACCAACCTTTGCGTTTAGACTTTAAGCTTCCAACCATAATGAACCTTGCAGGATAGTTCTTACCACTAACCATCTTCCTCTTACTCTTAATGTTACAAAGAGCTCTAAGTTGACCATCCGTCTCCAGTAGCCCATATTCAAGTGGGATTAGAAAGCTAAGAGATATGAAATTTACCCACTTGAATGTTGTGAAAGATGATGGCAACTTAGGGGGAGGTATTTTCAATGAAATTGCAAGCTCCACTCCCTTGTGCTCTTCTTTGACATCTTCTACCTCTTGATCAACCTCTACAAAATCTTCAACCATGATCTGCCTTGGAGGTTGTACGCTCTTCTCAACATCAACATCAAACACCGTGGAAGGAGGCTTTGTGACTGGACTTTCCAATGGAGGTACAGTATCTCTTAAGTCTGCAACCACTTCTTCCTTTTTAATAATTGCTGCGTTATCCAGTTGTTTAAGTATAAAATCATACTCATCCTCGATGCTTTTCTTTCTATGACAACTCCCTTCAACTATTCCTTCATCTTCAAGGGTCTCTCCTACCCTTACCCGTAGGGCCTCCTCTAGCTCTTTATGAAGTATGGATTCGCGAAGATGATTCCTTCTTTCCTGTTCCATATTAATAGCATAATTGGGATCATCTTGCTCTTGGATTGATGGATGTGGGTGCTCTTCCATGGATGGTGGTGATGGGATGGAGAGATCATTCTGTGGTTGACAAGGAAGTGCACTAGATCTTGAGGGTTGATTGTTGAAGGTATTTGGTGGTCTGATTTGGGTGAAGAGAGCTTGTATAGTAGAGTTTAGATCAGCAAGTGCTTTCTCCATGGAGGTTTGGGGTGGATCTATGTATGGTTCATTTGGTTCATAAGGTGGTTGGTAAGGTGGATGTGGGTTAGGGTCATATGGAGGTGAATGGTGGAAAGGGGCTTGTGAGTGTGGTGGTCCAAAGTTATGTTGAGGAAAGGGTTCATAGGCATATGGTGGTGGTTGTTGATAGTCCATTAGAGGTGGTTGTTGCCATGAGGGTTGATTAAATCCTTGTGGCTCCTCCCATCTTTGATTCTTCCAACCTTGATGCCTGTTCTCATTATAGTTTCCATTCCTAACAACAACATTGGAATCAAACTTGAAGCGAGAGGGGTGAGAATTCAAAGTAGCTAATAAAAAATTAAAAACAAAAATAAAAATAAATTTAAATTAAAAGGTTATTTAAATTTTGAAATTGAAAATTAAATTTTGAAATTTGAATTTGAAATTTTGAAATTTGAAATTTGAAATTTGATTTTTGAAATAAGATAAGATAAGATAAAAATTTTAAAAATAAAAATCTAATTTTTTTTTTCGAAAAAAATTAATTAAAAATATTTTTAAATTTAATGAGGAAAGAGAAAAACAATAAAATGACACCAAATTTCAAATTTTTAGATCAAAACGAAGAAAACAACTAAGAACAGCTTGAAGGTCAAGATGAACGTGAAGAACAACTCGAAGATCAAGATGAACACTAAGAACAAATTTTTGAAAAATTTGTAATAACTAAATAAAAACCAATAACCTCTTAATTTATGAAAAAGCAAAAATAAAAAAAATAAAAACAAATAAACAAGCAAAAATCAAAAAAAATATTTACAATAACCAATAATAAGGCATACGTTTGCAATTTCCCGGCAACGGCGCCAAAAATTGATGAGATGCAGAAGCTGGCGAATTAAAAATTATTAAAATGGTTACGTTGCAAGTATAGTTCTTAACTCACCGAAAATCTGTCTATCAATTTAGAAGTATGTCACAGAAAGTTTGAATTAAAAATTACTGGGAGTTTTAAGTCCCAGGTCGTCTCCCAACGAGTTGCAGAAAAGTGTGCTATCTTATTAATCAGATGTTCAAAGAAGTTGAGTTAAGTAAATTGGAATTTAAATTGAGGAAATTTAATTAATATGAGTAAAAGCCTTGACTGGGAGTTGATTGGTTGGAATTTCTACTATTGATGGAGTGATTGTAAGATTAATTTATAATTAATGGTTGTTCTGTTTGGTTATCCTTTACTAGGTAAGGGAAAGTCAAACAAGTTGGAATGCCAGATCTGTTCACAAGTTGCAACCCACTTAGTTCAAAGGGATTGGCGTTGGTGACAGGATAGCAATCCAACATTTAACCCAATTACAAATTTTTCCTTCAATCCTTCCAACTCAAGAGTTCCTTTTAATCAACTCCCCATCAAGTAAAGAAACTACTCACGCATTGTAAATAATAAATCCATAGCACATGAAAGGGAATTAAAAGAAGACATGATTATTGGAATTGAAATTGAATTAAAAAGAAATAATCCTTGCATTAATTAATCATAAAAGTATTCAAATAACAAAATTGAACAAAACAAAGAACATGGAAGAATGAAACCAAGTTAAGAAAACGAACTAGAATGACGAAGTCTTGATGATGAAATAACTCTTCTCAATGTTCCAATGCTAAGATCAATTGAAAATTAAAAATTCTAAAACCTAGAGAGAAAAACCTAAGAGAGTAAAACTAGATCTAAAACTGTCTCTGTATATGATGAATTTTTTTTTTTGTTTATGCATATTCTCCGGCTCTAGTCTGCTGTTCCGGGCCGAAAATTGGGTCGAATTAGGGTCCAAAATCGCCCCCAATGAATTCTGCAGATTATGCAGATCGCACATGTCACGCGATTGCGTCATCCATGCGGACGCGTCATTCGCGTTTTTCCTTGCCATGCGTTCGCGTCATCCACGCTACCGCGTCGCCTGAGCTTTTCCAATCCGCGCGGCCGCGTGAGCCATGCGACCGCGTCACTTCTCGATGGTTATCTCCTCAAATTCTTGTGTTCCTTCCATTTTTGCTAGCTTCCTTTCCAATCTCCAACTCATTTATGCACTGTAAAGTCTGAAACACTCAACACACAGATCACGATATCGAATGGAATAAAGAAGAATTAAAAATAAATAATTAAAGTCTCTAGGAAGCAGTTTTCAAACATGTAATAAATTCAGGGAGGAAATCTAAATGCATGCTAATTTAATGAATAAGTGGGTAAGGATCATGATAAAACCACACAATTAAACACAATATAAATCATAAAATAGTGGTTTATCAACCTCCCCACACTTAAACATTAGCATGTCCTCATGCTTAATTGAAGGAGATAAGGAAATAAGTATGAACATGTAGAAACTCATGCAATGCAATGCAAACCTATATATATATAAATAAATGCAACTATATGGTTCTTGCCCACTTGATCAAAAGTAAATAAGCTCTTCAAAACAATTACAAATCAAATTCCACTAATTCTATCGTTATACAATAAAATAGATAAAAGTGCAAGAAGATAGCTCATGAAAGCAGGGAACATGAAAATTCAAGTATTGAACCCTCACTGATAATGTATGTACGCTCTAATCTCTAGTGTATAGGGTGATCACTCTATCCTTCTCTAATCATGCTTTCTAACTTTTGTTCTTCTCCTAACCAATCAACAACAGTTAATATACCAATGCAAACATCATGAGGTCTTTTCAAGGTTGTAATGGGGCTAAGGTAAAGGTAAGGATGTATATATATATAAGGCTAAGTGAGCTAACAAAGTGAATCTTTGATTAGTCTAAGATCTCACCTAACATATACATACTTTATACAAGTTTAAAATCATACCTAGCTACCCATAATTCCCACTTTTGTATGATTCCCATACTCATGTACCAAATTTTTCTTTTTAATTTATCACATGTGCATTGATTAACATTAACATTGGGGTAATTTTTGTCCCCTTATTTATTTTATATATATATATATATATAATTTTTATTATTTTTTTTTTAATTCATAAAAGCAAACATAACGTATCGATGCACATAGATTCTTCATTACTTTCTAATTTGGTTTTTCTTTTCATGAGTAGGTTCCCAAATTCCCAATATTCAAATAAATTAAATACATTCCCTTATTACCCAATGTTTCCACACTTTAGTTGATACACAATTTCTATCTTGAGCTAACCAAAGATTCACTTGGGATTTTTAATTTATTTTTCTGCTTAAGGCTAGTAATGTGGTTATAGAACAAGAGGGGATTAAAAGCTCAAGGGGCTAACAAAGGTGATGTAAAAGGTAGGCTTATTTGGGATAAGTGAGTTAATAACAAATAATGGCCTCAATCATGTGCAAGCATGTGAATATAATAAATATTGGACATATAAGATAAAACAAAATATAGATTACAATCATAGAGAAGTAAACACACAAGAATGAAATAATTATGGTTAAATAATGTAACCATACATAAAGGCTCAAATCTTTCACAGGTTGTGTGTTCTTTAACTCAAATATCATGTTCCAAATACAGCTCAAGCAAATTTATCATAAAAATTTTTTGAAAAATTAGTGAAATATTGTTCCAAAGATAGATTTTTAAAAGAAACTTATTGTCTTTTCAATCAAGTAGAACATGCATGCAACTATCCTAACCTACGCAATTTATTCTATTCTATAAAGGAAAGAAAATCTAACTAAAATATCCTAATTATTGGTGCTAGCGAAGAGAAATTACCTCCGGAAGTCAGGTACTGACCGACCTCCCCACACTTAAGGCTTTGCACCGTCCTCGGTGCCATCTATCAGGAACAGGGGTGGGCTGGTAGCAGTATCTCCATCATCGGGACCGTCATGGCTCCCTGTGCTAGTAAAGGAAGTGGAATCCGGGGTATCTGAGTCTCTGAAGTGTCCCTTGAGTAGCTCCTTGAGGTGTTTGAATTGGCGCTCGTTACGGCGCTCTCTCATCTTTGCTTTCTGTTCTTGCCGATCCAACCGTTCGATTATCTGCTGGAGCAATTTCTCAGTTGTAGATGCTTATGATGTTGAAGAAGAATTATCTTCAACTGGAGCAGTAGGAAGGCTTGTAGTGGCTGCTGAGAGTCTGAGGTATTTCCCGTTAGGGACATACTGATCATCTCGTGGAAGCATAGGTTTGGTGTCCCCAGCTCTGTAGGAGACTCCGGCTGCTGAGACAAGATCTGAGACCAAGGCGGAGAAAGGTAAGTTGCCCGCAATTTGTATGTGTTCCATAGCATTCCGAATATGTCTTGAGAGATTCAGAGGTTGGTCTGTAAGGATGCACCATAATAGAACAGCCATGTCCGCAGTGAAGGAGGACTCATGAGTGCTCGGAAAGACGTAATGGGACATGATCTGTGCCCATACGCGAGCCTCCAAGGTAAGTGCTAAAGCCAAGATTCCCTTAGGGCAAGTACGGTGGTCCGTAGATCCAACGGCTGCCAGGTGCTGTGATGATTCTGAGAACGGAGTCCCAGTCAAATTGGTATCGCTGGCGCTGAAGGGCGGCTTCTTGAAAAGCTTCCATTCCTACTGGAATAGGGGGAGACTCAGAGCTTGCTGAATGGCCTCTTCTGTGACGGGGACTTGCTTCTGCCGGACATAAACAGACTGCAGGGTCGGCATGTAGAAGTTGGAGTAGAACTCAACTACCCAAGAAAGATTGACCTGCCTTGGCTGTCTCCGTAGGAAACCCCATTGTCTTCGCTCAATTTGTGGCTCAACAAAGGTGGCAATATTGGATGGGAGGATAAGAAGGTATTCATGGTTATAGTTCCTTTCTGCCAGGATAGGGAACATCTGCTCACAGTAGCGATTGGAAAATCACGCAGCGTCCTTTGCTGGAAAGGCTTTCTCCTTTTCATCAACCTTTATTATCCTCTTAACTCGTTTTGTGGAGGGCTTGACTGCAGTTGAAGAAGGCTCTGCCACTAATGCTCTTTTAGTTCCTCTTCTTGCTGGTGGTTTGGAAGTTGCTTTCTCCTTTCCTTTCTTGGTGGCCATCCTGAAAGAAGGGAAGAGAAAGAAAATTAAATTTAAAGAGATATACAGCAAGGAAGGAAATGGAAAAGAGGGTGAATGATGCAAAGCAAAATATAGATGACATTAACACATGCTCTCGAGTGCATATGAAAAGCCAACAGTGGAAAATAACTGGTGCATACAAAGACAAGTGGATGCAAGGCGTTTATTGGCATGCCGAAAAAGGGCATGAGTAGCATAGACCAAGCAATACTTTGTAACAAGCCAAAATATTTGTATTGACAATAAATTCAATTAATATAATAGTAAGGGAAAGTTGTGAAAAGCAAGCATTGAATAGTATAGCATAGAGAAGTGCATAATGCCATATGAGCTTTTTCACAAACACATAGCATGCATGGTGAATAGGGTATAGAAAATATGAAGATGAATATGCAAGAAATCCCTTAAATAGGAGAAAAAAAAATAAATGTCAAACAATTTGCAATAATCCACAAGCATATAATGAGGGATGATGACTCCAAAAAGTTTCTAGCACCATGTAAAAAGGAAAAGAAGGAGAAGAAAAAGAAAATAAAAAAATTGAAAAGAAAAAGAAAAGAAAAGGAAATAATAATATATATACATAAAATAATAAGAATGATAGAAAAGAGAAGAAGGAAGAAGAAGGTAAAACCTTGTTAATGGTGGTGAGGGAGATAGAGAGTGAAAGGTGAGATAGAAAGGGGAAGGGGGAAGGAAGAAATAAGGAGGGAAAAGAAAAATTAGGATTGGGAGGAGGGGAAGATAAGGTATGTGGCAATTTTAGGTTGAGCTGTGCGGCGCATGCGACGCGGCCATGTGGGGCACGCGTTCGCGTGGGTGCGCTTCCAGGTAAGGGGGCGCGATCGAGTCGGTCACGTGGTCGCGTGACCCATGTTACGCTGCTGGCGCGAGTGCAGCCTCGCTCCAGCACAACTCTCTGTTCAATTTATTTTAATTGCCAAAATTGGGTGACGCGATCGCGTGAGTGTGCGTTATAAAATGGGTGACGCGGCCGCGTCGGCGACGCAGTCGCGTGACAAGGATTGTGCTTGAAGTCATCCAGGAATCTCCACCAATGTTTATGATTTCAGTAACCTCCGGGGTCCCAAACTAGGCGCAGAAAGCCTTCAAGTAAGTTAAAGCAAGTGACAAGGCCCCAAGAGTGCTGATTTCTAGATTGAATTCCGGAGTCCCAAATCTTGCTTTTGCACCTGTCTTCTTGTTGATTATCATGATTCCATCCGGGTGGTTCAGCTTTAGAATTCTCACTGAAGCGTCCAAACAACTTCCTAGACCCATTCAATTGAGCTTTACACCAACCTTTGCGTTTAGACTTTAAGCTTCCAACCATAATGAACCTTGCAGGATAGTTCTTACCACTAACCATCTTCCTCTTACTCTTAATGTTACAAAGAGCTCTAAGTTGACCATCCGTCTCCAGTAGCCCATATTCAAGTGGGATTAGAAAGCTAAGAGATATGAAATTTACCCACTTGAATGTTGTGAAAGATGATGGCAACTTAGGGGGAGGTATTTTCAATGAAATTGCAAGCTCCACTCCCTTGTGCTCTTCTTTGACATCTTCTACCTCTTGATCAACCTCTACAAAATCTTCAACCATGATCTGCCTTGGAGGTTGTACGCTCTTCTCAACATCAACATCAAACACCGTGGAAGGAGGCTTTGTGACTGGACTTTCCAATGGAGGTACAGTATCTCTTAAGTCTGCAACCACTTCTTCCTTTTTAATAATTGCTGCGTTATCCAGTTGTTTAAGTATAAAATCATACTCATCCTCGATGTTTTTCTTTCTATGACAACTCCCTTCAACTATTCCTTCATCTTCAAGGGTCTCTCCTACCCTTACCCGTAGGGCCTCCTCTAGCTCTTTATGAAGTATGGATTCGCGAAGATGATTCCTTCTTTCCTGTTCCATATCAATAGCAAAATTGGGATCATCTTGCTCTTGGATTGATGGATGTGGGTGCTCTTCCATGGATGGTGGTGATGGGATGGAGAGATCATTCTGTGGTTGACAAGGAAGTGCACTAGATCTTGACGGTTGATTGTTGAAGGTATTTGGTGGTCTGATTTGGGTGAAGAGAGCTTGTATAGTAGAGTTTAGATCAGCAAGTGCTTTCTCCATGGAGGTTTGGGGTGGATCTATGTATGGTTCATTTGGTTCATAAGGTGGTTGGTAAGGTGGATGTGGGTTAGGGTCATATGGAGGTGAATGGTGGAAAGGGGCTTGTTAGTGTGGTGATCCAAAGTTATGTTGAGGAAAGGGTTCATAGGCATATGGTGGTGGTTGTTGATAGTCCATTAGAGGTGGTTGTTGCCATGAGGGTTGATTAAATCCTTGTGGCTCCTCCCATCTTTGATTCTTCCAACCTTGATGCCTGTTCTCATTATAGTTTCCATTCCTAACAACAACATTGGAATCAAACTTGAAGCGAGAGGGGTGAAAATTCATAGTAGCTAATAAAAAATTAAAAACAAAAATAAAAATAAATTTAAATTAAAAGGTTATTTAAATTTTGAAATTTAAAATTTGAAATTTGAAAATTTTTTAAATTTAAATTTTGAAAATTTTTAAATTTGAATTTTGAAATTTGATTTTTGAAATAAGATAAGATAAGATAAAAATTTTAAAAATAAAAATCTAAATTTTTTTTTCGAAAAAAATTAATTAAAAATATTTTTGAATTTAATGAGGAAAGAGAAAAACAATAAAATAACACCAAATTTCAAATTTTTAGATCAAAACGAAGAAAACAACTAAGAACAGCTTGAAGGTCAAGATGAACGTGAAGAACAACTCGAAGATCAAGATGAACACTAAGAACAAATTTTTGAAAAATTTTGTAATAACTAAATAAAAACCAATAACCTCTTAATTTATGAAAAAGCAAAAATAAAAAAAATAAAAACAAATAAACAAGCAAAAATCAAAAAAAAATATTTACAATAACCAATAATAAGGCACACGTTTGCAATTCCCCGGCAACGGCGCCAAAAATTGATGAGACGCAGAAGCTGGTGAATTAAAAATTATTAAAATGGTTACGTTACAAGTATAGTTCTTAACTCACCGAAATTCTGTCTATCAATTTAGAAGTATGTCACAGAAAGTTTGAATTAAAAATTACTAGGAGTTTTAAGTCCCAGGTCGTCTCCCAACGAGTTGCAGAAAAGTGTGCTATCTTATTAATCAGATGTTCAAAGAAGTTGAGTTAAGTAAATTGGAATTTAAATTGAGGAAATTTAATTAATATGAGTAAAAGCCTTGACTGGGAGTTGATTGGTTGGAATTTCTACTATTGATGGAGTGATTGTAAGATTAATTTATAATTAATGGTTGTTCTGTTTGGTTATCCTTTACTAGGTAAGGGAAAGTCAAACAAGTTGGAATGCCAGATCTGTTCACAAGTTGCAACCCACTTAGTTCAAAGGGATTGGCGTTGGTGACAGAATAGCAATCCAACATTTAACCCAATTACAAATTTTTCCTTCAATCCTTTCAACTCAAGAGTTCCTTTTAATCAACTCCCCATCAAGTAAAGAAACTACTCACGCATTGTAAATAATAAATCCATAGCACATGTAAGGGAATTAAAAGAAGACATGATTATTGGAATTGAAATTGAATTAAAAAGAAATAATCCTTGCATTAATTAATCATAAAAGTATTCAAATAACAAAATTGAACAAAACAAAGAACATGGAAGAATGAAACCAAGTTAAGAAAATGAACTAGAATGACGAAGTCTTGATGATGAAATAACTCTTCTCAATGTTCCAATGCTAAGATCAATTGAAAATTAAAAATTCTAAAACCTAGAGAGAAAAACCTAAGAGAGTAAAACTAGATCTAAAACTGTCTCTGTATATGATGAATGTTTTTTTTTTGTTTCTGCATATTCTCCGGCTCTAGTCTGCTGTTCCGGGCCGAAAATTGGGTCGAATTAGGGTCCAAAATTGCCCCCAACGAATTCTGCAGATTATGCAGATCGCACATGTCACGCGATCGCGTCATCCATGCGGACGCGTCATTCGCATTTTTCCTTGCCACGCGTTCGCGTCATCCACGCTACCGCGTCGCCTGAGCTTTTCCAATCCGCGCGGCCGCGTGAGCCATGCAGCCGCGACACTGTGATTTGTTCTCCTTCACGCGGTCGCGTGCGCCATGCAACTGCGTCACTTCTCGATGGTTATCTCCTCAAATTCTTGTGTTCCTTCCATTTTTGCTAGCTTCTTTCTCCAACTCATTTATGTCCTGTAAAGTCTGAAACACTCAACACACAGATCACGGCATCGAATGGAATAAAGGAGAATTAAAAATAAATAATTAAAGTCTCTAGGAAGCAGTTTTCAAACATATAATAAATTCAGGAAGAAAATCTAAATGCATGCTAATTTAATGAATAAGTGGGTAAGGATCATGATAAAACCACACAATTAAACACAATATAAATCATAAAATAGTGGTTTATCAAGTTCCCTTTGAGTGGAAGCGTCCGACTTGTTGGCATCGAGGTGCCACCTATTACGAGTTCCTCATGAGGAGGCTGGGGTGGTACCTGCAAGTGACTCCAATGCTTAAGTTAGCAAGGGATTTAGGCAGGTTTTTAGTAGAGTAGAACGTGAGTTATACCTGGGGGTTCCAGTGTATTTATAGCAGACAGTAATTACCTCCCTAGGCTCGATAATCTTAACTTATCTTATATCTTGAGAGTTTGTTAAGATCTTATCCTTTTGGTCACTGCTTTCTGGAAGCAGTGGCCTCGCCACATTGGATTCTTTGAGTTTGGGGCCCCTTTGTTGGCGTCCGACCTCTTAGAAGAGGTCGGCTAGTACTTGGAGGGCCTTCTCTTGAGGTCGGTCCTTTCGCCCTCCTTGGCCCCACCTTAGTGCTCGAGCCAGGGTATGAATAGTACCATTATTCTAATCTCATCCAAACCCTCAAATACCACCACATTTCATATACGCATATCGAATTCATTCAAATACATAATTCAAACCTAATCCTAAGGGAATTTAACCTAGAAATTCTTATCACACCACACAGTACTTAAATAAAACCTAAACCGTACCTCTTGGAAGTCAAACTCAAGCCCTCACTTGGGAATCTCCACCAAAACTCAGCTCCAAGCTCCACCTAACACTTTCACAACCAAGATTCAAGTTCCAAAGGTATACCCAATACTCTAATACACACATTACATACATCAACTTAGGGCTAACAAAATCTCATAATTTACAAGGGTTAGAGGGTTCCTTACCTTAACCCACGAATTTTTGTGATGAATATCACCAATAGCTCATACTAGAGCACTCCTAACCAACCAAAATCATAAAATTACTCAAAACCCACAACCAAATTCAAATTCAGAGGGGAAAATGAAAATTGGGCAGAGAAGAGAAAAATACTCACCACCATACCAAGATAAAGTTGAAGATCCCGTCGAGGGTGATATGTGGCCGCAAACGGCTTGTCAATTGGAGCTCCGGAGAGAAAATTATGGTGATTTGAGATTAGGTGGAGTTAGGGTTTGCTCTCCCTTCTCTCTTCTCTCTAGAAATCCGCGGCTCACTCAAATGGGGGGCTAAGTTGCTGAACTTTGCTAAGTTAGGGGGCATATATATGTGTGGGCTTGGGCCACTTGGGCCCTGTTCAATCAATTTAGTCCGTTGGCCCAATTTTGGGCCAAAACCTTTAAGATTTGCGTTTTAATATGCGCTTTGATTATTTTTACCACCTCAACAACAAATATTTAACTTTCTAACATTTTTCACTCATAATTATTTTTTAGCTGTAGTACCGGACAGGTCTCAACCGGTACTGCCGGTCAACTTTCCAGTGCATGTTTTTACGCATAAAATTATGTTTTCTGACTTAGAAAAATCTACTGAGTCCAAATATCATATTTAAATTATCAAATTCTGATTGCTAAATTTTTTAATCATATTTGCTCATATTTAATTTATTATTTAATCAATTAAGGTTTGACCAGGTTTTACAACCTGGACCTCATTAGTTTTCCCATTATGAGCAATAACAACCGTTTCCCCATTATGAGCAACAACATTAGTTTCTGGTTTATGAGCAGCAGCTGAGAAGCCAAAACTAATACACTCGTATATTGTAAGTGCACCAGATTACATCACATAATATTACAGTGAGTGAATATTATTCCTAAGAAGATTAACGGATTGAAGCAAGTAACATCTAATTAAATCTCTAATCAGATCAATTAAGGTAAGAAAAATTGTGAATTTTGAAGTAGAAGCAAAAAGAATGAAGAAGATTGTTGAGAGAACGAGAGAAGGCTTAGATATTTAAAGAAGTAATTAGGGATAGGGAATGTTAAAGGATTCAGAGGTGTTTAATTACTAGAAAAAGCAATACTTGTGTTTAATCAAGGATAGGGAATGTCCTCAAGCCAAATGAACAATAAATAGAGTTTTTCTAAATGAAAAGAATTTGATGAGTTTTGTAAATTCAAGTCCTATTCAAAAGTGGGATTTTCAATAATCTTCATGATTACGAACTTCTCTTATTTTCATGAATCTTTCATACTTAGGAATCAAGAATCTTCAAGAACTAAATTTTGGATTATATTATGAAAATCTTCTTAGACTCGTATAATCCTTGAAGCAATTTTAATTTACAATTCAACTGAGGGAAAGATGTTTGATGTTCTTGACTTTAAGTATTTTGTCTTAAGGTAGCTCTTAGCGGGTTTTTAGTCGATAATCCCAGGCCAGTTGGCCCAAGTTACTAAGTGATAAAGCACTCCTCGGATCTAGTTACCCAGACTTCTCCTTGACACAATCACACCACAAGCATATAACTGGGGTTTTGTTCATCCAGACATCAGTGCCCAGAGCCTCTTTAGACTCTAAATGTTTTATTTCAATGCAACTCTTTAATGTGAGCTTTTAATCGATAATCCCGAGCCAGTTGGCCCAAGTTATCGGGTGATGAGACACTCCTCGGATTTACCTGCCTAAGTCTCTACTTGAAACATAAACATCACAGGTACATAATTGGGCTCTAGTCATTAGTGCAGAGAGCCTTATTGATTTGGATATTTTTATCTTTCCATAACCTTTTTTTTAACTGCTTCAAGGAATTAGACGTTTGATTCTCATAATATGTCTCCAAAACTTTGTTTTTGGAGATTCTATCTCCTTTTTCTCAAGATTCGTTCAAATACCTTGGATCCGTATAACCATCCCTCAAAGAACCACCACATTTTATTAAACTATTTCTTTTTATTATTCTAATTCTTCTCATTTAGAGATTCTCTTTTTACATAAGCAATTTTACTGGAAAAATAAGCAGACAAAAGTTTAAACAACTAAGACTCGCAGAGAAAAAAAACAGAAAACACAAAGAAAATATGATGCAAAAGAAAAAGTTGGAGAGTAAGATACATGACTAACCACTAGAAAGAATAAAGTTACCACTTTCAATCTCCATCACTGTTCTGAGCTTTCTTCTTGTTGTAGTCTTGTTGCTTTCCAAAAGCTCTTATTTTTCCTTTAACCACTAACAACAAACTTAGAGATTTGTCAAATTTCTAAGTTTGAATGTTTTAAGTGGTATGAGGATGCATGTGGTTACTTGGGCAAGAAGGACGAAAGATAGTGGAAAGATGATAAACAGAATAGTGGTTGGCATGATCATAAAAATAAAAATTAGCATGCATGTAATCTTGAACAAGAATTTAGAGACACTTGGAGGGAATAAATCATAAACTTAGACTCTTGGGTGCCACTAATAGGCGTCAGCTCTCTTTTTTTTCAATTAATTAAAATAAAAGATTTTAATACAAAAGAGAAGAAAAGATACTCACTGATTGGATTGTCTCCAACAATTTTTTATCTCTTTGTGAACAATTTTTTTCATTGTTGGATTAAATCTTCTTTGTGCTTGAACCACAGGTTTAGAATCTTCCTCCAATAAAATTTTATGCATGCACATGGTAGAGCTTATTCTCTTCAGATTACTGATTGTCCATCCAATGGTAGTCTTGTGTTCCCTCAATACTTGCAGTATCTCTTCTTATCCT
This sequence comes from Arachis hypogaea, assembly GCF_003086295.3. Classification (NCBI taxonomy): domain Eukaryota; kingdom Viridiplantae; phylum Streptophyta; class Magnoliopsida; order Fabales; family Fabaceae; genus Arachis; species Arachis hypogaea. The sequence continues at coordinate 47,222,823 of NC_092054.1, read as the reverse complement.
CTGACTCTTCTTTCTCTTCAAAACTTAAGTGTTGTTGAAGGTTCTCAAGGGCTCTTTTATCAAGGACTTCTTGGATCAATGAGTTAATTATATTGACCCTCATACATCTCTTTGCTTCACTTGGGTATAGACCCCTTACATTGATTGCCTCGCATTCATCCATATGATTTGCCATTGTTTCAATCAGGAAGAAATTTGTTGGCTTCTTTGCCAATTGCTTGGCAATCTTCTCCACTTGCACCTCTAAATTTTTTAGGGAGATTTTTTTGTTTTTGAAGTTTGTTCTTGTTTCTTGCATGAAGTTTTAGGTTTGTTGAACAAACTCAGTAGTTAATTGAGATAGTCTCTCGATAGTAAGCTAAAGAGTATATTGAGATAGTTTTTCCATAGAAAGCTCCAAAGATGATGGTATGGAGTGTTGAAGTATCCTTGTCCTTGATTATCCCAACCAAAATTAAGGTGATTCCTCCATCTAGGGAAATATGAGTTATCCCTTAGACTTGAGAAACATCCCATGTGATTTACTTGCTCATTGGCGGATTAGAATAGCTTACACCTTTCATTCTTATGTGTTCCTCCACACATGTCACACGTAACAAGGTATATGGAAGAAATAAATTGCTAGGGTAATCAAGAGAGATACAATGAAATGGTGTTTGATGCAATTGGGTTACCGATATGGAAGATGTTGAGCAAGAGCCTAGCTTGGAGACAAAAAAATTTTATTATCTGCTAGAATCTGCTGCGAAACCTTTGTTCAATAGGTGCGCTCATTCAAAACTGTCTGCCTGTGTTAGAATGATGAGTATTAAGTCTGAGTCAAAGTATACCCAAGAGTCTTTTGATCAGTGGGCCACCCTTTACAACGAATTAGTACCTATTGGGACTACTGGAGTCACTATGAAGCAACAAATTTAGTTTCAAAAAATTAAGGTTGAATACAGTGAAAATCAATTGCTATTTGAATGGTTGTTATGCTGTGATACAAGGCGAACATAGACCTAACTGCTTGTAGATTTTGTGATGCACCGAGATTTCAGGTCGAGAGAGAACAGATTGGTAAACGGTGAAAGAAGAGAATTCCAAACAAATAAATGCATTACTTTCCCCAAATTCCTAGGCTAAAACAATTGTATACATTGATAAGTTTCTCCCTTCACATGACCCTGTGATGAGCGGATAATTTATACGCTTTTTGACATTGTTTTTAGTAGAATCTAGTTACTTTTAGGGATGTTTTCATTAGTTTTTATGTTAAATTCACATTTTTGGACTTTACTATGAGTTTGTGTGTTTTTCTGTGATTTCAGGTATTTTCTGGCTGAAATTGAGGGACTTGAGCAGAAATCAGATTCAGAGGTTGAAGAAGGACTGCTGATGCTGTTGGATTCTGACCTCCCTGCACTCAAAGTGGATTTTCTGGAGCTACAGAACTTAAAATGGCGCGCTTCCAATTGCGTTGGAAAGTAGACATCCAGGGCTTTCCAGCAATATATAATAGTCCATACTTTAGCCAAGAATAGACGATGTAAACTGGCGTTCAACGCCAGCTTTCTACCCAAATCCGGCGTCCAGCGCCAACAAAGGATCCAAAACCAGAGCTGCACGCCAAAAATGGATCAAAACCTGGCGTTCAACTCCACAAATGGCCTCTGCACGTGCAACACTTAAAGCTCAGCCCAAACACACACCAAGTGGGCCCAGAAAGTGGATTTATGCATCAATTACTTACTCATGTAAACCCTAGTAGCTAGTTTATTATAAATAGGACCTTTTACTATTGTATTAGGCATCTTTGGATTACCTTATGATCCTTTGATCACGTTTTAGAGGGCTGGCCATCTCGGCCATGCCTGGACCTTCACTTATGTATTTTTAACGGTAGAGTTTCTACACTCCATAGATTAAGGTGTGGAGCTCTGCTGTTCCTCAAAGATTAATGCAAAGTACCACTGTTTTCTATTCAATTCTTCTTATTTCGCTTCTAAGATATCCATTCGCACCCAAGAACGTGATGAAGGTGATGATTATGTGTGACGCTCATCATCCTTCTCCCTTATGAACGCGTGCCTGACAAACACTTCTGTTCTACATGAAATAAGCTAGAATGAGTATCTCTTAGATCTCCTAACCAGAATCTTCGTGGCGTAAGTTAGAATGATGGCGGCATTCAAGAGAATCCGGAAGGTCTAAACTTTGTCTATGGTATTCCGAGTAGGATTCAATGATTGAATGACTGTGACGAGCTCCTAACTCGCGATTGCAGGGCGTTAGTGACAGACGCAAAAGGATAGTAAATCCTATTCCAGCATGATCGAGAACCGACAGATGAATAGCTGTGCCGTGACAGGGTGCGTGAGCATATTATTCACTGAGAGGATAAGATGAAGCCATTGACAAGGGTGATGCCTCCAGACGATTAGCCGTGCCGTGACAGGGCATTGGATCATTTTCCCGAGAGATGACCGAAAGTAGCCATTGACAGTGGTGATATATCACATAAAGCCAGCCATGGAAAGGAGTAAGACTGATTGGATGAAGATAGCAGGAAAGCAGAAGTTCAGAGGAATGAAAAGCATCTCCATTCGCTTATCCGAAATTCCTACCAATGATTTACATAAGTACCTCTATACCTATTTTATTATCTTAAATTCGAAAACACCATTATCCATTTATATCTGCCTAACTGAGATTTACAAGGTGACCATAGCTTGCTTCATACCAACAATCTCCGTGGGATTCGACCTTTACTCACGTAAGGTATTACTTGGATGACCCAGTGCACTTGCTGGTTAGTTGTATCGAAGTTGTGAACCATGGTATTGGCACCATGTTCTTGGCGCCATTGCCAGGGAAAGATAGAGCCCTGAATTTTACATAATTAAAGCGTAATCACGATTACGCATAGCAAGTTGCTCACGTTGCCAGGGATTGTTTGAGCCTGGACATCACAATTTCGTGCACCAAGTTTTTGGCGCCGTTGCCGGGGATTGTTTGAGTTTGGACAACTGACGGTTCATCTTGTTGCTCAGATTAGGTAATTTTCTTTTTGTTTTCTTTTCAAAAAAATTTTTTCAAAAATATTTCAAAATTTTCTCCTCTATTTTTCGAAAAATAAATAAATAAATAAAATAATAATAATAAAAATGTTTTCAAAAATTTTATTCAAAATTTTTAAGAATGAATTCTAGTGTTTCATGAAGCATGTGAAGCCTGGCTGGCTGTAAAGCCATGTCTAAATTCTCTTGGACTGAGGCTTCCAAACCATCAGAGGCAAGTTACATATTTGATAAGTAATGAGCAGCAATTTGTTATCAAGAGCAATATACTCTGGTGTTAAATGCTGAAGCTTGGCTGGCCATTGGCCATGTCTAGTGTTTTGGACTGGAGCTTTCTTTGAAAGCTTGGCTGGCTAGTGAGCCATGTCTAATTCCTGGACTGAAGCTTTAGACTAAGAATGCAAGATTCTTGGAATTCATGTTAAAAATTTTGGAATCCTTATTTTTTCTTTTTCATGTAATTTTCGAAAAATACCAAAAAAAAAATTAGAAAATAAAAAAAAAATCAAAAATATCTTTGTGTTCTTGTTTGAGTCTTGAGTCATATCATAAGTTTGGTGTCATTTGCATGTGCATCTTGCATTTTTCGAAAATTCTCATGCATTCATAGTGTTCTTCATGATCTTCAAGTTGTTCTTGGTAAGTCTTCTTGTTTGATCTTGATGATTTTTTGTTTTGTGTCTTTTATTGCTTTTCATATGCATTCTTAAATTCTTATTGTCTAAGCATTAAAGAATTCTAAGTTTGGTGTCTTGCATGTTTTCTTTGCATTAAAAAAACAAAAATTTTTCAAAATTTTGTTCTTGATGTTCATCATGATCTTCATAGTGTTCTTGGTGTTCATCTTGACATTCATATCATTCATGTATGCATTCATTGTTTTGATCTAAAAATTTCATGCATTGCATCTTTTTAGTGTTTTTCTCTTGCATCATAAAAATTCAAAAATCAAAAAAAATATCTTTCCCTTTTTCTCTCATCAAATTCGAAAATTTGGATTGACTTTTTCAAAAATTTTTAAAATCAAATTGTTTCTCATGAGTCAAATCAAATTTTCAATTTGAAAATCTTATCTTTTTCAAAATCTTTTTCAAAAATCAAATCTTTTTCAAAATTCTTAGTTATTTTCGAAAATTTCAAAAATATTTTTCAAAAATCTTTTTCTTATTTTTATACCAAATTTTCGAAAATAACATAATCAATTAATGTTTGGATTCAAAAATTTGAAGTTTGTTACTTGCTTGTTAAGAAAGATTCAAACTTTAAGTTCTAGAATCATATCTTGTGATTTCTTATGAATCAAGTCATTAATAGAAATTTTAAAAATCAAATCTTTTTCAAAACTAATTTCAATCATATCTTTTCAAAAATATCTTCTTATCTTATCTTTTTCAAAAAAATATCTTTTCAAAATATCTTTTCTAACTTCCTAACTTCTTATCTTTTCAAAATTTGTTTCAACTAACTAACTAACTTTTTGTTTGTCTCTTAACTTTTTCAAAACTACCTAACTAACTCTCTCTCTCTAATTTTCGAAAATATCTTCCCTCTTTTTCAAAAATCTCTTTTTAATTAACTAATTATTTTAATTTTTAAATCTTAATTTTCGAAAATTACTAACATTTTTTCAAAAAAAACTATTTTCAAAAATCACTAACTCTTTTTCAAAAATTGTTTTCGAAAATTCACTTCCCCCTCTCATCTTCTTCTATTTGTTTATTGATATACTAACATCTTTCCTTCAACTCACCAAAATTCCGAACCCCCTCTCTCTCTGAGTTCAGATTTTCCTTTCTTCTTTTCTTCTACTCACATAAGGGAACCTTTGTGCTTGGGCAAAAAGGATCCCTATTATTATTATTTTTCTGTGCCTTCTTCTTTGTCATATGAGCAGGAGCAAGGATAAGAACATTCTTGTGGAAGCAGATCCAGAACCTGAAAGGACTCTAAAGAAAAAATTAAGAGAAGATAAAATACAACAATCCAGAGATAACCTTTCAGAAATTTTTGAACAGGAAGAGGAGATGGCAGCCGAAAATAATAATAATGAAAGGAGGATGCTTGGTGACTTTACTGCACCTAATTCCAATTTACATGGAAGAAACATCTCCATTCCTGCCATTGGAGCAAACAACTTTGAGCTGAAACCTCAATTAGTTTCTCTGATGCAGTAGAACTACAAGTTTCATGGACTTCCATCTGAAGATCCTCTTCAGTTATGTGATACTGTTAAGACCAATGGAGTAGATCCTGAAGTCTACAGGCTCATGCTTTTCCCTTTTGCTGTAAGAGACAGAGCTAGATTATGGTTGGATTCTCAACCCAAAGACAGCCTGAACTCTTGGGATAAGCTGGTCACGGCTTTCTTAGCCAAGTACTTTCCTCTTCAAAAACTGAGCAAGCTTAGAGCTGATGTTCAAACCTTCAGACAGAAAGAAGGTGAATCCCTCTATGAAGCTTGGGAAAGATACAAACAGTTGAACAAAAAGTGTCCTTCTGACATGCTTTCAGAATGGACCATCCTGGATATATTCTATGATGGTTTATCTGAGCTATCAAAGATGTCACTGGACACTTCTGCAGGTGGATCCATTCACCTAAAGAAAATGCCTGCAGAAGCTCAAGAACTCATTGATATGGTTGTTAATAACCAGTTCATGTACACTTCTGAAAGGAATCCTGTGAGTAATGGGACGCCTATGAAGAAGGGAGTTCTTAAAATCGATACTCTGAATGCCATATTGGCTCAGAATAAAATATTGACTCAGCAAGTCAATATGATTTCTCAGAGTCTGAATGGAATGCAAGCTGCATCCAACAGTACTCAAGAGGCTTCTTATGAAGAAGAAGCTTATGATCCTGAGAACCCTGCAATAGCAGAGGTGAATTACTTAGGTGAACCTTATGGAAACACCTATAACTCATCATGGAGAAATCATCCAAATTTCTCATGGAAGGATCAAAAGCCTCAACAAGGCTTTAATAATGGTGGAAGAAACAGGTTTAGCAATAATAAACCTTTTCCATCATCCACTCAGCAACAGACAGAGAACTCTGAACAAAATGCTTCTAATTTAGCAAATCTAGTCTCTGATCTATCCAAGGTCACTGTAAGTTTCATGAAGAAACAAGGTCTTCCATTAAAAATCTGGAAGCACAAGTGGGCCAGCTGAGTAAAAGGATCACTGAAATCCCTCCCAGTACTCTCCCAAGCAATACAGAAGAGAATCCAAAAGGAGAGTGCAAGGCCATTAACATAAGCAAAATGGCCGAACCCAATGAGGGAGAGGAGGACGTGAATCCCAAGGAGGAAGACCTCCTGGGACGTCCAGTGACCAATAAGGAGCTTCCCTCTGAGGAACCAAAGGAATCTGAGACTCATCTAGAGACCATAGAAATTCCATTGAACCTCCTTATGCCCTTCATGAGCTCTGATGAGTATTCCTCTTCTGAAGAGAATGAGGATGTTACTGAAGAGCAAACTGCCAAGTTTCTTGGTGCAATCATGAAGCTGAATGCCAAATTATTTGGCATTGATACTTGGGAAATTGAACCTCCCTTGTTCATCAATGAACTAAGTGATCTGGATCAACTGACATTGCCTCAGAAGAGACAGGATCCTGGAAAGCTCATAATACCCTGTACCATAGGCACCATGATCTTTAAGGCTCTGTGTGACCTTGGTTCAGGAATAAACCTCATGCCCCTCTCTGTAATAGAGAAACTGGGAATCTATGGGGTGCAAGCTGCTAAAATCTCATTAGAGATGGCAGACAGTTCAAGAAAACAGGCTTATGGACAAGTAGAGGACGTGTTAGTAAAGGTTGAAGGCCTTTACATCCCTGCTGATTTCATAGTCCTGGATACTGGAAAGGAAGAGGATGAATCCATCATCCTAGGAAGACCTTTCCTGGCCACAGCAAGAGCTGTGATTGATGTTGACAGAGATGAAATAGTCCTTCAATGGAATGAGGACTCCCTTGTGTTTAAAACTCAAGGATCTCCCTCTGCAACCATGGAGAGGAAGCATGAAAAGCTTCTCTCAAAGCAGAGTCAACCAGAGCCCCCACAGTCAAACTCTAAGTTTAGTGTTGGGAGGCCACAACCAAACTCTAAGTTTGGTGTTGAACTCCCATATCCAAACTCTAAGTTTGGTGTTGGAGAGTCTCAACAAAGCTCTGCACATCTGTGAGGCTCCATGAGAGCCCACTGTCAAGCTAGTGACATTAAAGAAGCGCTTGTTGGGAGGCAACCCAATTTTTATTTATCTAACTATATTTTTCTTAGTTATATGTCTTTGTAGGTTCATGATCATGTGGAGTCACAAAATAAATATAAAAATTGAAAACGGAATCAAAAACAGCAGAAGAAAAATCACACCCTGGAGGAGCATCTGTCTGGCGTTCAGCGCCAGAACAGAGCATGGTTCTGGCGCTGAACGCCCAAAATGGGCAGCTACTGGGCGCTGAACGCCAGAACAGGCATGGTTCTGGCGTTCAACGCCAGAAATGGCACACAAATGGGCGCTGAACGCCCAAAATGGCCACCAACCTGGCGCTGAACGCCCAGAGTTGGGTACAAAGGCATTTTTACATGCCTAATGGGTGCAGGGATGTAATTCCTTGAACACCTCAGGATCTGTGGACCCCACAGGATCCCCACCTACCTCCACTCACTTCTTCTCACCACTTTCTTTCACACAACCCCATAAACACTCTTCCCCAAAAACCCTTCACCAATCACCTCTTCACCACTCACATCCATCCACTCTTCCCCATAAACCTACCTCATAAACTCCACCTACCTTCAAAATTCAAAACCAATTTCCCACCCAAACCCACCCATATGGCCGAACCTTAACCCCCCCTCCCTTCCCTATATAAAACCCTCCATTCTTCATCAAATTCACATAACACACCTCTCTACACCCTTCTTGGCCGAAACCACATCTCCCTCTCGCTCTCCATATTTCTTCTTCTTCTTCTTCTATTCTTTTGTTTATTGCTCGAGGGCGAGCAATATTCTAAGTTTGGTGTGGTAAAAGCATAGCTTTTTTGTTTTTCCATTACCATTGATGGCACCTAAGACCGGAGAATCCTCTAGAAGAGGGAAAGGGAAGACAAAAGCTTCCACATCCGAGTCATGGAAATGGAAAGGTTCATCTCCAAAGCCCATCAAGACCACTTCTATGATGTTGTGGCCAAGAAGAAGGTGATCCCCGAGGTCCCTTTCAAACTCAAAAGAAATGAGTATCCGGAGATCCGACATGAAATTCAAAGAAGAGGTTGGGAAGTTCTAACAAATCTCATCTAACAAGTCGGAATCCTAATGGTTCAAGAGTTCTATGCCAATGCATGGATCACCAAGAACCATGATCAAAGTAAGAACCCGGATCCAAAGAACTATGTTACAATGGTTCGGGGGAAATACTTGGATTTTAGTCCGGAAAATGTAAGGTTGGCGTTCAACTTGCCAAACATGGAAGAGAACGCACGCCCCTACACAAGGAGAGTCAACTTTGATCAAAGGTTGAACCAAGTCCTTATGGACATATGTGTAGAAGGAGCTCAATGGAAGGTTGACTCCAAAGGCAAGCCGGTTCAACTAACAAGATTGGACCTCAAGCCTGTAGCTAGAGGATGGTTGGAGTTCATTCAATGCTCAATCATTCCCACTAGCAACCGGTCTGAAGTTACTATAGACCGGGCCATCATGATCCATAGCATCATGATTGGAGAAGAGGTGGAAGTTCATGAGATTATACCTCAAGAACTCTACAAGGTGGCTGACAAGTCCTCCACTATGGCAAGGTTAGCCTTCCCTCACCTCATTTGCCATCTATGCAATTCAGCTGGGATTGACATAGAGGGAGATATCCTCATTAAAGAGGACAAGCCCATCACTAAGAAAAAGATGGAGCAAGCAAGAGAGCCCAGTCATGGAGCTCAAGAGGCGCAAGAAGCTCATTTCCATGAGATCCCGGAGATGCCTCAAATGCACTTTCCTCCACAAAACTATTGGGAGCAAATCAACACCTCCCTAGGAGAATTGAGTTCCAATATGGGACAACTAAGGGTGGAACATCAAGAGCACTCCATCATGCTTCATGAAATAAGAGAAGATCAAAAAGCAATAAGGGAGGAGCAACAAAGACAAGGAAGAGACATAGAAGAGCTCAAGGACATCATTGGTTCCTCAAGAAGGAAACGTCACCATCACTAAGGTGGATTCATTCCTTGTTCTTATTTCTTCTGTTTTTCGTTTTCTATGTTATGTGCTTATCTATGTTTGTGTCTTCATTACATGATAATTAGTAGTTAGTAACTTTGTCTTAAAGTTATGAATGTCCTATGAATCCATCACCTCTCTTAAATGAAAAATGTTTTAATTCAAAAGAACAAGAAGTACATGAGTTTTGAATTTATCCTTGAACTTAGCTTAATTATATTGATGTGGTGACAATGCTTCTTGTTTTCTGAATGTATGCTTGAACAGTGCATATGTCTTTCGAAGTTGTTGTTTAAGAATGTTAAATATGTTGGCTCTTGAAAGAATGATGACTAGGAGACATGTTATTTGATAATCTGAAAAATCATAAAAATGATTCTTGAAGCAAGAAAAAGTAGCAAAGAACAAAGCTTGCAGAAAAAAAAAAGAAAAAAAAATAGGCGAAAAAAAAATATATAGAAAGAAAAAGCAAGCAGAAAAAGCCAAAAGCTCTTAAAACCAAGAGGCAAGAGCAAAAAGCCAATAACCCTTAAAACCAAAAGGCAAGGGCAATAAAAAGGATCCCAAGGCTTTGAGCATCAGTGGATAGGAGGGCCTAAAGGAATAAAATCCTGGCCTAAGCGGCTAAACCAAGCTGTCCCTAACCATGTGCTTGTGGCGTGTAGGTGTCAAGTGAAAACTTGAGACTGAGCGGTTAAAGTCAAGGTCCAAAGCAAAAAAAGAGTGTGCTTAAGAACCGTGGACACCTCTAATTGGGGACTTTAGCAAAGCTGAGTCACAATCTGAAAAGGTTCACCCAATTATGTGTCTGTGACATTTATGTATCCGGTGGTAATACTGGAAAACAAAGTGCTTAGGGCCACGGCCAAGACTCATAAAGAAGCTGTGTTCAAGAATCATCATACTGAACTAGGAGAGTCAATAACACTATTCAAAATCTGAAGTTCCTATAGATGCCAATCATTCTGAACCTCAATGGATAAAGTGAGATGCCAAAACTATTCAAGAGGCAAAAAGCTATAAGTCCCGCTCATATGATTGAAGCTCTGTTTCACTGATAGTTTGGAATTTATAGTATATTCTCTTCTTTTTATCCTACTTGATTTTCAGTTGCTTGGGGACAAGCAACAATTTAAGTTTGGTGTTGTGATGAGCGGATAATTTATACGCTTTTTGACATTGTTTTTAGTATGTTTTTAGTAGAATCTAGTTACTTTTAGGGATGTTTTCATTAGTTTTTATGTTAAATTCACATTTCTGGACTTTACTATGAGTTTGTGTGTTTTTCTGTGATTTCAGGTATTTTCTGGCTGAAATTGAGGGACTTGAGCAGAAATCAGATTCAGAGGTTGAAGAAGGACTGCTGATGCTGTTGGATTCTGACCTCCCTGCACTCAAAGTGGATTTTCTGGAGCTACAGAACTCGAAATTGCGCGCTTCCAATTGCTTTGGAAAGTAGACATCCAGGGCTTTCCAGAAATATATAATAGTCCATACTTTGGCCAAGAATAGACGACGTAAACTGGCGTTCAACGCCAGCTTTCTACCCAAATCCGGCGTCCAGCGCCAGAAAAGGATCCAAAACCAGAGTTGAACGCCAGAAATGGATCAAAACCTGGCGTTCAACTCCACAAATGGCCTCTGCACGTGCAACACTTAAAGCTCAGCCCAAACACACACCAAGTGGGCCCAGGAAGTGGATTTATGCATCAATTACTTACTCATGTAAACCCTAGTAGCTACTTTATTATAAATAGGACCTTTTACTATTGTATTAGGCATCTTTGGATTACCTTATGATCCTTTGATCACGTTTTAGAGGGCTGGACATCTCGGCCATGCCTGGACCTTCACTTATGTATTTTTAACGGTAGAGTTTCTACAGTCCATAGATTAAGGTGTGGAGCTCTGCTGTTCCTCAAAGATTAATGCAAAGTACCACTGTTTTCTATTCAATTCTTCTTATTTCACTTCTAAGATATCCATTCGCACCCAAGAACGTGATGAAGGTGATGATTATGTGTGACGCTCATCATCCTTCTCCCTTATAAACGCGTGCCTGACAAACACTTCTGTTCTACATAAAATAAGCTAGAATGAGTATCTCTTAGATCTCCTAACCAGAATCTTCATGGCGTAAGCTAGAATGATGGCGGCATTCAAGAGAATCCGGAAGGTCTAAACTTTGTCTGTGGTATTCCGAGTAGGATTCAATGATTGAATGACTGTGACAAGCTCCTAACTCGCGATTGCAGGGCGTTAGTGACAGACGCAAAAGGATAGTAAATCCTATTCCAGCATGATCGAGAACCGACAGATGAATAGCCGTGCCGTGACAGGGTGCGTGAGCATATTATTCACTGAGAGGATAAGATGAAGCCATTGACAAGGGTGATGCCTCCAGACGATTAGCCGTGCCGTGACAGGGCATTGGATCATTTTCCCGAGAGATGACCAAAAGTAGCCATTGACAGTGGTGATGTATCACATAAAGCCAGCCATGGAAAGGAGTAAGACTGATTGGATAAAGACAGCAGGAAAGCAGAAGTTCAGAGGAATAAAAAGCATCTACATTCGCTTATCCGAAATTCCTACCAATGATTTACATAAGTACCTCTATACCTATTTTATTATCTTAAATTCGAAAACACCATTATCCATTTATATCTATCTAACTGAGATTTACAAGGTGATCATAGCTTGCTTCATACCAATAATCTCCGTGGGATTCGACCCTTACTCACGTAAGGTATTACTTGGACGACCCAGTGCACTTGCTAGTTAGTTGCATCGAAGTTGTGAACTATGGTATTGGCACCATGTTCTTGGCGCCATTGCCAGGGAAAGATAGAGCCCTGAATTTTACATAATTAAAGCGTAATCACGATTACGCGTACCAAGTTGCTCACGTTGCCAGGGATTGTTTGATCCAGGGATTGTTTGCTCACCCGTCACACGAAGATGCTTGGAAGCACTTTGATCAGGTCTACCCTACATTTGTGAGTGAGCCTAGAAATGTTAGATTAGCTTTGTGCTCTGATGGATTTGTACTGAACTCCAAATTCGGTAACGCATGCTCTTGTTGGCATGTTGTGGTGACTCCTTATAACCTACCTCCCAAAATGTATATGAAGGATCCGTATATGTTCCTAACTTGTATCATACTTTTTCCAAGCAATCCAAAGGCCAAAATAGATGTCTTCTCACAACCTCTGGTGGATGAATTAATGGAGTTATGAATTGATGGTGTAGAAACGTATGATATTTCAACGAAAACAAATTTCTAACTATATGTTACGTTGATGTAGACCATTAACGACCATTTGTATGGAGGATACAAAGGTATTTTGGTTGACGAATGGGGATAAGAATTCGTGGTTTGATTGTCACTGAAGGTTTCTCGATATTGATCATTTTTTTTTATGCAACAACGACTTGTTTAGGAAGAATAAAACTGAACAAGAAGAGACACCCATGAGGTTGAGTGATTTTCAAGTTTGGCATCGTATCAGTAAAATCCCAAGGATCGTCGATAACGGGGCAAGGTATATTTTGGGAAGGAGCATAATTAGACAAAACATAGTATATTTTGGAAGTTTCCTTATTTGAAAGATAACTTGGTTCGTCGTTATCTTGACGTGATGCATATTGAAAAAAAGAACGTGTTTGATAATATCATACACATGGTAATGGATGATGAGCGTACAAAGGATAATTATAAGGCAAGGTTAGACTTGGTGGACATTTACAGACTTTCATATCTAAGCCTAAAGAGACTTAAGAATGGCTGATGGGCTAAACCAAAGGCGATGTTCACTCTAACAAAGGACCAGAGACAAAATCTTTGTAGGTGGATTAGGGGATTGATGTTCCCCGATGGTTACACCTCAAACTTGGGTAGGTGTGCAAACATCTCACAGGGTAGGCTTGCTGGGTTGAAAAGGTATGATTGTCATGTCTTTATGGAGTCATTACTTCCTATTGCATTCAGAGAACTTCTTACTAACATATGGAAACCTCTTGTAGAAATAAGTGATTTCTTTAGGGAGTTATGTTCTACAAAACTTAGCATTAATGATCCATAGTAATGGAGAAGAACATCATCATCATACTTTGTAAGTTGGAGAGGATATTCCAACTAGGGTTTTTTGATGTTATGAAACACTTAGCAATCCAGCTACCATACGAAGCAAAAGTGTGTGGGCCGGTCCAATTTAGGGGGATGTACCCTTTTGAGTAGATGATTGGGACATTCAAGCGCACCGTGAAGAATAGAGCTCGGATCGAGGGTAGCATCTATGAAGGAGTTGTGATTGGCACGAATAGTGAATATTGGTTAGAGAAAAAGGAAATCGATGCCGCACATCTATATTTGTTGCTTAACTGTGACCAGGTTTCACCTTACCTGGGGTGAGTTTTTTAAGTTTTCGTAAATATTACAATTAGTAATTAAGATAATAACCTTTTCATCTAATCAAAATTTTGGTATACTGAAATTTCATTTTTTTTATCTTATTGTATAATAGGTTATTCCAAGAAATAAATCCTGATATATCACTAAATAATTTTATATTGGTTCAGAGAATACGTCAGAGTGCATCTAACTGACACAATAGATTGGGAACTAGTTACACTTAGTTGGATTTCAATGAATAAGGGCACAAGCTACCCGATATACAATGTTAATGGATATCGATTTCATTCTTTAAATAGTCGATGGGAAAGAAAATAGATCACACGGGAGTCTGGGTTCATGGGAATGTAGGCAGTGGCTATTCTGATTGGTATGGTGTGTTGTACGATATAATTCAATTAGAGTATCTTTGTCGCACTATGTACAAGGTGTGTGTATTTAAATATGAGTGGTATGATCCAAGTACACAACTAGGGGCATGAAAGCACAAAGACTACAATATCACTAAAGTAGATGTGACCAGGAAATATAGGCATTACGATATTTCTATTCTACCTCAAAATGCACGGCAAGTATACTATTTGCTTTATATGGTATCATGCAAGTCTAGTTGGGTGATTGTGGTAAAGACTAAGCCAAGAGGTCGTATCGAGTTTGACATGACAGAGGGTCAGGAATCTTACCAATTTGATGACCCAACTCTTTCGAAGATGGTGGTTGATACCAGTGATCCAATCACCCTTAGGTCAGATGTTATGGATGGTGACATCATCGACCTTCAGTCAGACAATGAAATACTACCGGTAGATGATGACGATATTCAATAAGAAGAGGAGGTCGATAGAGACAAAGAAGAAGAAAAGATGAATTTGATGATCAAGAAATTATCTCGGAAAAGGAGGATGAACCAAAGGAAAAAGATGATTAATCTGAATAAATTTAACCGAAATATAGTTTAATTAGCTTTTTATATGTTTAAACTTTAATTAGTAAGATTGTATAATTAGCATATGATATAATTACATTGTTTCAGGTAGGCATGACGACAGGTAGAGGTATCACAAGACAATCTCATGGTCAAGGTAAAAGGAGGATGACTACTGCCTCCCATGGGATGATGACAACGATGACTATCAGGACCCAAAGTCATTAGGGATTTGTTTTTATTTTTTTGATAGCATTTTATTCCTTTGTGTTTTTATTTTGTATACTTGATATTTCACAGTGTATATATATATTTTTAGATAAATTACTACTTGATTTTTACTAATTGGGATTTGACTATTAATTGTTGAATATTGGGGTTTACCAAGTTTAGAAAAAAATAAAAAAATTAAAGCTACCATCAAATTTTTTGTCGGAGAAATCCGCGATAACATTTATTCAATTTAATTTTAAAAAAATAAAGTTACAATTGGATGTACCATCAGTTAAATTTGACGGTAACGTGGTGCAAAATCATAACTCGTGGCGCCGAAGTTATTGTCAGATATTATCCGAGGTAACCATGAGGAGATTTTTTGAACCTTTATGTTAAAATCCGTCGGTAATTTGTTACCGGTGAGGAGTTTATGGTCAGATTATATTCGACGCAAAACCCGACGGTAACAAATTTACCAATAGATTTTATTCGTTATTCCACCGGTAAATCTAATAGTACTAAGCAAATTTTTTGTAGTGATATAGAACTATCATATCCATGAGACTCTCAATCCTGACTCTCTATCTAGGGTATTGATGAGTGGATATTTTATATGCTTTTTGGCATCATTTTCATATAGTTTTCATTATGTTTTGTTTAAGTTTTATTAAGTTTTCAAAGGTTTTAGTGCAAAATTCATATTTTTGGATTCTACTTTGAGTTTGTATATTTTATGGTGATTTCAGATATTTTCTGGCTGAAATTGAGGAGCTTGAGCAAAAGCCTGATTCGGAAGCAGAGAAAGGACTGCAGATGCTGTTAGGATCTGACCTCCGTGTACTCGAAGGAGCTTTTCTGGAACTACAGAAGTCCAAATGGTGCGCTCTCAACTACTATAAAAAGCTAACATCCATGTCTTTCCAGAAACATATAATATTCCATACTTTGCTTCAGAAACGAAGGCCCAAAACTGGCGTTCAACGCCAGCCTCCGGCCCCATCTCTGGCGTTCAATGCCCAAAGAGGAGTAGCTGGCATTGAAATGCCCAAATGGGAACCCAGAGGTGGCGTTCAACGCCCCTAAGGAGTACTAGCTCATGGGAGACACTCAAGCTCAGCTCAAACACTCACCAAGTGGGCCCCAGAAGTGGATTTTAGCACTATCAACTTAGTTTATCTTATTTCTATAGTCCTTAGTTATTAGATTAGTATATATATACAAGAGTTCACCTTTGTCAGAGGACTCTTGCCCACTTTTACGTTTCCATTGTAATTTTCTATCAGCATGAGTCACTAAGCTCCTAAGGTTAAGGTTAGGAGCTCTGTTGAGTTTCATGGATCAATAATATTACTATTTTCATTCAATATGTCTAATTTTATTCTCTTATGCAACCTCGTTCTTCATCTTATGAATCGAGGGTGACCCGTGACAATCACCCTTGTTCTACATAGGTTCCGTATGATTCCTGACCCAGATAGCATTAAACTAAAGCTAGAGATTGTATTGCGGATTCAATAGAGCATCTGAGCAACTTTGGATATGTGACATATAATCCCGTTGACTATGGGTGCGTGAGGTCTCTGTGGCGTTAAGGCTAGAGTCAGAAAAGCAGCACTTTCTTATCTGAAAGATCTTCCTTGTCTGTGGCGCCTTGAGTAGGATCATGAAGGGAAGTGGATTGCTTAGAGCTTCATCTTCTGCTACGGTGAGAAACCTAGAGGTGGCTTGATGAGAGGTCATGAGTCATCTCAACGTGGTGGATTGCGGCAGTGGAAGAGGTTAACTTGATGAGAGGACATGAGTTAATCATTTACGGCTGCCATTGAAGGAATCAGAACGTTATTGAAGAAGATAGTAAGAAAAGTTAATCCGGAAAGACAAAGCATCTCCAAAGCCTCAACCATTCTATCATCGTTGAATTTTCGTCTCATTAGTAACGTTTTATTTAATTATTTAATTTATGCATTTTTCGTGACAAACTATATTTTCTATCCGCCTAACCAAGATCTGCAAGGTGTCCACTGCTTGCTCAAACCAGCAATTCTCGTGGGATCGACCCTGACTTACCTCAGGTATTACTTGGACAACCTGGTATACTTGCTGGTCTATCTGTGCAAATTCTGCGGAACCAGTTTCGTGCACCAAGTTTTTGGCGCCGTTGTGGGGGATTGTTTGAATTTGACAAACAACCGGATTATCTTGTTTCTTAGATTAGGTGCTTTTTACTATTTTGTTTGAGTCTTTTATTTTCTTTTTCCAAAAAATAAAAAAATTCAAAAATCTTTGCTTTTCTTTTTTATCTTTATCTTTTTGTTTGAGTCTTTGTTCTTGTTCTTGTTAAAGTTTCGAACATTCTTGCTTTCTTTTCAAAAAAAATTTCAAAAATAGTGTCTTTTGTTTGAGTCTAGTGTCAATTTTTAAGTTTGGTGTCCTTTGGTTGTCCTTTATTTGCTTTGAATTTTCAATTTGGTTCTTGGTGTTCTTTCTTGGTATTCAAGTTGTTCTTATTTCTTTTCTTGTTTTGATCTTAAAATTTTTACAAAGTTAGTACAACTCTTTATGTCTTCTATCCTTAGAACAAATCATTATAATTATGCATGATT
This sequence comes from Arachis hypogaea, assembly GCF_003086295.3. Taxonomy (NCBI): domain Eukaryota; kingdom Viridiplantae; phylum Streptophyta; class Magnoliopsida; order Fabales; family Fabaceae; genus Arachis; species Arachis hypogaea. The sequence continues at coordinate 47,205,378 of NC_092054.1, read as the reverse complement.
GATTTGTAAAATAAAAAATTTATAATAGTGATGTAAACCCCATCAAATTAATAAATAATTAGTCAATAAATTAATTATTATTTAAAAAAATTAAGAAATTAAATTTTATAGTTTAAAGATGTAAAAAAATTAAAATACAAATTTTGACACTAGTTTTTAAGATTTTGGCCCAAAAATAGGCCGATGGACTGAACCGAACACATATTGGCACCAAGACCCAACCCATTTCAACCTCCCTTAAGTGCTTGAGCTCTTCTTCCCCTTCTTCATAAGTGAAACATGCTGGTTTTGGGGAAGTAAATGAAACAAGAACAAAACCTTTGCTCTGAAAATTCAATTCCACGTAACTTTCAATCCGGAGCTCCGATTGACAAGCCGTCTACGACCACGCGTTCATCTCAAAATTCTCTAAAAAATCGCCAAATGATTTAGAAAATAATTTTAGATTTTGTGTCCAATTCTTACCCTTTCAGTTTCGTAATTTTGGGTGATATATGTTAAGGGAATTTGTGTTTTAGTGATGTTAAGTGTGAATTAACTTGGAAAAATCATTGGGTTTTGTCCCAATCTTTAATGAGTAAGGTGAAAAGCCTTTAATTCTTGTGTAATTGTTAAAATAGCAAATCCTATTGTTGATTATGATGATATTGTATATAATTAGATTAAATTGTGTGAATTGGGATGAAATTGATGAAGTTGGAGGCTTGAGTTGAGTGTGGGGTGCTGAAAATTCATTTGATGGAGGCTTGGAGCTGGTGAATTAAGGAATTTGAGACGTTCCGGGCATTAAGGAGGAATCGACCAAGGTATGGTTTTGGTTTCTCGTAGATAATATATAATGTTACATGAAAACTTAGGCTAGTTGAACGTAGAATAAGTTGTAATATGTGAATTTGTTAAGGTTTAGTAAATTTTGGTGCAAATGTTGAGTTTGTTATAAAAATGTGCTGGTTATTGATGGTTTTGATGATTGATGATGACAATGAGTAGTAATGATGATATTTTGATATATAATAAATTGTGTTGTTTGATATTTGAGCATTGGGATGAAAAGTGATAAAATTGAGTATTGACAGTTTGTGGCAGAGATGATAAGGATATGGGATTGTTTTGAATACCATTGGTGTAGTTTTGGGGTGTGAAACATTGGTTTGAGTTGAGGTTTTGGTAAAAATAGAAGTTTGGCCTTTTTGGTAAAAATTTGATTTTTTTAACCAACTTTGGGAGTCCATAAGTTGAGTCTCAAATTCTAGATTTGAGTGAATTTTATTTCAAAATGAAGATAATATCAAGAGCTTCAAACTGGTTTTAGAGATCGAAGAAATCGAAGTTTTGTAGGAAAGTTATAAACATCGGAAGTTAGGTACAAAAAAAACTGAATTTGGCTAAGTTGCAGAAAACTAGGAATTCTGATGTGCGTTAACCTCATTCGTATGCACGAGGGGGGTGTGTGTACGCACACCCTGAGGATTTGCATGTTGTGCATACGCACATCCTAATGCGTATGCATAGGCATGGGAAGGTCATCTGGTGCGTGCATACTCACAATATGATGTGTACGAACACATTAAGAAATTTGGGTTGTGCGTGCGCATGGATGCATGATGCGTACGCATGATGCCTATTTTACACAAAAGTTTTGTTTTCACTGTCTGACCTTTCCGGGAAGTCTGTAAACCTCCAAAACCACTTTTTTGATAAAAATTCACTATTTTTGAGCTATCCACCATTCTTCTAAGATTTCTAAACCTTTATAATACCTGTTTAGGGTCCGTTAGCGAGTTTTAAAGCTTTGAAACAAGGTTGAACATGTTGAGTAAGTTAAGCAAATATTGAGAAGGAATTTCGAAGAGGATGACTATGACCTTATGAGATGATGATGAATAAGTTTGATTAAGGTATGATGAGAATGATTATGATAATGAGAGGTGAGGATGATTAAAGATGAATATGTCTATGAATTCTCTCTGGTTGCAAATGGTGACAGGGCACATAGTCCCTCTAATGGTGACAAGACACATAATCTCTCTAATGGTGACAGCGCACTTTTCCTCTAACAGTCAGCCGATGTGCTGAGATAATTGAGTGCAACAGAGAGACAATGTCTGGGGTTAGCTACCAGGACGTGTCGGGTTGGCTATATAACCGACAGATGATATCATCAGCCATAGGACATGCATACATCATATGCATATTGAATGTTTTGCTTGAGTGTGCATTGTTTTACCTTGCCTAATTGTTTAGCTATAATTAACTGCTATTTGTCCTATCTGCTGTACTTGCTATCTATATTTGTGTTTTTCTTGTTTGTATTGTATGTCCTTGCAACTGAGAGGTCCCTCATACTGGCGGAGGTGGCGCTGAAAGTAGTTCCACCGGTATTTCAGAGGATTGGAGGAGACAGAAAGTGAAGGGTTGAGTTAGAGTTAGACTTAAAACTTGAATACCTTAGATAATTTACCCAATTTCTGGTTTAGTATGTTCCTTTAAGTTTAATTCTGAATGTTGGAATTCTAGAGATGCCTCTGCCTTTCTCAGGATCTTATATATTACCTACGTTGGCACCGTTACCATATTCAAAACCCCCGGTTCTCATTTCATACATATATTGTTGTTTTTCAGATACAAGTCGGGAGGCACCTCACTGAGCGTTTGGAGTTTTCTATGCAAGCGAAGTTTGGTCTTTGAGATGTTGTATTTTTTTATTTATGTTTTTTATTTATATGTGTGTAGATTCTCCTCTATATGTATTTTGGTGTTTGTCCCTCTTAGAGGTGACTTGGAGAAACAGGTTGTCGGTTTTTTATTTTGGGATATTCTTGGGATTGTATATACATATGTATTTATACTCCGGCCGGCCTTGGTTTCGCAGGTCGAGTCTGGAGCCTGATATTCTGTATATTTTGGCATTCTACTCTTTATGTACATATGATTTTTCCTTTCTTTTTATCTGATTATTCGTTTAGGTGACCGATGCGCTTTTCTTTTTGTGGTTTTTGTTTAAACTTTTCTTCAAGGCTCCTAGTTACTCATTCTTTCAATTATATCTACGTATATTTTTTATCTTAGAGGTCGTAATACCTCAAAATTTCTATTTTACAACTAAGCGTAAAGCTCTCTATAGTTGGGTGTTACAATTTTTTTTAAATAATTGGTTTCTTTTCATATCATTATTTATTAACAATAACTTTATGTAATGTATGATTGATCTACTTTATAATAAGAAATAATGTTATTGAATTACTATATGTTAATCACAATAATTATTTCTTTATACATACATTAGCATATATTTAATTCACATATATTCCTGCTTAATTCTAATTAAGCAGCTATGGTTACTTTCTTATATATTATTATATGATAATGTTATAATAGTCATGTTGATTATGATTATATATATAAATTGTAGCTATTAAATTAATATCAGTGTACATGTTATTATTTTATTCCTTAAATATAGTAATTCTTGCATTAATATATTTAATCCGTGATTATGTCCTTATATATTAAAATATCTTTATTTCCTTATATACATGCTTGTATTATTATATATATATTAAGAGGTGATGATTATTTATATATATTTGTGCTATTATATATTATTATTTTATTAACATTAAAAAAAATTTTCACTCTATAAAAAAAGTTATGACTGAATTACAATAATTTTTATAAATTATTATTAAACATATATATGAATTTGTACGCTAATTGATAGTATGTAATAAAAAAATTAGACTACTTAATTATTATTTTAAAAATGATTAATAAAACAAATCATTTTGATTATACATGATTAGCAAATAATCTAATTAATATATGGTAATTTTCTTTTAAATAATAATACATTCATGCAACTAAGCTAGTAGTATAATAAGAATAATATATTGTTATACAGAGCATTATAATTATGTAAATTATAACTGTGAATTCATTTAATAGTAATAATAATAGATATAGGTTTAATCTTCTTTAAAATAGAAAAACAAACTTTTAATTAATGCTAAATTAATAATTAAAATAATTTATAATTAATATAATTATATATTTATTATGATCATTAATTATAGCTATTAACTTAAAAATATTTTATACATGTGATTATTTTCTTTTATATATAAATATATATTCGTGAGCAACCAAATTTTAACCCAATGATTATTTTCTTAAACGTTAATAAATTTTTTAATGCAACTATTAATATTTTATTGAATTGTTTTTGTGTATTGATAATTTAAAATTATGCAGAAATGAAGTCACTGTTTATTATTTATTTGCAATATCTTTACATAATTGATTAAAATATTTGTCATATCTTAAATTATTTTGTATAATAAATGTCAATAGAATTCTTTAGTACAACTAATAGTATTTTTTAGGATTTAGCTTTTGTTATATTAATAATTTAAAAGTACAATTTACTATTAGCAATATCTATCTATTCTATTATATAAAAATCGGATTTCTACACTTAATGATGGAGCTGATGTGGCATGCTTTTGAGAGTGTTTCCCAATTTATTTTTTTTAATTCTGTAAAACAAATCAATTATAACTAATTAATGATATCAATTAATTAATTTGATTAGACATTCAAATTTCACAATTAATTATACCAATTAATTAATTTAGTTAATTATATTAATTATTTTATTTGATTTGATTGGAGTAAATATCAAATTATTTTAGTAAATAATAAATATGATAACGAAATACATGAATTAATTTAATTAGTTTATTTTTTTCAATGTCATCTATTTATACGAAATCATAATGTGTTTTTTACTCATTCTTTCTCTTTTCTCTCTCTTTCTCTCTCTCTTGTGTTTAGGGTACAATTTTTATAATTTATTTAATTTTTATTTCTTTTATCACTACTTTATACATTTTATTTTTTTTTATATTTTTTAAAGATTTTTGTCTATTTTAGTTGTTCATTATTAGGCACATATTTTTTTCCTTCTAACTTTTGATTAACAAAAGATATGTGTCTTTTTTATGGTATTTTTAAATAATCTTACTATAATTTTGTTTTTTAATATTCTCTTTTATCATGTGTACTTTATGTGTTTAAGGAGCTGACTTAACGTTATAATATGATATATAAAATTATAGTATAATTTACAGTATGCTAAAATATTAGGACATTATTGTATAGATATTTTTGAATTTGTCCATTAAATTCAATCATATAGGATCTTAAAAATAATTCAATTATGTAATTATTTATTTTTTCATATAATTATTGCATTGATCATTTACATTAGTGAGACTATTTTTATTATTAATATTTATAAATATACTATTATCTGTATAATTAATTAAATCATCTTATTCATTTAAGTTTAATTCTATTGAATTAATTATTCAAAGTGTCATCGTTATTTCTATTTTTAAAGATTTTTTTCAATATTATTTACCAATTATAATAACATGATAATAGTTAAAAAAGAACAGAACAAAAATTTTTTTAATATAAAAATAGGACAAAAAGAATAAATTTATTTAATAACTTTTTCAGAATATATATGTTTTTTCTTTATAGATAATTATTGTAAGGCATCAAAAACTCTAACAATTATTAAGAATAAATGATCGTTATAAAAACAACGCCAATTTAAATGATATACAAATAAATCATGCCAAACATAACTTACAACTTAAAAGGGTTACTTACGAAAGAATATAGTTTATAACATTTATTTCTTTTTTTACTATTTATTTCAAAAAAAAATCTTAATTACTTAACGATCTTTATTTTTTAAATTCACTATATATATATATACTTTTTGATATAATCGATATATTATTAATAACGAATAGTAATTAACCCCTCATATTTTTAATCAAAGCATTTTGACGATAGTTTTTATTTATTGATATTAATAGTTGATTGTTTCTTTAAAATAAAATACATTATAATTTTAGGTTATTTCATAATTAATAATAACGCTTGATTAATTTTTTAAAAATAAATTACATTATAATTTTAGGTTATTTTACGATACATAATTAATGTTCATAATACTAAATTACTCTAAATTGTCTATTTTCTATGGTTAGTAGTTAATTCCAAATTGAAAAGATTTTGTTGAATTGTTGAATAGTCCAAGTATAATTGAGGCAATTAATTTAGTTTATTTATTTATTAATATCTTAGATCGAAAGCATGAATAATAAATAAGACAAAAAAATAATTAAAAATAAAATGTTAGTAATTACTTAAAATAAATAAAAAAATAAATTATAGTGTATTATTTTATTTAAATTATTAATAATTAGAAGAATAAAAGGTCAGTAATTATTTTAAATAGACATTAAATTTATTTTTATGGTACTAATTTATTTGAATTGTTAATAAAATTTTATCATTTTCAGATTTATATCTATTCAATTTATGTATTTTATTTTATTTTACTTTAACAAAAAATTAAAACGTGCCTTTTTTATTATTTTTTTAGAAAGTATAGTAAAATGAGTTATATTAATTATAATTAATTATCTATAATTAAACTAATTGATTGTGTTAATTTTTAAGATGAATAACACATAATAAATGATGTGAAATTAATTATAATAAGTTAATAATTAATAAATAAATAAAAAATAAAAAAAATCTTTTTTTATTGTCTTTTGATAACTACACATTTTTATTCGTTCACTTTTCTTTATCTGTTCCTTTCTCATTTATTTCTTTTAATTTATTGAACCAATACTAATTATTTGTATTAACTAATTAAGTATTTTTTTTATGGGCTCTGCTAACTGTGCCCTTAGAGCATAGGCTAAAAACATTATAAAAAGAAATATTTTATAAAAATTATTGAAAAATAAATTTTTTTAAAATATGCCTTAAGAGATAATTTAGCTAAATTATTTTTTAATTTAATGTGTTTGATTGATTTAACTGTATTAATTATAACTAATTAATTATATTTAATTTGATTTTATTAAAATAAATAATATTTTATCATTTAATATTTTATATGATTCATTAAATTACATCAATCATAACTAATCAAATATTTAATTTAATTAGAATAGATATTAAATTATTTAAAAATTTGTTTGATTTATTAAACCACATAAATATTAAATGATTTAATAAATAATATATAAGGTGATGAAATAAATGAATTTATTTAATTTAATTTATTATCTTACTATTTTATATATATATATTATTATTATTATTATTATTATTATTATTATTATTATTATTATTATTATTATTATTATTATTATTATTATTATTATTATAAGTTTATACTTTATATTAATTAATAGATACTTAAATAAATTATTTAAACTGGTCACATATGATGACATGTCACCATGTCATGTTTTTCTATGCTTATTCATACAAGAAATTGATGATTTGTGCTTGAATAATGAATGCTTTTGTACTTAAATAGTATATTTCCTTGATCTTTTGATTTTATAAATTTTGTAGGAAATAAGAAGAAAAAGAAGCAAAGAAGCACAAAATAATCTAAAAAGGAGAAAAAAAAAAACTTTGGGGCACACTTTGAAGTTGGAGCACACTTTGGAGCCTTAGGCCACGCTTTTAAAAGCGTGGCCTATGACCAAATAAAAGGGGATTGGCAATCAGCACACAAAGCTCCGCTCTTGCCAAGAGCTGAGCGCTATAAGAGTTCAAAATAAGCTTGGAAGCAAAATTTTCGCTAAGTTTAAATTTGGGCGCTCACAGCATGACCATGCCTCCTTCCAAGGGCTATAACTTGAGCTACAGATGTCCGATTGATGTGCTTCCAGTTGCATTGGAAAGCTGACATTCAGAGCTTTCCAAAGATATATGGCAATCCATATTTGGCATGAAATTGAGGCACAAGTGGAAGGCATCTTTAAGAACTAAAAATAAGCAAAAAAATTAGTCAATGCTTCCACCAAGGTTCGAAGCTGGAGCCTCACTCCAAAGCATAATGCTCCGCTCTTGGAGAGAGCATTGTCGTGCTCTCTTCATGAAAAATTGAAAATTCAAGGAAAATCTCTCCCCAAATACTTTCACCAAGGCTTGAACCTGGAACCTCACCCAAGCAAAAGGAGTGCTACGCTCCCAAGCAGAGCAGAGCGCTACTCTCTTCATTCCTTGCACAAGTTTGACACAGCCAGGAGGATTTGGTGCGCGCACAAGACACACCACAAGCAGCAATGCTCCGCTCCCCACAAGAGCAGAGCGCTATCCTGAGGCACCCAACTTGGCACGCAACAAAGAGGCCAAAGACAAGCCTCAATGCTCCGCTCCCCACAAGAGCAGAGCACTCTACTGGGAGCAAACACTCATGGGCCAAAATTCAACCAAAATTTCATTTAAATTTAATTCCTCACCAAATTGAATCAAGGCCAATCAAACCCATTTCTCCTCAAATCCAAAGCAAGCTAAGCCCATTATCATCACTCAAAGGCACAAGGATTAGTTAGCTTAGGAATTTATTTTAATGGTAATTTGTTTAGAATTTTAATTTCATTTTCATTCTCACTTTGTAAAGCATATATAAAGGCATCAATTCCATCTCATTGAGGGGGGCTCCAATAGAGAGTAGTAGTAGAGAGCTCACTTTTACATCTTAACTTGAATTGGAGAATTGAAGGAATTCTGTTTCAATTCTAACTCTAATCTCTTTATTCTTCTTCTAGATAATTCAAATTTCATTTACTGCTTCCTCTTTCTTTCTTTTGCAATATTGTCTTCTGCTGGATCAAGGAAGGGGTTGAGATCTAGATTTATTTTCTAGTCTCATTGATCCCCTGAGATCTTCACTTGTCTTTTTGGAATTTGCAATTAAGTTGAGATATCTTTCTGTTTTGAATTTTTCAAGCAATTTTCCTTTTCTGTTTAGATCTGTTGCATGTTATTGCATCTTTTACTTCTCTGTTTGATTGCTATTTACACTTTTTTGTTTGATTTCTTTAATTCTCAGCACCCAACTCAATTTACTTTCAAGCCATTTAATTCTTCTGCTACTTTTACTTTACTGCAATTTCCTTTCCTGCATTCTGCAATTTCACATTTCCATTCACATTTAGCTTGATTTAATTTCCTGCATATTTACAATTTCTGCAATTTAAATTTCTAGTTGCTTGATCTATTGCCTTCTTTAATTTCCAGCACCCACTCCCCTTTACTTTTCATGCAATTTACATTTCTTGTCATTTAAGTTTCTGCAATTTACATTTCTTGCTCTTTAAGTTTTAGCAATTTAATTCTTATGCACCTTTAATTCACTGCAATTTTACTTTCTGTTGATCAACTTCACACAATTCACTCAATGTTAGCTTGACTAAACTAATCACCCACTAAAGTTGCTTGATCCATCAATTCCTGTGGGATCGACCTCACTCTAAGTGAGTTTTACTACTTGATGCGACCCGGTACACTTGCCAGTGAGTCTTGGGTGTTTGGAACTCGTTTTCCAAAATATCCATCAACATATATTTTTTAATTGCTCTCCTATTAGTACGGTCCAGTAAATAAAACGGATATTAATCGTTGTATTGAATGAATATTTATTATTTTTAAATAAATTCATTTAATTTATTTAAAAATATTGAAGGATTCCAATTCTATATGCTACGATTTTATTTTGTTATTAATGTATATATACTCCTATATTATATATTCTATGATTCTTATATTTTCAGATAATATTTTCAAATTTTCTTTAGTTTGATTTATTATTTTTAGTCATTAGAATTTATTGTTTTTGGTAATTATTTTTAGACATTAATTCAATTTCTTTAATTTAATAATTCAATAATATATTTTAATTATACATAATTAGAATGTTCTTTCTATCCCTTTTTCCTTTTTATTTTGTGCTTCGGGTGTAATGTTTGTAGTTTCTTTACTTTTATTTTTTCTATCTTAATTTTGATAAATATTTTTATAATTTTGTTTTATATCAATTATTTTTTTATGTATTTTGATTAGTATAATTATTTTTTTAAAGACGCTTTAAATTTATTATAATATTTTTATAAAAGTTTTTCTTCAAAATTTTTTTCTTAAAATTTGTTTAATGAGGTCGTATTTTAATCTTTTACCTTTATCTGTTATATTCATTGATTATATTAATCTTCTATTACAATACATTTTTTTATTTATTTCACACATTATTTATTTTATCTTCTTTTACTTCTTTTATTGTTTTCTTTATTTTATTTTTAATTTTTTATTTTATTTTTACTCCTCATATATAAATTTATTATAATTCATCACATGCATGTTTTTTTTTTTAATTTAAGTAACTTTTTTAGGTTATACTTTACTATTGATGCTCTATATTGTTTAGCATGTTTGTTTTTAATTTTTTAGTTATTTGTAAATATATTTATAAAAATATGATTTTATTTTGTCCAATATTTACTACCACGTTTAGTAGATAAATAACAAAATTTTTATTTATTGTTACGTTGATTGAGTTTGAAGATTTTATTTTTACTTTTATACATTTGTTATATTGTATGATTTGTATTTGTGTTAGTGACATCACAACGGTTCATACATTTCAATATTTGTGTAACAAATCTTATAAATAGTTTTTACAAGTTATAATTTATTTTTTTTATTTGAATATTCAATTTTTAATAATAATTTTTATTTATTTATAAATATATTATTTCTTATTTTTATTTAAAAAAAGTATAAAATAGTAAATATAATTTTTTTAATTTTATCCTTAATATTTAGTTTTAGTTTTATTATTGATATTTTAATATGTTCAGTTATACTACTAAATAAATAACATTAAGTATAAATAATTAATTATACTAATTATTTGATTTGACCAAAATAAATATTAAACTAGTTAATAAATATTGAATAAGAAAATGAAATAAATGAATTTAATTTATATTTTTTACCTAATGTATTTTATATTTTTTTTCTCTTTTTTTTTACTTCTGTTATAATCTTTGTAATTTTTTTTATTTTGCCAAAATTTTTTATGATTTTGTTTTATATATTTTTTTTATATATTTTGATTAATAGGTTTTAAGGGTGTTACAATTTTATGAGAATGATATAGCTTGAACTTTGGTTATTTAGGAATTTACTAAGTGGCTAGAGTAGTTTCACGCCACGAACTAACAAATGCTGGCAATTGGAATGATAAAAAAGACTAGCCAATCGAGGACTAAATTGAGATCGGTAAAATTTTTACACGTGAAATAGACTGGGATGGGGACATAGGTACCCTCTTCAAGGGACCCCTTAAATCCACGTGAATATAAATTACTAATTTATCCTTATATATATATATATATATTCATTTTTTAAATTTAGTAATCCTAATTTTTATCTCTAATTTAAACTCTTTTTTTTCTTTCTAAACTCATCCTTAGCCTTGATTTTGTATCTACTCTTTCTCTAACTCACTTTTCTCTGCCTCTTAAGTTCGTCATTATGTCGCTCAGTCTCGCTCTAAAATATTATATTATGTTATTATATTGAAAGATGTTTTTTTATATTTTTTTTAAATGTTATTTTTTAAAATGAATATATTATGAGTTGTGTTCAATTATATTGAATTGATTTTTTTAATTATTATATTATAATTTTTTTGTTATTTTTTTAAAAAAATTTCAAAGAATATCCATAGATAATCGTGGGTATCTGCATTCACTAAGGAGATAATTAAATATGGGGACTTGTGACGAAAATGGAGAGTGAATGGGGAATTTTTTTTAAAATGTGAGCGAATGACAGAAAAAGGGGTCCGTCGCTGTGCCCACACGAGTATCTATTACTATATCTAACTAACAACGAAAATTCAATTTGAGCCGATTTGAGATAGGACACGTGAACTTTATCTGCATCGGGTTTTAAGACAATGAACCTAATTCGAATTTGAGATCCTAACAATAGACCTAGGTTGATCTTACTCACTTGACTTAATATTTTGAGTCATTATTGTAATAAATACTATACTATTAAATATGATTATATTTAATATATATAAAAGTTAAGTATACTTATAATAGATTTTATTATAATCAAACTAAAAAAATTCTAATTATCTTTTTTTTTAAATATTATTTACTATCTTATTGAAAAAATGAATAATAATAATCACTCACATAATTAAAATAGATCATCCTAATATACACATGACACTACATATATCAATGATTATTATATGTGATAAATTATTTCTTTATTTTTCTAAAGATAATTTATATGTAAATTGACTAATCTTTATAACATACGATCTATTGCATAATTTTTCTCCTCTTAATATGGATAAATTGATGAATTTAATATATAAAATATAATTTATATTATTTAACATACGAAATAAGTAACTTAAGCCAATTATCTAAGACAATAAATATAATAGTACAAATACCTATATATTTATTAGTATTAAAAAAATATACAAATAATATAAACATGATTTTGTTTGTAGAAAAATAATAATAAAAGTTATTAATTAAGTTAATTAAATAATAAAAATTATAAATAATTTTTAAATAATAATAAAAAATAAGATCACTATTTTCACATACTTTAAAGTTTTTTAAAAAAATTTAGACAATAAATCAATCCTCAATAAATTATACATTAGCTCTATTAAACAAATTAAATGATATATTAGATATTACTATTTGTGTGCTAATATATATATACATACATATATATGTATGTATTATCGATTATTAAGTTATAATTAATTTTTAACTCAATTTTTGGTAATTAAAATTTAAATGATTAAAATTATTAAATGCTAAATATATTGTAGTTAACTAATTTTGTTTTTGTTATTAAAATTTTAAAAAAGGTGAGTTGTTAATCAATTCTGAATTCAAATTTAAATTTAAATTTGTGTAAAAAAATATTTTGAATTTTTTTTCACTAACCAGAATTAATTTTGAAATAAAAATTATTTTATACATCATATTATAAAATAGTGTAGTTATTTATTTTTTTAATACAATTATTGTCAAATAAAATGATATAAAAATAGAAAAAAATATATTCCAATCTAAGAATAATAATTTATTTTTCAATAGAATAAATTATATATTAAATAACAAAAGTTATTATAGTTTCTTTTTACACAATTTAATATACTCAACTACAGTGTTTTGGTAATATTACCAAAAAATATTAATCAATCTAATAGCTTTTTTAATGACATAAGTTTATAACTCTAGAAGCTTGAAAATCATGTCATAAAATATAAAATTTTAACCGGTAATAACATTGATCATATTGGTTGACTTCTTGAATGAATATGATACCAATAAATAAAACCGTCACAGTTAAATTTCAACAAAGGCAAATCTCCATAAGTATTGCTATCGTCAATGAGAATTGTTCTATTTTTAAGACAAATACTATTTTCTTTCACTGTATTTTTCAACTCGGCAGGTCGAGAACTAATCCTCCACGGATTAAAGCTCTATTTATTAAGGGTCTGCCGCTAGCCAATGAGTTGTTACATACACAAGGGAGAATTCGAAACTTTAATACTTACTTAGGTAGACGAGTGAGATGACCACTCAATCAATCCAAATCAGTTAAGATAAATACTAATTATTTTTAATATTTTTAACATTAAAAATAATTAAATTTTAATTTTAATTATAACTTTGTAATTTGTAAAATATTTATAGTAATAATTATTATATATATCTTTTGTTTAATTTCTTTTAATAAAAAACTTATATATTTTTATTAATTATCCCATATAGTGTATACACTAGTTTCTTATCAAATATTGGATTTTTCCTTAGTTATACTAGGAGTCAATAAAAAAAATTCATAAACCGAAAAAAAAATCATATTAAAAGATTTAAAAATAACATATCCAAAAATAATTATCGTAATATATAAATTGAGGTAACAATTAAAATTTCTCTCACTACAAGAAACGTCGATAATATTGAAATTAGACGGCAAAATAGACGGCGCAGTTGGTCGCTATAAAGCCTGTCGATTTTTCAAAATGCTAATAAAATCGACGGCTTTCATGGCCGTCGATAATAATTTAATAAAATCGACGTCAATTTCGTCTGTAATATGGGTGTGAGAATTTTACATTCTCAATAAAATCGACAACATTGCCGTCGATATTATTATTTAAAATCGACGTCCTCTTTGTCGATAATTGATTCAATAAAATCGACAGCCTTTGTGTCGATATTTAACTCAATAAAATCAACAACACTTTTGTCTATAATATGTTTAATAAAATCGACGTCAAGGCCGTCGATATGTGCTTGAATAAAATCGACATCTTTGCCGTCGATTTAATTATTTAGATTTGTCTATTTTAACTTTTAAAAGCGACAACTTTGCCGTCGATTTTAATAGTTATATGTTTTATTTTTTTCTATTTGAAAATTAGTAAACCGTTAATACAAATAAACTTTTAAATATAAAAATAAAATTTAAACAGAATATTAGATAACAAGACAAATAAACTTTTAAATATAAAAATAAAATTTATACTAAATATTAGATAATGAGTTTACAAACTTATCAAAATAATAAATAACCCTCTAACATAAAGACTCAAGACAAGATAAATAACTAAACTTAGAGTTATATTCGTTTACGGATGTCCAGAAAAATACACCTTTGAAATCAATTATCTCACAGCAGATACAGATTAGAATGCTGATAAGAGGAACAACTTAAATTCAGGAAACCAAAATACACAAAATACACAAAATACTCCACTATTGTTTCTTTGATCAAAAGATTCTATTGACCCACACCACTACAATTTCCACTGTGAAATACTGCATAGAAATATCAAATATTGCAAAAGAGTATATCAGAATCTTGAGTTCGGTAGCAGAAAACTGAATATTCTTTCAATTTGATGATTCCTCATACTTCACAAAGAAGCAGAAAACTAACTAAGCTCCAAGAAGCTAAACCAGAAAACAGAATCAGCTAGTAACAAAATGCTTAATCAGTAACCGAATTTCAAATTCCAACAAACTTAAAACTAGCTAACAAGAAATCAAGCAAGCAATCAACACATGAAGAATAAGCAGAAGTTGGCAATTGCTAATACCTGAGCTGAAATTACAGCAAGCAATAATTGAAGAAATGAAAAGGGTAGTGTACCTGGTCATAGGAAACCCTAACTTTGCAGAACCAGAGAGAGGGAATCTTTTAAGAAAGCTGCTTCAAATGTATATGTTGTTGTTAAAAAATCAAAATATATAGTTAGGAACAGGGAATCATTGCAATCTATAGATATAACTCTAAATGTTTGAGAAGAAATGGAAGTCACGTTAAAATACTATATAAACTATAAGGTATTGAAACAATAGAAAAATAATCATTTTAATATTTTATATTTTTGTCTTGAGACTGTTATTAATAAAAATGAGGATGAAATCCAGAGAGCCAATAGATTTGTGCCAGATTTCAAAAGGAAAACAGAACAAAATGCATAGGTCATTAACACGAATACAATATGCTTTAGCCATTGCTAATACAAGTTTCATGACTGAGTCGCTCATAGTTCTGTTCTGTTGAAGGGAATTGATATCTTGGATAAACTTAGTTATTATTTAAGTTATAAGGCAATAAGACATGATTGTGTTTGTGATGTAAGTTTTATAACACAGATTTTGATATGATAGCAGTTTTTCTTCTCAATAATGTACATGCTAATTGAATTTGTTTTCCCATAATATACAGGAGTACCATAAATCTAATAACAAATGATGCATCTAATATTTTTCTGCTCACTTCCCAAACTACCCTTGTTTATCAAACTTAGACCCTAAAAAAACGTTCCCCTTTGAATTAACTAATAATTACCAATAACCAACCAATCAGGTACTTAATCTGCTTCTCCACTTCTCAAATTATCTAATATTATTTTCTGATTACTTAACCAATTAACTAATCAAAGGCTAGAATATATGCCTCACTATTTCAATTTGTGCTATCTACCTTTCTATTTCAAGAGATAAGACAACAAATTAAAAGAGCATTCACTCTTGTGTCAACTTCATGCAAGTTTACCTAAACTTGATCATGGGCCATAGTTAATTAATCAATTAATTGATTAATGACTTATATTAAATATTATTAAATGTGAACACAAATGAATCAAATTCGGCGTGTTTTAACTTGTTTTGGATGTAAAATAGTAATATTAATAAATAATATAATTTGCACTTTAAATTTCATAGATTTGTTATGAAATGGTCAAGGAATGCAAGAGTGATTAAGCACTAATGAAGAGACACCTATAAATCTGTAATACTAATATGCAAGGAAAAGCTCTATAATCAACAAACAATCACTTAAGCCAGAATGGAACACTCTGATTCTTTTCACACAAAGATTAACCAATCATATGATGAAACCCATACAACCCCAGTAATCAAAACAAATGAAGTGATTGAAGACATTTACCTTAGTATCTTCACTTGAGAAATGCTTGACACAATGATCAACCACATGAAGACCATTCGTGTTAGTAGACAAAGCAACAACACTTGGTGTCAACGCCGACATTATACATAATCTTTGTTCTTGGTTTGTTACATGCTCCAATAACTTCTGAACAGACCTAGTACTGCATTCAAGTTTGAAAAGAAAACAGAGCATCAATTAGAAAAACTTGCATTAAGTTTGTTTATACCTGTGAGATATGAAAATCTTGGTTGGCTAATTGATACCGGAACTATCTAGTTAGTTGTCTAATTGTTCTTAAAACATTGGGAGATAGAAATTTGTTTACATGAAGAGAAAAATAAAAATATAAATAAGATATCTTTTTTTATCAAATTTGATTAATTTTGTGAGATATCTTTCTAAATGTCTTTTATTAAAGCATGATATCAATATAAACAAACAACCATGTTAGAATACAAAAATACACAATAATACGTGTGCACATAATATGTATCTTTTGTCTCTAACCTCATTTTTTAATATGATGTGTTATTAGATTCTTCCTTAGCTAAATACAATTCACTATTTACTATTTTACTCTATCAAAATGTTATAAAATTGAAAAAATAAACCTAATAATAATCATAATAATAAAGCCTTACATACAAAAATTCCATTCAGGCATTTCTCCGAACATGTGGTGTGCAGAGTTCAAAACAGTAAATTTCAGTTTTAATCTAAGCAACATTCAACCCAGTAATTTCAGAAAGATACAGCCAACAACAATTTCAGTCCAGAAACACAAGTTTTAACAAACCTAAGCCTAACCAAAATTTCTAAAAACAGAATTAAAAAGCAGTGGAAATAAAGAAAAGAAAGACAGGGAACAGGGGAAGGGAACCTGCATTGATGAAAGGAGGAAGAAGAACGGAAAGGCGGTGGGGTGGTGGTGATGTCGCGGTGGCACAGAAGGTCGCCGCCGCTGGTGGTTGCTTGTCGGTGCTTGAAGACGCGGACAGAGGGTGACTCCACGAACAGGGGTGTCGCACGCAGGAACGAAGAAATGGAGAAATGGGGAAGAAAGAGAAGAAGGAAGAGAGAGAGGGTAGGCGATGGTGGTCACCGGTGGTGGTGTCGGACGGAGGCGGAGTTGAAGAGAAAGCATTTTTAGTGATAAAAATACCTAGCTTGAATTTGGGGAAGACATGCGTTTCTGAACTTTGGAAGCAGGAGTTGAGAAAATGTGTTTTTAGTGATAAAAATCGACGGCCTGTGTGTCGATTTTATTCAAATTTATCGACGGCAAAGTTGTCGATATTTTAAATAATAAAACAGACGACAAAGTCGTCGATTTTAATATAAAAAATCAACACATATAGCGTCTATTATATAGATTAAATTTAGACCGTTCATTCCATTTTAGAAAGTAATCTAGATCGTTCAAATTTATCGACGGCAGAGTTGTCGATATTTAAAATAATAAAATAGACGACACATTCGTCGATTTTAATATAAAAAAAACAACACATATGGCGTCTATTATATAGATTAAATTTAGACCATTCATCCCATTTTAGAAGGTAATCTAGACCGTTCAAATTTATCGACGGCAAAGTTGTCGATATTTAAAATAATAAAATAGACGCCATATTCGTCGATTTTATTTTCGACTGCTGGTTCGCCTATAATATGACGATAATAGGGAAATAAATTAATGCATTATAAAAATATCGACGACTAGGCCGTCGATTTTAATATTTTTATTTTTAATTATTTTTTTAGTAATATCGACAGCAGGCCGTCGAAAATTATCGACGGCAGAAATAGCCGTCGATTTTTGCCGTCGATAAACACGCTTTTTCTTGTAGTGTCTAAAACTACTTTAATCGAATGATAATATTAGAACTAAACTGTTTAAATAATATATAAGCTATTCTAGACCTTAAACAGATATAGATTAGAATCATTCTCGAAACGACAACCAATTGAAATAATGTCATCAGCTTAAAGATTTAAAATGTATGTAGATTCACACCATCTTCTTGTTAAATAAGCTTCATCGTTTGTTATTTATGTAATGCGGTAAGGTATAAAATAGCCACACCAAAAAATTAAATTGAACTTTATTTTCATCAATGACATTGCATTCACGCATTAGAAGAATAGTAATTTCTGAAAAAAATCATAATATATTATAAAAATATTTTGATTTTTAAAAACTTAAAAGAAAAAAATTTAAACAGAGTACTAATCTTTAAAATTGTATCTCTACGACTGACATAATTCTTTGAAAATTTAACTTAAATTGAAAAAATTCAATTTCATTATAAGCTTCACTTCGAAAATTTTCTGCCTGACGTAGAAAGTATAAAGGGGATGGAATTTGAACTTAGCCTATAAAGATCCTTGGAAGCAATTGCTCAATAAAAAATCGAGCTCCTCCTAAAAAAGCTAACTTTATCTAGATTTCATTGAGTTGGTCATAATATATATATGAGTAGATCTAACCACCCTTTACTGAAATAGAGTTCATTGTTCATTTGTTGAACTCTTATATCCATGTAATTAGAACTCGGATTAGTGAATACAACTCAAGGTGGTATTTGATGGATGAGGTAAATTGTAAATAACCTTTAGTTGCACTATTTATAACCTTTAGTTGCATGAAATTGATTATAGAAATTGATATCAATATCATATAAATGTTAATAATGTATGATTAATAATTATATTAT
This sequence comes from Arachis hypogaea, assembly GCF_003086295.3. NCBI lineage: Eukaryota > Viridiplantae > Streptophyta > Magnoliopsida > Fabales > Fabaceae > Arachis > Arachis hypogaea. Next base: position 47,186,248 of record NC_092054.1, on the reverse strand, counting down.
AATGATTGACAATTAGAATGATTAATAATTAGTATAATTATTCACTAAAAGTTGATTTTCGTATAATTATAAAGAATATACTTTCCTAAAATAAGTTAAGAAGAGAGAGGTATGTATACTAGTGGCATAACCATCCATGTCAGTATTCTTGGCGCCAAAATGCTATCTATTGTAAAATAATATAATGATAATGATATTAATTAATTTAATGGCTGACTTTTTAAATTTGAATAATTGCCCAAATCAATCTCTAAGGTTTTTAATATTAGACACTTTAGTCTCTCAACTTATGAAATACACAAAAAACTCTCCTAAGTTTAACTACGGCAGAGAAATTAGTTCCTAGCCTTGTTCTCTGTCAATAATAAACGAAAAATATTGACATTGAGGCATGGACTAACACTTGGGGCAGCCAATTGTCCACATGTGCAAATAAGACAAATTAATCTCTGGACTTAAGGTTCTAAAACTGTGTATGATTCCCTTATCCCCTTTCCCAAGAACACCAACCCCCAAGAATACCAACCCATACCCAATCAAATTCACCTACGTGACGGTATCCTTAATCACCGACCACGAAAATGCAATTAGTAGCTAGTCCTTCACCAATCCAGCAACGTTCATGGTCAAAGCCAAAGTCTTTCCGATGAGCAAAGAAGACAAAATTTAGATGGAAACTGAAATTATCCTTGAGAGAAGGGTACTCCATAATCAATCACGAAACTGACAAGAACACAAGGCAGCAGGGCGCAATTTAATAGAGTGAGGTGATGAGGTTAAGCGAGATTCCCTTTGAATTGAGCAAAATCTGGATAAGAACATGGCGTGTGGCCTCAAACGCAATAGCCGTAAGTTGCAGGAAAACCTTTCAGGTGTTGAATTCGGCCTCGCGTAAGCGACAATGGCGACATCAAATGAAATGGAGAGCATGTTGGCCATGGTCCCGTTCGTGAAACTCTCCTTCTTGAAGAGAACACCGATGGAGTAGATGTTGATGGGCATGAGAGTCTTCAACATCTAGATGAAGGAGACAGAAAGATAGATGTAGGCAAAGTTGGAGAACTAAAGAGAAAGAGAGCAGAGAGTGCCGATGGAGAGCATGTTGGCCATGGTCTCGGGGGTTCAGTGCTCTCTGACATAACCATTTCCTTCTTTCTCGATAAGTACAATACAAGCGGATCAGAACTAAATCCGAATCAGAATCTGGTTGGATGAGAAAATCACCAGAGAGATTTAGGGGATGACAACCAAGGAGGGGATAGAGTCCAGAGACAAAGGGGAATCAAATGTTGCATTTTGGGTATTCTCCAAAACGACGTAGTTTTAAACCTAAGTCCAAGGATTAATTTGTCTTGTTTGCACATGTGGACAACTGACTACCATGTGTGCTAATTCATGCTTCTATGTCATTATTTTTTATTTGTCATTGAAGGAGAAACAAGGTCAATGACTGATTTGTCTATCGGAATTAAATTTGAGAGAGTTTATTGTGTATTTCAAAAATTGAGGGACTAAAGTGTCCAATTTTAAAAATTTCAGGGACTAATTTAAATAATTACTCTTTAAATTTATTATGTATTATTGTTGACATTGTAAGAGATACTGTTAAATTGATGATGTTTATTTATTTATTTATTATCAAGGGGAGGCAAGAATCAAGCAATAGCAATATTTGTGGGGTTAATGTTTTAATTGACTAATTTGGTCATAATCATCCATTTGTTAGATTAAGATAATAGTCAAATAAATGGAAAAACAATACATGGACGACTTAGTATTTGGCACAATGATAGCAAAAAATTCAGAGACTATCATGTGACTCATTTAATGTTATTGTGAGAAAAATTCCCATTTTGTGCTTTATAACAACTTGGCTCATAGGTATTAGATGTGACCTACCCATTATGAAAGAAAGGTAAGTAGAATTGACCAAGCACCTAAATATGCATCAAGCACAAATATGTATCACAAAGTTCTCCACTCGTACCCCATAGATAAAAAGAGAAGACAGAGAAAGAGAAATTGATATTAAAACAAAAAAAGGTTCAAAAGGGCCTATGCCTACAAAGACACATACAAATTAAATTAAACTACTTCTAATTAAAGAGCCCCCACATCAAGGCACCATCAATAGAAATTGATGAATAGCCTTTGCAATAATTTTGGTTACACCTTCAAAGAGGGGAAAAAGAAAAAGAGAGATCCATCTAAGAACCAAATTTAGTGATGAAGCTAATAAGGCTTGATGCTTGGATCTTAAATTATTATTATTATTATTATTATTATTATTATTATTAATTAGTTGAAGCTAAGATTATTGGTGCCTCTTGTTGAATGGTATTCATAAGCTGGTATACAGCTGCAGCAATATCATCCACCGATCCCAACTTGCAATCATCTTCCACCTGCAACAACGTTTTCACTTTCAAACTTTGGCCAATACTTATACATACAGATTCATAATGTACATAGAATACAGAGCATTGTTATATTTGGTGATAAAATTATATTTTGCTCTCTTTTTCGCTATATTCTTTGTATAGGTTGACTATGTACGAGAATAAGAACCTTTTAGACTAGGTGAATACGTTTTTCTAACACTAACGTATTTTTTTTAAAAAAAAATATTTATAATATTTAACTTTATTTAATTTTATTCCTAACGTTTTTAATTTATATTAAAATTATTCTTAAAGATTAACATTAATACAAATTTAGAATATTAAAAACAAAACTAAATAAAATTAGATATTAAGATTATTTTTAAAAAAATTATAAACTATAAAAAAATATACTTTAATCTTAAATCTTAAAATACCTTGATGTTGATACAGTAGAAGACAAAACCAAAAAATAATAAAACATTTAGATATTTTGTGTTTATTTCTTTTCTGTGAACAAATATAGGGAGTTATTATAAGCAGACTGTTGAAGATTCCTAAGAAAGTAATAAGACAAAAGAAGAAAAAGAAGAAGAGAAATGAATAATTACCTTAAGACTGAGAGAGTAGAGAACAAGTTGATTGATGGTGGTGGTGACATTAAGGTGCAAGATTGTAAGCCTCATGTTGTGCAAAGCAGACACCATCTTCAACAGCTGCTTTGGCTTCTTCTTTGACCTTATCTTCACATTTGCATGGCTCTCCACCATTGTCACTTCTATGTCTGCAGCTACCTCCCCCAACTCCTCCTCTGCCGCCACTGTTCTTGATGATGATGATTTCTCACTGTTACTACTGCTGCTTGATGTTGTTGCTGTTGCTGTTGCTGTTCTTGTGTACTGTGGGAATGTGAAGAATTCACAAAAGGCCATGTTCTTCTTCTTCTTATTATTCCCATCTTCACCTTCTTGATATGTAGCTCCAAGGAACTGCAGCTTCTGTTCAAGCTCCTTAACAAAGTTAATAGCTCCTCCTATTATTGATGCTTGATCCCCCTGGATTATTCAGTTCATTCACCCACATATTCGCATACAAATAATTAAAACCAACAATAATAAATAGAGTTCTTGTTAAATTGTTATCATTTGAGTACTGTTATTAGAACCAACATGCTACTTCACCAATTTATTTTGGTATCTAAAGTTTAATCAAGTTGGTTTAATAGCTTATTCAAACAATAAAAATCAAATAAAAAAGAAAAACGAGAAAATGTATAAAAAGAAATTGGTTAATCTTCAACACTACTAATTCAATCTAACCAATCTTTTTTTATGTCTGGAATGGTAAAAGAAAAAAAAAAACAAGGATAAAACTAAGAGGACTCAAATGTAAACTTGTTGTGAGGAATCTGAATAAGTGTCTGTAGTGTTGAAAGATGTAAGAAATGAGGAGTAGAGTACCCTTTGAACATAAGAGTCCGGCATTAAAGAGCGGAGAAGGGAGAGATAGTGATTCATCTGCTTCCTTCTGTTGCGCTCCACTGCAATGTGAGTCATTCTCTGGTTCTCTATCTGCTCTTTGTTCTTCCTGCTCTTCGCTCTTCGCCTCTTCGGCCGACACGACGATGGCAACACTGATGGCGGTGATGAACAAGTAGTATTGTTATTGTTCCATATTTCTGCAGGGTAAGTTGTTTCTACTCTTTGGTCTTCATTATTGTAGCTGTTACTCCAGTTTCGGTAGCAGTTGTTGTAATTGACTCCATAGCCAAATGATGGGTCTTGGCTTTGTGGATACACCACTGCTTTTAGCGCCATCGATCGATCTCTGTAACAATGATTATGATGATTGTGAAGAGAATGAAGAAGAAAGTGTTGAGTTCTTTGGGAAGAGTATTTGGCCTTATATAAAGCTCTTTCAAGCTACGCTAATAAGGGACCAAAATGGACACTGCTTTGCACGTGAAATACTCAACTATGAATAATACAGTTTCAAATTTAATCATTTTATTTCTTCAAATTCTACATGCCACAAATTATTCAGTAACAGTTTACTAACATACCAAGTTTTTAATCTATTTTGTTAGTTTTTCCACACACACATAATATATAGAACAAGTATAATTTGAATACACAGATTAAAAAATATATATACATATAATTATTATATTTTGTACAAGTATTTATTACATGTTAATTTAAAAACTATTTACCATCCAGTTCAATTAATTTACAGTTATTTTTAGTACACAAAATCATATGATATTTTTATACAATTATCTAATTAAATTCATGAGCTTAAATGATATTTTAGATGGTCAATTTGAAAATTATTTATTTTTAATAATGTAATAATACAAAAATTGATTAATCAGTTAAATTGATCTGATATTTTAGCAGTTAACCGGTTTAAAATAATAAAACACAAAAATTAATTTGTTCTAAAAAATTATATAATTTATACATGAATATATTATTTTATTATTTTCAGTTCAATACCAATTAAATTTCTGTTGAACTTTTAAACTTTTAAATTTCTAGGTCTATCGATTTGAATATTAGTTTAATTTTCAAAATTTGGATAATACATATACATATAAATCAACCATGTTAAGTATGTACCAAGATCAATCACTACGATAGAATATATATTGAAATACATATTAAAATTGAGTCAAATTAAACATATATTTATATATAAATACATTATTGATGACTGATTTTAGTAACTAATTTAAGTGTGCATAACATTTTTAAATCTAAATTTGATAGAGTAGGTATGTTGTGGAGATCATTAATCACTAATCACTAATAATCTTTTAAAAGGAAAAAATAGATTTATTTATTTTCTGTAGTAATCCTCTTAAATTTATTTTTTTTTCTTTTCAAGTTTCTACTTCATGCTTTATTTTTTTATTAAATTTGTTCAGATCGCCATTTATTACAGAATTTATAGACAAAAAAAGTAATAAAAATAGGAGGGAAAAAAGGAAAAAAATTTTAGATATAAAAACAAAAATGGTGAAATATCTCAAAATTGGTGATATATGTGAAATATCAAAATTGGAGAAAATTTCACCAACATTCTTTCCTTCAACTCGAATCCTTTTCTTGATAAGCTCAAAAAGGAGCTCTGGCAAGAGTATGAAAGCATTGCAGTGCAAGAAGAAGTCTATTGACAACAGTTATCAAGAAGCAACAACATTAAATTTGGCAATAAAAATACTAGATACTTCTATCAGAGAGTAAATGGTAAAAGAAAAAGGAATACGATAATAGCCCTTAAGAATGATTTAGGAAAATAGATTGATGATATTAAGCCGTTAAAGAGATGGGAGAGTTGATTTTTCCAGATCCTATAATCTATGGATTCAAATTACAATCTTTTCCCTGTTTGATTTTTTTTCCGAAATTTGTTAGCAGGGATTATGCTGATATTTTGAAAGAGGTCTCTCAAGAGGAAGTTAAAGCTGTCATTTTTTATATGGGGAGTTGAAAAGCCCCAGAGAGTGATAGTATTCCAGCAAAATTCTTCCAGTTGGGTGAAGTCTATTTTTCAGTAACCCACAGATATTAATGAAGTTAACAAGACTCTTATTACAATTATTCTCAAAATTTATGTACCTGAAAATATTAGTCATTTTAGAACTATTAGTCTATATAATATTTGCTACAAAGTGGTCACTAAGATTATTGTCTCTAGACTTAAAAGTTATATGCATGTGCTTATTTCTAACGCTCAATCTAGTTTTATTCCTAGAAGGATAAATGCAGACAATATCCTAGTGGTCCAGGAGGTGGTTCACACCATGTGTAATAGGAATCAAGAAAAAAGAATCATGGCTATAAAGATCGACCTGGAGAAGGCCTACAACAAGTTAAACTGGAATTTTGTGGTAGATACTTTAAAAGATGTTGATATCTCAGAAGGAATCATTAATGTCATGCATTGCCCACTGCATTTTTATCCCACCATGAATCTCTTTTGGAATGGATTACCCTCTGAGACATTCTTCCCAACAAGAGGAATTAGATTGGGAGACCTTCTCTCATCTTATTTTTTTGTTCTTTGTATTGAGCATTTATTCCACCTTATTAATAAATTAGTTATTGATTAAAAATGAGAGCCAATAATTATTTTTAGAAATTGACCTAAAATATTTCATCTTTGTTTTGCAGACGATTTGGTTCTCTTTTCTAAAGCTTCTAGTGAACAAGTGTGAACGATTAAGGAGACCTTACACACTTTTTGCGAGAACTCAGGACAAAGAATCAGCTTTCACAAGTCTTGTGTCTACTTCTCTAAGAATGTTAACATAATATTAGGCAGCAACTAAGTCAGGAGTTTGAAATAACCCTGACGGCTAATCTGAAAAAATACCTAGGAGTACCCTTGATCACGGAGAAGTGTAACCAGCGTCATTTTCAGTTCATCCTTGACCATATGCAAACCAAGTTATCTAGTTGAAACAAAAAATCTCTATCTTTTGCAGGGAGATGCACTCTTATCCAATCGGTGTTATCAACCATTCCTAGTTATTACATGCAGACTATGAAGATCCCTATGACGGATTGTGCTAGAATAGATAAACTCTATAGGGACTTCCTATGGAACAATATCGAAGAAGATAGAAAGGTCCATCTCTTAAGTTGGGAGAAAATCTATAAACCAAAGGATGAGGGTGGACTGAGGATTCAAAGGGCGCAGGAGACCAATCAATTATTTCTTATGAAACTTTCTTAGGGCTTAATCTACCAAAGAAATTTCCTATGGGTTCAGGTGATGAGAGAAAAGTATGCCGGAGGAGATAGCATCATATTCAAAGTTCATAAGAAGACTAGTAGCTTAAACGCTAGGATTGGAATAACAAAGGTTTGGAAAAAATTTTAAGAGATCCTAATTGGAGAATAGGTGACGGAAAAAGTATTCCTTTTTGGGATGACCATTGGATCCCAGAAATTCACAAATTAAAAGACTTAGCTACCATTAACCCCGATGAAGAAATGCTTGAAAAAAGGTTGTGTGATTATATTAGTTCTTAGAATACTTGAAATTGGATAAAAATTAGTCAGGTTTTGCCTAAGAATGTTCTAGAGTGCATTAGAATTTTAAAATTTCCCAATCCTGACATTGGAGCAGATACTGTGGGCGGCTTCCAACACTAGATGGCAAGTTTACAATTAAATCAGCCTATGAGGCTTTTTTCAGTAACAAGGAGAATAATAACAGGTTACACAAATTGCTTTGGAAAAATAACTTCCTTAGCATTTGAAAACCTTCTATTGGATCCTTACCCATGAAGTTTTGCTTACCAACAGCAGGAGGAAGAGCAGAAATCTCACAGACAACAACAACTGTCTGAGATGCTGTGCAAAAGAAGAGACTGTGCACCACACCTTACGAGATTGCCCCTATATCCGTACAATATGGATTAGCATAGTAAACAGAGATACACATGAAATTTTTTTCTCTCAATCCTTTTAGGAATAGCTCAATACTAACCTTTTCTTGGTCTCTCGAAAGCATTATGGGACTTCGTGGCCCATCATCTTCGTCACAACGTGCAACATAGCCTGAAAGTGTAGAAATGATCTCATTTTCAGAGACGAGACTCTGTCGAATAATCAACTTCACCAAATGATAAAAAAAAAATTGTAAAAAATTATAGCATTACTTTGAGCATAAAAGAGCATAGTAGTAGCTTACTAAATCTTACCAGAGAGGAGCTTGTCGGATGGGAGGCACCAAATTGGGGATGGACTAAATTAAATGTAGATGGGCCAGTTGTTCATCCTGGTATCAGAGGCGCTTACGGAGGTATTATTAGGGATTGGGCTGGCCGCACGATTGCTGATTTTATTATGAACATCAGAGCCTATACCATAACCATGGCTGAACTATAAGGCTTCTATCTTGGGATTAAGCTAGCTTCTAAGTTAAGGATCGCAAAATTAGTAGTGGAATCAGACTCTAGATGTGCCGTAGCGCTGGTTCAAAAGGCGTCTCCAGAGAACCATAGTAGCTCTTCCCTCGTTCGGTCGATCAAGGAGCTTTTGGCAAAGATGGATAATGTAGCGACCCTCAATTTTAAAAATATAAATATAAATAAGTTATAATTTATTTTATAAAATTAAAATTCCTTATTTTTAGAAAAATTATTTTTATTATCAGTAATTGAACTAATTTTATAATAATTTGAATTTAATCAAATCCATATTATTATTATTATTAGATACAATTGTCATGAGTATTATATGTATTATAAATTTATATAGTTTTAAACCACAGTATTATGTATTCATTATTGTTATTATATTCACTACGTTATTATTATTATTACTATCATTACGTTTATTATTATTATTATTATTATTATTATTATTATTATTATTATTATTATTATTATTATAAAGGATGGAAATCAAAGGCGATTTATATTTTGGATTAAGTTACATATATATATTATCACTATCATTATGCATATATACATACATATAAATATATAATAATAATAAAGAAAGCCAAGACGGCTTATAAGCCTTCATAAGTCATACGTGTGTGTGTGTATATATATATATATATGAACATCGTAAGAAAGAAAAAAAAGAGAGAAAGAATAGCGTAACGAAGAGAAAAAGAAATAACGTAAATCCTTTCGAAAGAGAGAAAGAATAGCGTAACGAAGAGAAAAAGAAATAACGTAAATCCTTTCGAATTTTTGGCTTCGATTTCTTGCAATCCGTAACTCCAATAAAAAATCTAATCTGGAGGCACAGACGATTCTGGACGTTTTCTTCTTCGATAGATCGGTCAGAAAGCTTCTCCAGAGCTTTGAATATTTTGATTCCGTACGAAGGTATGGTTTTGGTTTCTCGTAGTTAATGTTTAATGTCACGTGAAAACTTAGGCTAGAAGACCTTAAGATAGGAATGAACTAAATAAAGAATTGATGGATTGGGTATTTAGTATAAAATGTGTGATTTAGTTGTTGTTAATAATTTGCTGTTGGAGTTGGTGGGTTTTGGAAAAAGACTTAATATTGGTATTTGTTTGGTTTTGAAATAATTTGTTACTGGAAGTGAATTGAATGATTAAGAGGTGTTTGGTTTGGTAGTTGGGACCCTTGAAGGGTGGCAGAAATTCGAGTTTTAGAGGAGGTACTGCCAAAGTTTTTGTAAGAACTGAAGTTTTCGATTTAAAGTGATATTTTGAAAGAAAGAGATTATCATGTAACTTGTGTATTTGAAACTATTTGTTGACCCTTTGTCGCAAGATGTGACCGGGCACTTTAACTCTCCGGGTTCTCCCACGGGCATGCATATATATATATGAATATTGAATATTATATTTGAGCTTGGAGTTCGTCTCCATGGAATACTATATTATTGAGCTTGGAGTGTAACTCCATGGAATATTATTGAGCTTGGAGTGTGACTCCATGGAATATTATATTTGAGCTTCGAGTTTGACTCCATGGAATATTATTGAGCTTGGGGATGCGCGCACAGAGGGACTGTCCAATGGTTAACTACCAAGACATGTCGGGTTGGCTGTATAACCGACAGATGAGACTCATCAGCCAGAGGACAGGCATACATCATATGCATTTGTTTGCTTTGTTTGAGTATGCATTGTTTTAGTTTGCTTAGCTGTTTAATTCTACTTAACTGCTACTTGTTCTACTTGCTGTAAATGCTTCTCTATCTGTGTTTTTCTTGCTTGAATTGTATGTGTATGTTTTCTGAGAAACCCCTCTTGGCAGAGGAGTGGAGGGGGTTGTTCCACCAGTGATTCAGAGGATTTGAGGAGACAGAATGTGAAGTATTCGGTTAAAGTTAGATTCAGGATTTGAATACCTTAGACAACTTACCTAATTTCTGGTTTAGTTGAATTCTTAAGCTGAAATCTGAGTGTCGAAGTTCTAGGAATGTCTCTGGCTCTCCCGAGACCTTTTATATTAACTATGCGGGCACCTTTACCATACTGAGAACCTCCGGTTCTCATTCCATACTATGTTGTTGTTTTTCAGATGCAGGTCGAAAGGTATCTCATTAAGCGTCTGGACATCTAAAGCGAAGTGGTTACTGTGTTATTTTGTTGTGCAGTGATGTATATACACGTACTTAGCTTCCTCTCCACATAACTTATTCTTTTTGATCCTCTTAGAGGTTTATGGAGAGGCAGAATTTTGTTTATGTACGTCTTGGGTTTTGGATATATATATATTATGTAAATATTCTCTGGTCAGCCTTGACTTTGCGGACTGAGTTAGGAGCTTGTTATTTTGTACCTTTGGCTTTCTATTCCTACTTTTATTACCTTACGTTTGATAGTTATAGTTTTCCTCACACGCAAGTTGTTCCGTTTTCGGAGCGTGGCGCTTTTCATTTTGCGATTTTGTTTTACCCATTTTTCAAGGCTCCTAGTCTATTATATTCTTTCTACTATTATAAGTGTGTATTTTAATTTTTAGAAGTCGTAATACCTCGCCACCTCTATTTTACGACTTAAGCGTAAAGTTTTGGATGGTAGGGTGTTACATTATGGTATTAGAGCAGTTCGTTCCTGTAAAGCCTGAGGGATTGACTGATTATGCTTCTGGGCATACTCTGGGTGTGTGTATGTGCTATTAGGATATCTGATTGATATATGTGGCATAAATATTCATGAGCATGCATCTGGAACTTGAAGCATTAAACTTGCGATATTGAGACTGATCAACTTAATATCACTTGTTTGGTGTGAACAGGGACCAAATGTTGTCTCGTGGATCCAAACGAGGTATTCAGAGAGGAAATCCCGTGGTTGAACCAATGCAAGGACGTCGAGGTGGAAACCCTAGTGCTAGTACAAGTAACGTAAGTCGATACTATAGGTCTATGACCCTTACTGACTTCCTCAAGAGTGGTCCACCCCGGTTTAACGGAAACGCCAATGCCCTGGAGGCTGATTAGTAGTTCCGAGAAGTGGAGAGGTTTTTGTACACTCAGCACGTTCCTGAATTACAGTCAGTGGAGATAGTGACTCATATGTTGGAGGGAGATGCTCAGAATTGGTGGCAAGAGTTGTGTCATACCTTGCAGGTGGAGTTAATGGATGTCCCTTGGAATAGATTCAAGACAGAGTTTTACGGTAAATATTTCTTGCATGCGTTTCGCACTGCAAAGGAATTGGAATTAATGCAGATGAAGCAAAATGATATGTCCATTGCTGACTATACTCGTGAATTTGATAATCTGTGCCGTTTCTCAAAAACTTGTCAAGAAAATCCAACCGATTATGAGGAATGGAAGTGTGCTCAGTATGAGAAAGGACTAAGGAGAGATATCTTTAATTACGTGTATCCACAAAAGCTAACAAATTTCACTGAGTTGGTTAAGAAGAGCCAGCTTGCAGAGGATTGCTCCATGAAGTGGACACTGCTACAGGAAGGCTTTGGTGAGACTACACCAGAGGAGCCGCGCAGGTACGGACTGGGAATGTGCTTTCGATGTGGAGCACCGGGACACATGTCTAGAGATTGTTCGTGTGGGAGAGCCGCAGATGCGAGTTGGCCACGACAGGATCGAGGTAAGTATGATACAGAATGCATAGGACAGATTTGTTCTGTGTAGAGCTAGGACCCCGCTTTCGTTTAGGTTACATAACCGGATATGGAAGTTTAGGACTGGAAAGATTGGACGTAGTTTTGGACTTGAATACGGACTAGGAATTTAGGCCGATAGAAATATCTCTTTGATAACCAGTTAGGTGTCGAGAGAAAAAGTAAGTTGTGATAGATTTAGTGTCAGAGGCTGAACCAGTTTCGATAGTATTACATATGATGACACCATTAGAATCAGCAGAACTTAGGAGCTAGATGAAGCGAGTATTAGAAGCGATAAACCTGTCGTTCTAATACCAACCTGCCTTATAACCTTTCTGCATCGAATCTATCTTGTATCTTTCGCTTTGCGTAGACTTTTAAGCTATAAGAATATCCTGATTTGCAAACTAAGCATGTCAAATCTTTCTGTTTTTCTTTGACATGTTTAAGAAGGGAAGTTACGTTAGTATGAATCTTTTCTATTTTATATCAATTTTCGAGGGCAAAAATTTTTGTAAGGTGAGTAGAATGTAGCGACCCTCAATTTTAAAAATATAAATATAAATAAGTTATAATTTATTTTATAAAATTAGAATTCCTTATTTTTAGAAAAATTATTTTTATTATCAGTAACTGAACTAATTTTATAATAATTTGAATTTAATCAAATTCATATTATTATTATTATTATTATTATTATTATTATTATTATTATTATTATTATTATTATTATTATTATTATTATTATTATTATTATTATTATAAATATTAGATATACAATTGTCATGAGTATTATATGCATTATAAGTTTATATAGTTTTAAACCCTAGTATTATGTATTCATTATTGTTATTATATTCACTACGTTATTATTATTATTACTATTATTAATTATAAAGGATGGAAATCAAAGACGGTTTATATGTTGGATTAAGTTACATATATATATTATCACTATCATTATGCATATATACATACATATAAATATATAATAATAATAAAGAAAGCCAAGGCGGCTTATAAGCTTTCATAAGTCATACGTATACATATATATATATATATATATATATATATATGAACATCGTAAGAAAGAAAAAAAAAGAAAGAGAATAGCGTAACGAAGAGAAAAAGAAATAACGTAAATCCCTTCGAATTTCCGGCTTCGATTTCTTGCAATCCGTAACTCCAATAAAAAATCTAATCCGGAGACACAGACGATTCTGGACGTTTTCTTCTTCGATAGATCGGTCAGAAAGCTTCTCCGAAGCTTTGAATATTTTGATTCCGTACAAAGGTATGGTTTTGGTTTCTCGTAGTTAATGTTTAATGTCACGTGAAAACTTAGGCTAGAAGACCTTAAGATAGGAATGAACTAAATGAATAATTGATGGATAGGGTATTTAGTATAAAATGTGTGGTTTAGTTATTGTTAATAATTTGCTGTTGGAGTTGGTGGGTTTTGGAAAAAGACTTAATATTGGTATTTGTTTGGTTTTGAAATAATTTGTTACTTGAAGTGAATTGAATGATTGAGAGGTGTTTGGTTTGGTAGTTGGGACCCTTGAAGGGTGGCAGAAATTCAAGTTTTAGAGGAGGTACTACCAAAGTTTCTGTAAGAACTGAAGTTTTCGTTTTAAGGTGATATTTTAAAAGAAAGATATTATCATGTAGCTTGTGTATTTGAGACTATTTGTTGACCCTTTGTCGCAAGATGTGACCGGGCACTTTAACTCTCCGGGTTCCCCCACGGGCATGCATATATATATATGAATATTGAATATTATATTTGAGCTTGGAGTTCGTCTCTATGGAATACTATATTATTGAGCTTGGAGTGTAACTCCATGGAATATTATTGAGCTTGGAGTGTGACTCCATGGAATGTTATATTTGAGCTTGGAGTTTGACTCCATGGAATATTATTGAGCTTGGGATGCGCCCAAAGAGGGACTGTCCAATGGTTAACTACCAGGACATGTCGGGTTGGCTGTATAACCGACAGATGAGACTCATCAGCCATAGGACAGGCATACATCATATGCATTTGTTTGCTTTGTTTGAGTATGCATTGTTTTAGTTTACTTAGCTGTTTAATTCTGCTTAACTGCTACTTGTTCTACTTGCTATAAATGCTTCTCTATCTATGTTTTTCTTACTTGAATTGTATGTGTATGTTTTCTGAGAAACCCCTCTTGGCAGAGGAGTGGAGGGGGTCGTTCCACCAGTGATTCAGAGGATTTGAGGAGACAGAATGTGAAGTATTCGGTTAAAGTTAGATTCAGGATTTGAATACCTTAGACAACTTACCTAATTTTTTGTTTAGTTGAATTCTTAAGCTGAAATCTGAGTGTCGAAGTTCTAGGAATGCCTCTGGCTCTCCCGAGACCTTTTATATTAACTATGCGGGCACCTTTACCATACTGAGAACCTCCGGTTCTCATTCCATACTATGTTGTTATTTTTCAGATGCAGGTCGAAAGGTATCTCATTAGGCGTCTGGACACCTGAAGCGAAGTGGTTACTGTGTTATTTTGTTGTGCAGTGATGTATATACACGTACTTAGCTTCCTCTCCACATAACTTATTCTTTTTGATCCTCTTAGAGGTTTATGGAGAGGTAGGATTTTGTTTATGTACGTCTTGGGTTTTGGATATATATATATATATATATATATATATATATATATATATATATATATGTAAATATTCTCCGGCCAGCCTTGACTTCGCGGACTGAGTTAGGAGCTTGTTATTTTGTACCTTTGGCTTTATATTCCTACTTTTATTACCTTACGTTTGATAGTTATAGTTTTCCTCACACGTAAGTTGTTCCATTTTCGGAGCGTGGCACTTTTCATTTTGCGATTTTGTTTTACCCATTTTTCAAGGCTCCTAGTCTATTATATTCTTTCTACTATTATAAGTATGTATTTTAATTTTTAGAAGTCGTAATACCTCGCCACCTCTATTTTACGACTTAAGCGTAAAGTTTTGGGTGGTAGAGTGTTACAGATAATGTAGAAGTAAGACATATCTACAGGGAAGCCAATTTCTACGCGGATGCTCTCGCCAAGCTGGGTCGAGGAGAAGTTTCTTGAATTAAGTTCTTCGAGCAGCCCCCTCTTTACTCGTTTCACCACTTTTTGCTGATACAAGTGGTATTAAGTTTAAAAGATTAGTAGTAGTCTAATTTTTTTCTTGTTTTCTGGCTCTGTACCTCATTACTCATTAAAAAAAATATGGCCAACAGCAAAAACAAATATTTTCTTTTTTGCTCACACTATGTTGAGACACCAAACATTTTGCGGATTTTTCACCGTCTGCAAAATGGTGGTCGTAGCATTATTGCGCATATTGCGAAAAACGGAATGATACCATATTATTGTAAATTATATCTTACTATAATTTTGAAATTATATTTTTGTTTTTTCCATTTTAAAATTAATTGATGGGAACAAATTAAAAACATATTTTAGTTTCTTAAAAGCTATTTTCTATTTGTATATATCTTTTAGTTTTGATGTTATGTTATTGAAGAATTGAAGAAAATTCAATTCAAATTCAAACATCAAAGAATTTTATTTAGAGTTGAAGTAGTTGTAATTTATTTGAAGATACATTATAATTCACTAATTTAGTGGCATATTTGTTATTGAAAAATTAGAGGACTATTAGAAATTATTATTTTTGGTCATTATTTTTAGCTATTAATTCAATTTATTTAAATTAATAATTTAATAATATACATTAGTTTATACTTTTAAACATTGATGACTAATTAATGACTAAAAATAATAAATTTTAATAATTTTCTAACATTCTTCTTTATTATTCTAGGGTTAAGACACCTCATAATTGATTAGTATGGCTTAATCAAAATAATCTAGCTAATCCTCAACCTTCATAATAATAATAATAATAATAATAATAATAATAATAATAATAATAATAATAAAGAATGACATTAGCTATGTCATCATGCATGACTTGATGATGTCTACACCTCCAACATGGATAGCCATACCATTTTTTTTTATGAATAAGATTCTAATTAATGAATACAAAGATAGTTTGTTTAATTTTCAGAAGTAGTATAGGAAAAATACAAGTATTAGGTTTTATATTAGGCGGACAAATTTGTAGGAATCAAATAAATTTTTGTAATATGTTGGATCTTCAGAATTCAGATCATCCTATTAGAGAGAGATCTAGAGACACAAACCTTATTAATTATATGCATACCAACTACAATGAGTGGTAGTGTTTATTAGTATATTATCTAAGACTATTTGTCTCTTTAGCTCTCTAAAGAGACATTTTCATGCATGCTACAGTTAGAAAATAATGAGAGAATCTTTATATAAATTGTACTGAATTATTATGCTATTTTTTCTTTCAAAGAGAATTAAATTGTTTTATGTACAACTTTGGTAATTAATGCACTCTTAAAAAGTATGCGAGAAAGGGGTGTAATTTTTCTTCTGTTTTTTCTTTTGATTTTAAATATGCGTGCTAATTCTATTAGTAGTTAAAGCCGCAACACCAAGTTCCTCTCTCACTTTTATTATTAGATATATATAGCTAAATGTTTTAAAATAATTGTCCGTTTATAAATATAATTATTATTGTTACCAAAAGCATAGGATGTTGTAATTTTTTTTCAATTATAATCTTAACATCATTATTTTTTAAATAAATTATTCAGAAAATAATAAAAATAAAAAATAGCATCATTAACATAAAATTGTTTTTATGTAGGATAACTTTCATTTGTTGACTCATAATTTTTTAATTTTTTATTTATAAAGATGCATATTACTGAATGAATTTATATTTTTACATTGTCATTACATATCTCGGATACATAGAAAATAAATAAACATAGAAAATCGAATACGGTGTCTTCAAGATGTGTAACACTTTAAAAAAAATATATATTTTAGGTGCACTCGAAATATATTATGCATAGATATACATATCTAAGGTATTGCATTCCGGGATAAAGCCAAAAAAAATTTATTTAGTGTATCCAAGATATATTACGATCTAATGTGATTTTATTTTTTATTTCATCTAATTTTATTCAAATAATTTAAAATTTTAAAATTACAAACTTTTTAATTTACAATTTTGATGAATATAATTTAAATTAATGATTAGTTCAAATCAATACAAATAAATATACTCATATTATTAGTTATGTTTATATATTCGATTTTAAAGAAAACTTAATAATTTAAAGTTTTTAAATTAAAAAATTGATAAGTTAAAATTTTAAATTCATCTAAGATATGTACAAATAAAACTAACTCAAGACATGATAGGACGATATAATATTCTGGACCGTATTGTGTTAGTTTAATTTTTATTTTTTTATTTTATCCAATTTTATTTAAATATTTTAAATTTTTAAAATTATAAAATTTTTAATTTAAAACTTAGATGAATATAATTTAAATTAACGATTCGATTCAATCCAATACAAATAAATGTTCTCATATTATTATACTCGTATAGTTAATTATGTTTATATATTCGATTTTTTAAAAAAAATTGACCATTTAAAGTTTTTAAATTAAAAGTTAACTATTTAAAATTTTAAATGCATTCAAAATATGTGCAAAACTAATTCAGAATTTGATAAGTCAATATAATATTTTTAAATCGTGTTGTGTTGGTTTGATTTTTATTTTTTTCATTTCATCCAATTTTATTGAAATAGTTTATTAAAATTATAAAATTTTTAATTTAAAATTTAGATGAATATAATTTTTAAATTTTAAATTATTTGAATAATAGTATATTAAATAAAAAAATTAAATCAAATCAAATCATAACATATTTTAAATATATTGGGCTGAATTTTCTTTTTTTATCTCGGATGCACAGCATTTTAGATATGTACATTTATGCAAATATAATATAACATATCTCAAATAAGCTCAAGATATTTTGTTTTAAACTATTACACATCTCGAATACGCAATACTTAATTTTTATGTTTATTTGTTTTTTATTTTATGTACCTGAGATATATAATGATAATATAAAAACATAAATTTTTTATACGTTATACATTTTAGTAAATAATTTATATTTAAATAAAAAATAATCCTATAATTTTCTCTCTGTACCTAGATTTTTTACTAATTTTTGTAGTGTTTGGCTTTGAGAAATCGTTTAAAAAGGAAAAATTAATATACAGGCCTGCTACACATCCATGTAATTATGTAATTAAGTTGGCCCAAATCCAAATAAAATCACGCGCATTAATGAAGCGTGAAAACACGCGCTCGAAAACTCCTTCATTACTTTGCGTTTATTATGAAGAAACGTTACTTCTTCCTCAACACGAAACCGCTATACAAAAACACTCATTCTCTTCGAATCTCTCTCAAAATTACTCAAACTTCAGTCACGTTCACACTAAATAACTAGTGAATGAAAATAACCAAGCCCACCGAACCGAATACAATTCATGTGGTGAATAAATCATTATAAGCTTTCAATTATTATGAATAGTATTTTCTCATGCAATAGAAGTTAAATGAATAAAGTAACAATCAAGTTCAAAGACACTATCCACTGAACTGAATGAAAATAAGAACAAATTTGATTCAAAATCCTAGTTATATATATTGTAAAAATGCAATCAGAATAAAGCCTAAATCCTGAACACACTAAATAACTAGTGAATGAGAATAACCAAGCCCACCGAACCGAATACAATCCATGTGGTGAATAAATCATTATAAGCTTTCAATTATTATGAATAGTATTTCTTCATGCAATAGAAGTTAACTGAATAGAGTAACAATTAAGTTCAAAGACCTAGTTACACTATCCACTGAACTGAATGAAAATAAGAACAAATTTGATTCAAAACCCTAGTTATATTGTAAAAATGCAATCAGAATAAAGCCTAAACCCTAAACACACTAAATATCAAGTGAATGAGAATAACAAAGCTCACCAAACCGAATATTAAGTGAACCCATAAGGTGTGGTGAACCGAAAACAGTGCATGTTTTGGGGAAAAAAAAGGTATGTGCATGAAAATAATTCGAATTGAAACCTCAATTACCTGAAAGCCACTTGTTCCCTCCGAGGTCGTACTTTGTGAGGAAATCGTTCCAGTTTCTGTCAAATGCGTCTTTTGTGTACGAGTTTCAAACAACATGGCTCATCTCTTGTTCAATTTCGTCGTGTCCCTTGTAGCCATTTAGTTTGTTTGGGATCTTCTTCATGATGTGCCAGATGCATCACCGGTGAATTGTTATTGGCATGCACAGCTCAATTGCCCTTTGAATTGATGCGCATTGATTGGTAAGAATGCCTTTTGCTGCCTACCCTCACATGCAATGTAGCCAACATTCAAATAGCCATTTGAATGATTGGATGTCCTCATTTTTCATCAGCGCACATCCAAGAAGTGTCGACTGGCCGTGGTGATTCACGCCCACAAAAGAACCTAAAACCAAATTGTACCTGCATAAATAAGCGCACCCAGACCGTGGTAAACCGAAAGATGTACATGCACTGAACATGAAATTATATGTGACTGAACGGAATACCTGTTTGTGTTATAGGTGGTGTCGAATGAAACCACGTCTCTGAAATACTCAAATGCGGCCCTGCTTCTTGCATCGGCCCAGAATACATGTTTAATGTAGTGATCCGCTTCAAGGTTGAGCTCAAAGAAGAAATTTTGGTTCTTCTCTTTCATTCTTAGTTGGCCCTTCCCAAATTCTTTGGCATCATCTTCTTCGGAAATATTTCGTACTTCCCCTGTGATGTAATTCCTCACGTCTCTTTCTATAAAACTTAGTTCATGGTGGCTGCCAGCTGCTGCCACAAATGATTGGTAAGTTTTGCTCGGTTTGATTCTAGCTTCCTCATGGGTTTCGATGGTGCGACGCACAAACATGCTAAGCTCCCTGTGTTGTTTGAGCATCTCTACCCGGTCTGGACAGCAAGGATGTGGGTGATTCAGAACAACTTTGGAAATTGTCCAAAGACCGACGTCCTTCATTATGTGTACATAAATCTTAACTGGACAGTTTAACCGAGCTAAAGAGTTTGTATTCAAAGTTAGAGATATCTTGGATTTCCACCTCCCCTCTCTGATGCATACGATTAGTTGATTCTTAATCTTGTCTCCATCCCGAGTCGTGTTTCTTATTTTGGTAGAAAAATCGGCAAGTTTGGAATAATGTTTGTAGAACTTGCCAGCTTCTTCTAGTGTCTAGAAAATCATCCCCACCTTTATGACAAATTTGTCATCCACAACACAGCTGGTCTACATGGTGAATCGAAAGCGTCATTACGGTGAAACAATTATATAGTACTCAGTGAACCGAACCATTATATATATTCCTCTAATTTTTTTTACAAACTCCTTTCTGCATACTGAACCGAACACATGCTCATGGTAAAATAACTCTATAATACTGAGTGAACGAAACATAATCGAGTGTATGAAAATAAATTCAAACTCCTTTCTGCTTACCGAACCGAATAGTTACTCACAGTGAAAGAATTGTATAGAACGAAACATAATCCATTATACAAAACCAAATTCGAAACAACTCTGTCTACAATTTAGATATTACCAATTCAATTTAGTTCAATCCAGAGTCAAAAACACCTACGTCTATTAAATTCAATTCAAATAAAATTAACAATCGCATTCCATTCAATTCGATTCAAAATTGAACAATCCAAAACTCATCAGCATGATTCATTTCAGAAGAATAAACCAAATTATTCTCATTCAACTGATTTGAAGTTGAATCATTCATTGTTTCGATTCAGAAGTGTAGATCGAAGAAGAAGAAGAAGAAGAACGGGGGAGCTTATTACGTTGAATTCAATGCAGATCAATAATGAAGAAAAACACGAACAGAGGAGAATGACGAATTTTATTAGGTTGAAGAAGAAGAAGAACGAAAACGCGAAAAGAGAACAAGATTTACGTTAAGAAAGATTTACGTTGAGAAAGGTTTATCATACAGTAAAAGATTTACGTTATATGAGGTGCATGTATAACAAATATATAAGAGAGTTAGAGAGGCACATTTAATTAAAGTTATTTAGATAGCTTGGATGAAAAAATTATATGAATATAGAGTTTTTTTATTAATATAATATAATAATTTATGTAATGATGGTTAGCTGCATACATCTAACCGAAAACACAAGACAAATTAACTATATTATTACATGCAAATGTTTGATAATAAAAGAAAATCAACTAAAAATAGTTATAATTTATTTTATTTAGTATTCATTAATTATTATAATAATTAATAAATATTATATAAGATAAATTTTGATTTTTTTTTTATCTTTTTAACATTACCGTTTAATAATACAGGCATGATAATATAACATTCAAAGGCGTGTTTGCAAATTTGATTTTAGAAAATTTTAAAAGAAATTTTAAAGTAGTAGAAAAATATCTTAGAGAATTAAACCTTATTTATGAATTTTATTATTCGTTCGGAAGGTGAGGTTTAAAAGATTTTTTGTTAACCCTCCAAGATCTTTTAAATTTGTCATTATAAAGTTTCCTAATTAAAAAGTTTCTTTTTATTTTAATTTAATTTACACTTTTTTCCTGATAAATTATTGTCTTAAATTTTATCAATATTTACTTTCTAATGCATAATAATATTCTAATAAATGACTAATGAGTAATAACTCAAATGGCATAAACTCCCCATATTCAATTAAGAGGTTGTGAGTTCGAGTCTTCTATCTTTTTAAATTGGCCAATGAGCTATAGCTCAAATGGCATAATCTCTCCATACTCAATTAAGAGGTTGCGGGTTCGAGTCTCATATCTTTGGTAAAAAAAAAAAAATCTAATAAATGATGAAATTTTAAAAATATATAATAGACTCACGAAATCTCTCTTTCTTACTTATTTTAAATTCATGACCATCAAGAAGAGTTTAAAAACCTTAAAGCATCCATTTATTTTCTTTTATTCCTCCTCCAAAATCTTCTATTTCCTTTCCTTAACCCGCAACTCGAGTACACACGCTAAAAGTATTGTCTCGTTTTTAAGTTAGTTTTTGAGTTTCAATACTCAAATTTTAATAGTTTTATTTCCTTATGCGTAATTCAAACTTAGGTAATGCTACAGACGACAGAGACCATAACTAAACCTATCTTATTTAATATAATAATATTTATAATTAATTTTATGTATATAATATTTATAATTATATATTTATTACATTTAAATTCATATAATTATTTTAACAATAATTAAAAAATATTAAATAAAATAACTTTAAACTGTTTAGACTAATTTTTTACTGTCTACTAAATATTATTGACATAATAATTATATAGTTAAAATCGACATATGATCGAAATAACTATAAAATTACATAAAGTATGATAATTTAAATTGACATAATAATTATATAGTTAAAATCGACATATAATCGAAATAACTATAAGATTACATAAAGTATGATAATTTAAACAAAAACTCAAAATATTATTTGTCATGATACTATTTTTTTTAAAAGTTTAAATTGATAAAAGAAAATAATATATTTCTAATATTTTTTTCTCAAGTAGAAAAGAATGCTTATATAAAAATTAAGCAAACTTAAAAAAAATTCTTACTTGAAGGGTAGTGTTATAGATATAACTATTCATGTTATCTTCTCTTATCAGTTTAAACTTTTAAAAAAAGTTGTATCATGACATAGTATCAGAATTCTATATCCAAAAAATCTGGAATTCGATCCTGTTGAACCTAAAAAATGGAAAAAAAAAATATATAAGATAAAAGAAAAAAAAATCTATGTAAAAATTAAGTAAATTAAACGCAAAGGAAGCTCTTGTTTAAAAAAAAAAGTGTTAGAGATATAACTATTTATGTTACCTTCTTCTATCAATTTAAACTTTTAAAAAAGTGATTTTTTGATACTATTTGAATATACACTGACTTAAATGTCGAAATGTATTTAACATATATACTTGCTTCATTGCGTTGAAGACAAATTTGAGATATTATTCAATGGAGCAAATGTCTTAGATACACTTCTATTGAAGTTCACATACACCAAAATAATATTTATATGAAATTCTTAAAATCTCTAATACTTAGACATTAAATAGACAACAGATATACATAAGAGTCATAGAGAGAAGGGATGTTGAGAGCAATGGATAGTTTCATACCTTGGCCCACTACTTAAGTCAAGCCCAAAGTAAGTGAAGTCCAATCAACATATAAGGGCTTGTTCGACACCTACCCGACCTTGTCAAGGTCGGACGCAACGACATTATCCTAGCCCTACTTGTCCGAATTAGTAATTAACTCCTACAACCTCTTTTATTAATCTAGAAAGGAGATCTTAATAAACTCCCTACCAAACGGGAGTAACCAACCCACCACCAAAGGTGGGACTACTCAAAACGTGGTTATTGACTTTACATCTATAGTTATAAATACCCTGACACCGTCAGGTATACTTCGAACCTAATTTACTAAAAATTTGCTTAAACCTTTGCTAAGCATCAGAGTCTCTTGCAGGTACCACTCCGTATCTCTACTCACAAGTAACTCGGACGGATTCATCCTCGCCGGAGAATACGTCGGATAAATCACCCAAAGGCGTTTGGACCTCATGTTCAAGCCCAAATCAATCCAGTTTTAGGTAACTCTCAAAACATTAGCGCTGTTGCAGGGGACCTGAAAGTCTATACCCAATCATGGCAGATGACCATCTCGAAGATGGACATATGGCATCCGAGTCCGAGCCAGAACATCACAACGACAATCGTGTAATAGTGATACCTCCACAACAAGATAGAGCGGACAGTTCTAATGGGGAGGGAACTTCACGAGACCCTCAACCAAGAAGGGCAAACTCAGAAATTCATTTACCTGAGGACATGGTGAATCAAAATCTGGCAGAACTTTTGGGATTGGTACATGGACACCATTTTTCGGTTGGAGCAGCTTGAGATGAAATTAGAGCGACAACAAGAATCTGAACGAGCTCTAAAAAGGAAGGTATGATGATGAAGGGATTTGGAAGAAAAACTCAAGAAATTAGAGAACGTTCTTCGAGGTCGAAAAACCCATGCGGACCGGGAAGAAATCCTCTTTGGAGGTGAAGATCCATTCATAGAAGAGATCATGAGAGATAGAATTTTTAAAAACTCTAAAATCCCAAACATGGACCTATGTGATGGAACGACCAACTCGAGACACCATCTAAGGAACTTTAAAAGTTGAATGTACTTGGCCGACGCATTGGATGCAACTTGGTGCAAAATTTTCCGACAACGCTAACCAAGGCGGCAATGAAGTGGTTTGACAGTCTACCACCCAGGTCTATAACTTGTTTTGACGACCTTGCAAGGAGTTTTCTTACTTGATTCTCCACCAGAAAGACAAGGCCAAATATGCTCCAAGCCTCCTCGAGGTCAAGCAAGAGGTTGGAAAAACTCTCTGAGCTTACATGAAAATATTCAATAAAGCCTACTTGAAAATTCAAAACTTGCCTACAGAGAAGTCATAATGGGGAGTTAATGGCCTCAAAGAAGGCCCATTCTCCCAGTCCATATTGAAAAGGCACCTGACCTCCTTATACGAGGTGCAAAAGCAAGACGAAAAGTACATCAACATGGAAGAGAATGCCCAACTAAGAGAACTTGCTGCCTCGAGGCAAAACTCTCACTACTGGGCTCGAGATAAAGAGAAAGAAGTAAAGAAAAAAGATGAATACAACTCAGATAAGTCTCGAAGGTATCACAACTACACCCCACTACGAGTTTTCCTTATTGACATTTACAGGGAGATTTACCATACCGAGAAGCTTCCACCTCCTCGGCCCATCAAAAACAAAAAAGGTAGAAGCCGGATAGAATATTGTGAATACCATAAGATATACAAACATTCTACAAATAATTTCTGTGATTTAAAAAATGTGATAGAAAAATTGGCCAGGGAAGGTCGATTGGAAAGATACTTGGCAGAAAGATCGGATGATCAAGGAAAAAGAAAAAGAAAGGAAGAAGACAGGAGTCGACGAGATCGGCCACCATGAATTCCTAATAGATACATTCACTTGACTGCCGAAGGATCCGTAGGAGGAGGAATAACTAAATCCTCTCGCAAATAGCATTTGGAAAAAGTCTATCAAGTTGCGGAGAAGGTTGAAGCCCCGAACTTGCCTACTATTTTCTTCACAAAAGAAGATGCTCAAGGGGTAACCCCGGGGCACGATGACCTTGTTATTATCACAATGATACTTGCTAATACAAACCTCTACAGAACTCTGGTAGATGAAGGAAGTTCGGCCGAAATCCTATTTAAACTACTTTCGACAAACTGGGGTTAGAAGAAAAGGAACTAAGGGCATATCCAGATGCTCTTTTTTGGTTGGGAAATATCCCAATCCGACCTCTTGGCTTCATTCCACTATACACCACTTTTGGTAAAGGTATAAATTCAAGAACCTTGAGTATATATTATATAGTGGTAGATGTAGTATCAGCATACAATGCTCTAATAGGTCAGACAACGCTAAACTGCCTTGCTACAGTAGTCTCTACTCCTCATCTTTGCATGAAATTCTTGACCACCGAGGGAATAGCCACTGTGAGAGGATATTAGAAATTGAAAAAAATATGCTACAATGAAAGCCTAAACCTACAAGGCTGCACAAAGGGGAAAGAGGTCAATACCATTGAACTCAGCGGTGTCCGAATTCAAGAAGAGTTGATACCACAACCCGACAAAAAGACTGAGGAGGTTTAGATCGGAGATCAAGTCGGAAAAATAACAAATGTGGGAGCTAACTTGGATAAAGAGTTAAAAGTATATCTCGTCAAGCTTCTACGGAAAAATTTCGACCTCTTCGCGCAAGGTCTCTAATATACTCAAAATACATCCCGACCTCATGAGTCACAAGCTTGTCGTTTACCCGGGCTCACGACCTGTCCAACAAAAATGACGAAAGCTCTGACTTGAAAGGGCACAAGTCGTTGAAGAACAAGTCCAAGCATTATTAGGAGCTGAGTTCATAAGGGAAGTGAAATACCCATTTTGGCTAGCCAATGTAGTGCTCGTGAAGAAACAAAATGGGAAGTGGAGAATGTGTGTCAACTACACTGACCTCAATAAAGTTTGTCCCAAGGATCCTTACCCTCTTCCCAGCATAGACGCTCTGGTAGATTCGGCTTTAGGCTACAAGTACTTATCATTCATGGACGCATATTCAGGATACAATCAAATCCCAATGTATAAGCGAGATCAAGAAAAGATTTATTTTATTATTCCTAGAGCAAATTATTGTTACTTGGTAATGTCTTTCAGATTAAAGAACGCTGGAGCCACGTATCAACGATTAATAAACAAGGTGTTTTCATCACACCTCGGGAAGTTATTGGAAGTCTACGTGGATGACATGCTTATCAAGACAAAAGAAGAAACCAATCTATTGTCCAACTTAGCATAACTATTTAACATAATAAGGCAGCACGGGATGAGACTAAATCCCTCTTCTTGCGATTTATGCTCACTCAAAGAGGCATTGAAGCCAACCCGGATAAATGCAAAGTAATACTTTAGATGAAAAACCCGATCTATCTGAAGGAAGTTCAGCAACTAAATGGCAAGTTGGAAGCTCTATCCAGATAGCTAGCAAGATTTGCTCTAAAATCTTTACCTCTATTTTTAATACTTAAGAAGGGATGCTAATTTGAGTGGACTCAGGAATGTGAGCAAGCTTTTCAAGACTTCAAAAAATTTTTGAGCCAGCCACCAATTTTTACCTGACTTGAAAAAGGAGAGGATCTCATACTATACTTAGTAGTAGTAAGCAAAGACATAGCCTCTACCCTCGTCTAAGAAGACATGAACGCACAACAACCTATCTACTTTACCAGAAAACCCTTAGAAGGGGCAGAACTAAACTTTCTAAAAGTAGAAAAGTTCGTATATGCCCTCGTCCTTGCCTCTAGAAGATTTCGACCTTATTGGTGTGCGAAATTGAACTCGCACAACTTCATCGGTAAGTACACCAGATCGTCCAAGTAATATCTCAGGTGAGTAAAGGTCGATCCCACGAGGATTGTTGGATTGAGCAAGCAATGGTTATCCTACAGATCTTAGTTAGGCGAAGAGAAATATAGTGGTTGTTGTTGTGGGCACATAAAACAAAATAGTAAAGAAAGCAATAAAAAACTGATGCAGAAGCAATAATGAGAAATCAGTTAAGGCTTTGAAGATGCTTTATCTTTCTGGGTTAATACTTCTTATCAACTACTTTAACAATGAATGATTCATTCTATGGCAAAGCTGTAAGTGATTAACGCCATTGGTCATGGTCAATTAATCTCCTCTAATTCATATCAAACACCATTGTCAATGGTGTTTTAATATGAATGAGGATGAAGCGCACGCAATTCACTCTCCTTTGATCCTACTTAAAGTGCCATGAACAAGGTCAGATCTTTCAGATCGGAGAATGAAGCTCAATATTATAGCCTTAGCGCCACAAAAACCTCATTACCCAAAACTAATGAGATTTTATGTCACATATCCCAATTAACCCAGATAATTTGTTGGTTTAGGTGATGTATTCTCAAACTTTAGCTCAATACTATTCGAGTCAGGATTCGCAAGAACTCATGTAAAATAAGGAGTCATACTCTCGTTCCACCCCAGATTCATTAAGATGAAGAATGATAATACATCATAGAATAGAATCAAACATATATTAAAGGAGAAAAGTAATAATATTAATCCATAGGACAAGCAGAGCTCCTAACCTTAATCTAGGAGGTTTAGTTGCTCATAATTTACAAAAAAAAATAGAGAAGATCTGTCTACTGGCGCGTGTCCCTAATCCTAAGTGATCTCCTCTTTAAATAGCCAAATACTAACCCTAGAAATGTTAATTTTAAATTAGAAGTTACAAAGAGAAGACTAGATAAGCTAAAGAGTGCTGAAATCCACTTTGGACCCACATTGGTGATTACTTCGTATGCCTGCCATTCAACTTGGACTTCTTGGCATTGAACGCCCATTAGGGAGGGTGAGCGTGCTGCTTCCTTGCTCCCTAGGTGGTGTTAAACGCCAGCTTTGGGCGTTCAATGCTGGGCTTACTCCTCTTTGGGCGTTGAACTCCAGTCTTGGGCGTTCAACGCTAGAGGATGGTCCTTCTTGGGCGTGGAACTCCAGATGTGGATGTTCAATGCCAGTTTTGGCAATTATTCTGGATAAGATGTATAGACTACTATATATTTCTGGAAAGTTTTGGAAGTTAGCTTTCCAACACTGTTGAGACCGTATCAATTGGATCTCTGTAGCTCAAGATATGCTCGTTGGAATACATAGAGGTCAGGATTTGACAGCATCTGCTATCCTTTCTTTGTCTCTGAACAGGATCTTGCCAAATTCGCCTAAAAATCCCCTGAAATTATAGAAAATATAAAAACTCAAAGTAGCATCCAAAAGATAAATTTTTC
Source organism: Arachis hypogaea (assembly GCF_003086295.3). Lineage (NCBI taxonomy): Eukaryota > Viridiplantae > Streptophyta > Magnoliopsida > Fabales > Fabaceae > Arachis > Arachis hypogaea. The sequence goes on along the minus strand of NC_092054.1, from coordinate 47,157,772 downwards.
ACTAAAACATACTAAAACTTACTAAAATATAAATAAAATATAATTAAAATGCTAAGAAAATGCAATGAAAAAGTGTATAAGATATTCACTTATCACTTATTTTCAAGCTCATACCATAAAAATCCGAACTAACTAACCCATGAAGCATATCCTCCAAAAGACAGATATCGCGGGTCGAATGCTATAATGGGCTGTAGAATTGTCTGAGTTCGACCTCAAATACAAAACTCATACAGCAATTAAATCAAAATATTTGGCCGACTTTCTAGGCGAATAGACAGGATTTCAAGGGGACTCTACAGCCTGGCATCTATGTTTAGATAGATCGTCAAATAAAGCTAGAAGTAGAGCAGGACCTGTACTTGAAAATGAAGAAGGAACTCGGATAGAGCTCTCGCTAAAATTTGAGTTTCTAGCTTCCAACAAACCAGGCAGAATATGAAGTCCTACTTGTTGGCTTGAGGCTAGCCAAAAAAGTTGGGGCAGCAAAAATCATAGTGTTTAGCGACTCTCAGGTAATAACTTCTCAGATAAAGGAAACTTACCCAGCCAAATATCCCAACATGAAGAAGTACTTAGAAGAAACACTAGAACAATTAGCTCAATTCCAGGAAGCAGAGGTCAGGCACATAACTCGGAATTAAACAGTCAAGTTGATGCTCTCTTTAAATTGGCCAACACCAAGCCAAGGAGCAATAATAAATGTCTAATTTAGGAAACTCTCCACACCCCATCAATGATCTAAGAAGTCGACAGGTCGGACGTGCTGACAGTCACAAACCTGAATTTGGGTTGGATGACTCCCATTATCAAATACCTCAAATTCGATGTCCTCCTTGAAAAGGAAAAAAAGGTGAGGAGACTCATAAGGGACGCACAAAACTATAGTTTGTTCATAATGTACTCTATAGAAGAGGAGTCTCCACAGCCTTACTAAAGTGTGTTCCAACCTCGTTGATAGAAGAAATCTTAGAAGAAGTCTATAGTAGAATTTATAAAAATCACTTGGGAGCTAGATCACTAGCTAAGAAAGTCTTGAGAGCAGGCTTTTACTGACTGATCTTAGAAAAGGAAGCAGCCAACTTTGTTAAGAGATGTCAGCCCTACCAAAAATATGCCTATTTCTATGTGGCGCCACCAGAAGAGCTTATCAGAATCATCTCACCTTGACCATTCGCAAAATAGGGCCTGGATCTACTCGAACCATTGTCTCAAGCACCTGGACAGGTGAAATACCTCATAGTCAGTATTGATTATTTTACTAAGTCGATTGAGGCAGAACCGCTAGCAACTATCACGGCCCAAAGAAGTCAGAAACTCCTCTACAAGAACATTGTTACCCGGTTTGGCATCCCATACTCGATCATCACAGACAATGGTAGCCATTTTATCAACTCAACCTTCAGAATTTTGGTGGAAAACCTCAAGATTAAGCATCAATTCACATCGGTAGAGCATCCTCAGGCCAATGGACACGCAGAAGCTGCGAATAAAGTCATACTGGCTGGGCTCAAGCGAAGACTACAAGATGCAAATGGTGCATGGGACGAAGAGCTTTCGCAAGTATTGTGAGCATATCAAACAATGCCTCATTCAACAATTGGGGAATCTCCATTTCGACTTGCTTATGGCATAGAAGCAATGATTTTCATAGAGGTTAATGAAGAAAGTCCAATGGTTAGATTCCACAATGAAGTAAGAAACATCCAAGGTCAAATGGAAGAACTCGATCTCCTTCCAAAACTCCGAGATCAAGCTCGGATAAGGGAGGATGCATTGAAACAAACAACGACTACAAGGTAGAATAAAAAAATTCATCAGAATAAATTTCATCATCAACGACCTCATACTGATCCGAAATGATATCGACGTACATAAGTCGGACAAAGAAAAGCTGGCTGCAAACTACAAAGGACCTTACAAGATCATTGAAGTCTTGGAAAAGGGTTACTTCAAAGTGTCCGACCTATAAGGGAACGAAATCCCAAGGCCGTGGCACGCATGTAACATAAAAAGGTACTACAGTTAGAAAGCAAACCTTGTTCCCTGATATACTTTTTTTCCAACTTCATGATTTTTTCCCGAAAAGGATTTTTTTAGAGGGGGTTTTAACGAGACATCATAACAAGGACTAGGAATTAGACATAAAGAAAACTCTTAGTAGCAAATAACACCTGTAAATTATTTCTATTAATAAAAATTCATCCTTTATTCTATTGATTGTCCTACCACACACTAATTTAAGCTCGAAAAAGCACAAAAATAATTGTCCGACTTAGATGGTCGGCAAGATGAAGCGACAAGGTCTAAATTAGTGTAAAAAATTATATAAGCAAATCTTGGCCTAACCTCATTAAGCTACTTAAAAGAAACTTAGTAAAAGAGGCGAGCCCAAAATGAATCACAAAAGTAACTTGATATAACCGACCATTTAAAGTGAGCACCTAGCTAACGGAATTTCCCGACTAAGGGAACACATAATCTCGAACTCGTAAAGGATCATTACAAAATAATAATCCAAATAAATTCCCGACATCCGTAGGTCGAACATGTTATTCGACCTCTTAGGAAAACCTGAATAAATCAGTTTAAACAGAGAGTCATCAATAACCTTGTTCAAATTTTTCACTATAAAAAGCTTAAAGTAGTTACAACAATACAGATAATTCAAGCAAAGATGTTTAGAAGATATTTGTTAAATCAAAATAAGTGCTACCACAAAATAAATTGTGGAAAAAGTTTTTAAGAGCCCAAACAAAGACAAAATATCCAACTACAATTATTAAAAATATAAATTATTTAAAGACCCACAAGCTGGGCCATATAATACCAAAAAGTTTGAGAAAAAGCAACTAAGAAGGATCCTATTCATCAACGATCACATTAGCTATCTCTTTAGCTTGGGTCCTTGGGAGAGTCTCGGCAATAGGGTCTGAAGAGGAAGGAGGGTCTTCATCCATTCGAGTTGGGAAGCTCTGGGAGGTTTTCAAAGCTCGGGCACTTGATGTCTTTAGATCTCCAGAAGGAAGGTCATCATCTGTAGGAGGGACAATCCTCCCGTCAACCACAACCTTATCGAGGTCGATAGGAGAGAGGTCCATCTCGGGAGCTAGAACTCGAAACTGAGCTTTCAGATTCTTGGTCATTTCATCCATACCTTGGGCAATTAACTCCTCTAGATTTGCTTACTTCTCCTTTAATCTGACAATCTCATCCTTCAAATCTAATTCCTCCCCAAACATACGGGTATAGCTTTCCTCAGCCTTCTTTTTCAGACCCTCTGCCATGACACAGATAACTTTAGATTGCTTCGCTTTCTCCCAAAATTTTAAAAGATCAACAGAAATAACTCCTTCTCCTTCTCCAACTCCTGCCTGGCCTCCTGCAAATATGCCACCTCAGCTTTTAGGTCAGTTAAAGTTCATTGAGTGGCACCAAAGGGAGTCTCCTAAAGCTATTTTAATAAGGCAGAACAAACCGTAGCCATCCATATACCTCCTCAAGCCAACACATGAAGATGATTTTTATGAAAACATCATCTATGCTTATAAAACTATGAGGAAGGATGTGTTTTTCATAGAAGGCCACAACATTGAAACCTTGGTCATATACACTGTTGGACTCAGAAGTCTTATGCTTTTTTGAACTTGGCTCGGAAAAAAGAGGCACAGAGGGGTCGTCTAAACAGTAAGAGGAGGAGAGGAAGGATCAAGAAGAACCTTAGTAGATTGAGAGGAACCCAAGTCCGACTTAGGGGAAGAGGATTGATCACCTGAATTGCCGGCCTTTTTCAATTGGATAGCTCAGACAACAGCATTCTTCTTGGCTTGACGCAAATCCTTCAAAGCGTTCGACCCACTAGTCATCCTTGCAACAAAACCAAACAAAAATTCCAAGTTATATAAACATAATAAATATCGACAAGAAGATATCTACAAAATGCAAAGAAGTACTGCCTAGCTTAGTATGGACACAGCTCGACTTTTCTATCAGAAATTTCTTGATGTCAAGGTTAGGAGCTCGGTCTTAACACTCTTGGAACAGGGCCACTACATACTACTCTACCTCGGCTAAATCCTCAAGATTGTATTTGATAATATTGGGGAACTCTTTCCAGTACAAACTAAAAATCGATTCACCTTTTTCATTCAGAAAGAAAGGTCAGACACCTTCTACAGATCAGATTTTGAAAAAATAATTTTTGAAATCATGAAAAGAATTGTAAAAAATGGAGAAAATTTTCCTTCCCTGAACAACTCGAAAAGAAATCAAGCCTTGTTTCTTGGAACTAAATGGCTTGGTAAGTTGAAATAGGTAAAAGAAGACTTTGGAAGATAAAGAAAGGTCAAGCTTGATCTCTCGACTTATTAGCTGATAAATTTTCATAAAACCCCAAGAATTGAGATGAAGTTGAGAAGGGACAACTTTGCAAAGATGAAGGATTTTGGATTCAAAATCCAAAAAAGGAAGACTCACCCGTAGCTTAGTAAACAAACACTCGTACATATACAGGAAATGACGCTCCGACTTCTCAAGTCGGGAAAAACAAATCTTATCCTCGGGGTTAGGAGCTATTATTTCATACTTACCCTCATCCTCCCAATCTTTGCATAACCTATATTGTCTAAGAAACGTCTCAACATATTCGTTATCGACTATGGGGACAACTGAAAGAACAGTAATATCTACCCAGTCTAAGTCAGACAAAATCTTAGAAGACATGTTGAGTATTACTGAATGAGACATCGAAAGCTATACCTACAAAACAGCAAAAAAAAAATTCCACTACAAGCCGGAATAATCGGGCTAAGCAATACAAATATTCAGACAGGTTCACAAGAGGTCGGGTCATCTTCAACAAAATGAAAAGAACTCTTTAGTTCTTAACCCCTCTCGCGAACACAGCAATCAATCCACATTACTAGAACTTGAAATGACGCCGTTATCAGAAGCAAAAACGGCACCATTTGGGAGCACAAAGTAAAGCCCCCGCATTCAACACACAAATTCATAACATAAGAATGACTTTCAAAAAAAGAAAAGATACTACTAACAGAACAACCAGAAAATATTACTACAAAAAAATCTCCAGATACTATCAAGAAATTATTTTTTCACACAAACATAAAAAAATAATAGCATCAGAAGCACAAATACCCAGCAAGAAACATGGGTGCAGAAAATAAAACAAGAAAGACAAGGCCAACCTTGATGGAGGATCGAACGAAGGAATGCACGTGACAGCAAAACACAAACGTTCCAAAAACCTTCAAGCAAGCACGAACAAAAATTCGAAGCAAAATTCAAGACTGATAAATCTTGAAAAGAAAATGGGGTCACGGTGAAATGTAAAGCCTTGAGAGAGAATGAAGTAAAAATTCCAAAAGAATAAGAGAAAAGAAGATAGAGAAAAGGGATTGGGCTTATATAAGACTCTAAGTGCAAAACGATAAATTCACCCTCTCCATTTAATGATGTGCACGGTTACCAAAGTCATTGCAAGAAACGTGAAAATGATTATGAAAAGACGCAACGTTTCTGATTCGTGAACACGTCGAATACCCTACCTAACTCCCTAAAAGACGGATTACCCGACGTGATGGATCAACACCATAATAAATTCAGCCAGATCTCCAAATCCTTAAGTCCGATCTGATGAAGTTCGGTCTCAAGTAGGAGCACTGTTCATACCTTGGCCCACTACTTAAGTCAGACCCATAGTAAGTGAAACCCAATCAACATTTAAGGGCTTGACTAACACCTACCTGACTTCGTAGAGGTCAGACACAATGACGTTATCTTAGCTCTACTTGCCCGAATCAGTAACTAACTCCTACAATCTCTCCTATTCATCTAGAAAGGAGATCTCAACAAACTCTCTACCAAAAGGGAGTAACTAACTCACTACCAAAGGTAGGACTATTCAAAAAGTGGTTATTGACTCTACATCGATCTACAGTTATAAATATCCTGACACCCTCAGGTATACTTCGAACCTAATCTACTTAAAACCTGCTTAAATCCTTGCTAACTTAAGCATAAGAATTCCTTGTAGGTACCACCCCCACCTCTAGTCACAAGCAACTCAGACAAATTCATCTTTGCTGGAGAAGATGTTGGACAAATCACCCAAAAATATTTGGACCTCACGTTCACGCTCAAATCAATTCAGTTTCAGGTAACCCTTGAAATAGATAAATTGTGAGTAATGGATAAATTGTGAATTTGTGATGGGAAAGTGGGATAATAATAACAAACAATACTAAAAAAATAATATCTAAAATTATTTTACAGAACATTAATATTTATAATTTTATATACATAATATTTGTAAGAGGAATGCTAGGGGCCAGCAACTTTTAGGATTTATAGCCATCAAATAGCCATCAATGAGGCTTTTAATAGTGTGAGATTAGTATGAGATTTCATCCAATGACTCACTCTTCTTTGCTGGTTACATGTTGGCTAGAATTTGATAAAGTTGCTGGCCCCTTAGACTTTTTCTATTTGTAATTATATATATTTATTATATTTAAAATTATATAATTATTTTAATAATAATTAATAAATATTAAATAAAACAATTTTAGACTATTTGAATTATTTTTTATTATGTTTCGACTCAAATATTACAATAATAATAATAATAATAATAATAATAATAATAATAATAATAATAATAATAAAATAAGTGCATAAGAATTGAAGTTGTAATAAAAACATGGCTGCAATTTTACAACACGAGCACACATCACTGTATTTCTATGAAAATGATATATCAATAAGAAACACAATCACTTCGTTTCCTCTTTTCAGGCAAAAATATAGACGCTGATTATTAGATTCAAACTCTATTTGTGAGTTTCTTTTTTTTTAAGAAATATATATATATATATTTCTAGGTATTTACTTTAGCGCTTATTAATATAAAAAATGATTGAATTTACTTTTTAGCTGAATATAAATGAAAAAAAAAAAAAAAAGATTCTCCTAGTGCATACAAACGTTCTTGGCAAAACCAAGAGACAGACATTCACAAAGTCCACAAAGAAGTGAAGAACCGTACCCCCAAAAATAAAATTAAAATGATAATAAAAAAGAAGTAATTTGTCCTTAGTCCTTACACATTCAACCGCAGATGTTATGTGACACTCATAGCACCTCGTCTGCATTGTACATGCTTTCATATAAACTTTGTCGGAGAATTATTTTACTTTTTGCTAATTAAACATATAAATAATCTCTCTCTCTCTCTCTCTCTCTCTCTCTCTCTCTCTCTCTCTCTCTCTCTCTCTCTCTCTCTCTCTCTCTCTCTCTCTCTCTCTCTCTCTCTCTCTCTCTCTCTCTCTCTCTCTCTCTCTCTCTCTAATTTAGTTTTTATAACTTTCGTAAATTTAAATTAATAAAAAATTAAATCTGCTATAGTTAATAATATAAAATACAATAATCACTTTTACCATGGAATTCATGCAAAGATATATAGCTTAAGATTATATAAAATTAAAAATATATTCAATTATTCATTCTATATATTATTAACTTAAGTTAGCTAGATATATAATTATTTATATAACTTTACAAACAATCAAACTTTTTAGAATAAGTGATTTAATTAAATAATATAAGAATTTCTATGAACATACTTGTTGCCCCCAAAAAGTATTTGGCTTTTGTTTATTTAGATAAAAAGTTCTTTAATTTTCATTTTACATGATAACTAACAAATTTACGTTTCTTTGTATTTTTTTTTTCTAAGTTAAGAGTGAGTTTTGAATCTGAGACTTTTAGATGAAGAAAAAAGACTATATTATTTAAGTTATAACTAGTTAACTTACATTTTTGTGTATTACTAGGAAATAATGTGGCTATGAAATTTAGGATGCCAAAAAAATATATGCTTTGTATAATTTCTCCTCTTTACTAATTTTTTGACAGTTTGCTATTTTTAAATTATCTAGTAATAGTATAAAGTTAGTATAATTTATTATTTTAAATAATAATTATTAACTAATAATATTTAAAAAATATTAATTAAAATATAGTATTAAACTATTAAATTAAAAATATTAAACTATTAACTAAAAATATTAGTCAATATAAATTAAAATTATTTGTGTTGAAATTTTTTCTAAATTAGTTACTAACTTAAAAACATAAATATGAATAAAAAAATATCTCGTTTGAATTCAAATATCAAAATATCAAATTGAAAAAAAAAATACAAATCCCAAGTTTGTGTTTTGGTTCAAATTAAGAAAGAAAAAAATTATAAACTTATACAAATCCCAAGTTTTAAGCTTGTGTTTTGGTTCAAATTAAGGAAAAAAACATTTATTTTAATTTAGTAACATCTAAAAAATAGTTACAATGTAACATATATAGGAATTCGATCAAACTTAAAACTTTTAGAGCTTAAAGTAACAATTTGGATTCTTCATGAGGTTCTATCTTTAAGGGCTATATGTTAATAAAGGTGACAAATAGGTTAAAATTTGTCGGATCGGCCCACATAATTTAGTAAAAAAGATTAATTTGACTAAAAATTTGAGACCATTAAATTTAAAAAATTTGTCTAATTTGCACCATCTAATCTGTAGATTTTGGTGAATTTTATCAGGGCGGGGTGGGGTGTTTTATCACTCGAGAAATTTGACAAGCATGAACTGGTACTGGCATCTCTACCTCCTTCTAACGCTTATCTCTTTTCTTCCAGTCCTTGTCGCAGCGCAGTAGTGAGTAGGTGATCCAACACCAGAGATAAAAAAAAGACGCAGCAGATTCATATTTTTAGCGGGTTAGGCATTTTTTTTGTGAGGGCCGCTTTCTACAAACTTTTATGTTGTTATTGATTTACATGAGGATGAAGATGATAATTGAAAATTTTTTAAGTTATATTTTGGATTATGATTTATGTTTGATTGATTATAAACTTGAATATATTTAATTATATATTTTGGACAATGTTCGTTTTATTTTGGACAATGTTGGTTTATTTTATTATTTTGTTTCAAGAAACTTGGTTTATGATTATGTTTATTACATATTTATAATTATAAAGACTTTAATATTTGTAAATTTAGAAATTATAATTTTTTATGTCTTTAGAAATTATAAATTTATTGAAATGGTTGTGAAATTATATATATTATTTAATATTTAATGGTTTATGAAAAAAATTGGCAGGCTTGTCTTGCTAACCCACCAGCCTGCCGTTAGGCGAACAAAAAAGGAATTCAGGACCGCTTCACTAGGTAGGGCGGGACGAACCAACCTACCAGATGACGGGCTTTTAACGGGGTGAGGCAAGGGCAGGGCGGACTTTCGCGTTTGCCACCCCTATATGTTAGATTTCAAAATCAAAAGATCCGAGATGCATAGTTTTAATTTAATTCAAAGGCCAACGAATTAAAAGATAATTCTTAATAAATTTTAAAAAGTTGTTAAAACTACAAAAAAAAAATTTTGGAGCATAACAACCAATTTTAGTGACCAATAAATTGCAATCAATTAGGTTCTTTTACGACAAAAAAAAATATTGGTTGCTAAATCGGTCGCTAAATGATAAATTAGCGACTGATTTAGTGACCAATAATGAAATCATCCTAATTGGTTGCTAAATCGGTCGCTATTTTTAACCCAACAACCGATTTAGCCACCAAAACAAAAACTTAGGTTTTAGGGTCTTACAGTTGCTAAATTGATCATTATTTGGATTTAATGACCGATTTAGCGACCGATATAAAGCTAGGCTTAAAATGGTTGGTTGCTAAAACGGTTGTTAAGAGGTTGGGCGCTAAATCGTGATTAAGATAGCGACTGATTTAACAACCAACTAAAAAACATCATGTTATAAACAATTGGTTACTAAATCGATAGTTATTTCATATATTAGCAATCTACTTAACGACAAACATAAACTTGGACAAACCTAATTGGTCGCTAAATTAGTGACCAAAAAAAATATTGTTATCAAGTAATCCGTCGCAATTTTATATACAAATAATAAAAAGACCAACAAATTAGATATCAAAATAAATAAAAGAGAAAGAAACCTTATTTTTTATAACCCGAAATACTAATCCATTTAGATTTTTTTTTTTAATGTTATAAAGTAATCAGTCTCTATTTTATATATAAATAATAAAAAAACCAACAAATTAATATCAAAATAAATAAAAGATAAAGAAAACTTATTTTTTATAATCCGAAATCCTAATCCATTTAGAATTTTTTTAGTTATGCACCAAATTGTCCAATAGAAACAATTGTAAATAAATTTAAAGTATCTCTTCATAAATAACAAAATAAGTAACAAATTATATTTCAAAAAATAATTAATTTTTTTTATAAAAAAAAAGTTAAACTTACCTTCATTCCTCACTAACACTAACCTTAAATCTCACTAATTACTCTCCTCCAACGCCATTATTCCTCTCACTATTAAAAATTATCGGAATAACAACTGTTTTAGTGACTATTTTTTTTAAAAAATTGGTCGCTAAACCCCTAGCAAAATTAATCTTTCTTTCTAATATATACATAAATTTGAAAAAATATTGTTTGTCTTGAATTTAAACTAGAATACAAATTTTCGATTTTTGTTATTTTCAATTTTGATTTTTTTTATATCTTATTTAAATTCAAATGGCAGTATTTATGTTTTAATAAAACTTAAATTAAATTAAGAATATGAAATGTTAATAATCTATTGAAGAATAAACACTGTATTATGATTTATGAGCTTATATTTCGTTGATACGGCTTGCGAATAAGCTTCGTTTCAAAGCCGAAACCTGCGAATAAACTCTTCTTTCTTAATTTTGAAGCCACGACCTATGAAATATCTATGCCTGAGATTTCTGATAATACATAAACATGTAAATCTTTTAGTCGTTCAATTTAAAAATTAAAATGTTTTTATTTAAATAATAGAAATGCCAAAAATTAAAACATAAGACAAAAGAAACAAAAATTCTAAAAACATAAATATGACACACCATACATACAGATACGACACACGAGACACGATGATATAATATTTTTATTAAAATATAAAATATCATTCGTTTAGGATATAATTATATCATGCAATATAATAAAATATATAAATAATAATGAATATTTTGTCATAAAAAATAACATTAAGAAGATTAAAAGTATTTATTATTAAAATTTGTTTGTATATACAAATTAAATAGATTTAAACACTCTAGACTTACAAGAGTATTCATGTCGTATATGCGACAGATACGAATACAACATGGATACATGTACGTACGTGCTTGCTAACATAGAGCTATACATAATCGTAAATTGATAATGATTATGAGTGGACCAGAGGAGATCGGAAAAAGCAGTGGATGAAGGGAATGGCTTGAATGATTTTGTTTGTAAGGGATGGAAGGAGTTGAGGGTAATCTCTTTAGAAGTGAAAAGTCAGCAGCTACATTAAATGGGCGTGTTTTATTATAGGGCTTCCTTTCACATATGATACCTGCGTTGCAGACACTTTATTTTTGTTTTCTGACTTTTAATTTGTCCTTGCACTTCTCTTTAGACCATACAAATTAAATTTGCACCTCCCTTCTTAATTTTTCTTATTTACGTTCACATGCTTGTTTGGATCCATAAACATACTGGAGTAGTGTTTATACTTTATACTAATTAGTCACAAAAAAATTAATTAAAGAATGAAGGACTAGCGTCAAATTTCACAAAATTTAATAAGAACAAAGATCCTCAAATTTAAATTGAATATCTTTAGTTGTTGACTTGACCAAGTTTATATGGGAGCTACTTTAGTTTCTGACCAGATTTATGTATTGTCATTGTTATTGTGGCGTGTGTATGTGTAGATTATTAATTAAGTTAATATTCGTCACATATATAATTATTTATATGTACTTTTTTATTAACTTAAATTTAAAAAAAAAATATCATATGTTAGGATCTTTAAAACTAAAAATTTTAGAGTTCGATTTTTATTATTGAATTTTTTTAAAAAAAAATTAGTATAAATTAAATTTAAAAAATTTATACAAAAATTTATACAAATTCAAAAAAAATTCTTATATAAAAACATATATTAGAGATATAATCATTTATGATATCTTTTTATCCACTTAAGTTTTCAAAAGAAATAATATAACTATAATATTCACGTTGTTTGATTACTGTTGTATGTAATAAAAGGAAAAAAGTTATATCTGATTACTCATTTTGCACTCAATTAGACTAAATTTAACATAAATTTAAGGTGAAAACTCATCAGGTGCAGTGCAGTCGACTTTACGTGAAGTTGATAGCCAAAAGTCGTTAGATGATTTGATTGATTTAATTAAATTTTCATCCAATAACTCTCAGCTATCAACTTCATCTGAAGTCGACTGCAACTTGAGTTTTTACCTAAATTTAATGATAATTTCGTTAGGTGAAACGTGACAAAACGTTTGCTACCAAAACCGTTTGTTCTAAGGCTTCTCTTCTCCTTCTCCATCGATCTTTGAACTCAGTAACAGCCCCACATAGGCATAATATGCCAATGGTGAGCGGATAACAAAGTGATGAGATTTTTCAATGAGAAATACTAGAGGTCAATATAATTTATTATTTTTTGCTATTACTTTGAGTTAATAATCCAATTTTTTTAGCTTAATAATTAATCTAACAACGTATGTTTAATTTAAACTTTTAACTGACCAAAGATAACAAATTTTGCTAATCTTTTAATATTTTTGCTTTTTCAATTTCAAAAACTAATCGATTCATTTAAACAAAGTTTAATTTAGAAACCAAATTAACTTACACTTGAAATTTCAAGGATGAATTTATACATTTACTCCATTTACACATATTGCTTAGCATCTCCGTACGGAACAAGTTGCATTTATACTTAAAATGTTAAGTAACCAACATTTTTTCTTTTCTTGCATTAATTGATGATGAATTATATGATAAAGAGGTAAGTTTACAGATCTTTTTTTTATGGGATGAAAGAGAGATTGAAAAAATTAGGATCCACATTTTAAACAATAATAAAATATTAAAAATAACTATAAAAAGAATTTATATTCTATCTATATAACTTTAATCTGTATAGTAGAATTTTGTATATGAATAAATACTAACTGTTTTTTAATATTTTTCTACTCAAAATATTAATTCTCTAACATTTTTTAGTACGGGTCCTCTAACAAAAATTTCCAGAGAGTATAGTAGTTAGTTGATATAATATAGGAAAATTTTCAAGTATGCTGTCATATTGGTGTTTCAGTCATTTTTAACCGTTGATCTTAATTATAAAAAATATATATAATATATATAATTAAGATCAACGATTAAAAATTACTGATACACCGATACAACAGTACACTTGAAAATCTTCCTATAATATATTTTCTATTTTTACTTTTGCTCTACGTACACAATATATAACTCTTTGTATCTCTTCTGATTTTACAGCTTTTCTCTTAATCAATACTATTCAGATTCAGAATCATTATGCCATCACTCTCTATTATTATTATTATTATTATTGCTCTCTTTCTTGTTCTTTGCCTCTGCTAAACCAGAAAAGTTACATTATTCTTATCAAAAAGCTGTTACTTCTGTATGTATTAAAAAGAAAATTAAACGACTAGAAACTTTGTAAAATTTATTAGAGATATAATTATTTATGTTATATTATTTTATCCATTTGAGTTTTTTAAAAAAATAGTTTCATAACATAATATTAAAATTTTATATTTCAAAAATTTAGAATTTCATCGGTAATAAACTCAAAAGTAAAAGATATAGTATATATAAGACAAACAAAAGAAGAAAAAAAAAATCTATAAAAAAAAATTAAATAAATCTAAAAAAAAACATTTATTAAAAAAGATGTGTTAAAAATATAATATAATCATTCATGTTGTCTTTTTTTATTAGCTTAAATTTTTTAAAAAAATAATTTTACGACAAAATTTAATTGACATAATCGTGTACGTATAATACGCAATAACATGTTAAAGAGGAAAACAAGGCAACAGACCTAATCCTGATATAACAATGCTACCGTATAATAAACAAAATTTATTATTTTTATTAATATTAATAAAAATTATTTATTCTCTAGTATTTTCATCCTGGTATATGGTGCATTAGCAGTGATTAAGAGTAAAACATTATTGGGGAATATAATAATAATATTTGTGTTCAAGATGAGAAAAAATGTAAAATTAATTGTATGTCAAATTACATTCCTTGGTTTGTTTAATAATTGTTTGCGTGACCACATGCCTTAATTTTCTTTTTTAATGAAAAAAAGTTCTTCCCAACATTTTGCATTTGTGCTTTCATGAGGGAGAATAATTTCTTCAACAAAAAGAGAAAATGTTTCGTCATTTTGGCAATAATGGTCGGAGACTCAGAGGTACCACATGCACAGATGCAAAATAAAATTAAAGTTTATTTTTTTACAGTAACTTCCTTTCTTTTATTTAAATTTCATTTTATTGTTTTATTTTCTGAGTCTTATTGAACTTTTTGCTGAAACCTTGAAGAAGCAGGTACTAACGTTATTATAGGGTCGATGATTATTGTTTTGTTTTTCACAATATTTCTTCTCGGACAAGTAAAAAATAAATTTATTGTTGGCCAATAAATTATTCTCAACACAAAATGAAATTCGAATTCCGACCCTTAAACAAACAAATGAATAGCTAACCACTGGAGCATAGCATTATTGTTAAGTTTGATAGGTTGTTAGTCGTTGTTACATTATAATTACTTATTACCCGATTTATTTGGGTTTTAACCACTCAAAATAAAATAAAATAATATAGTTTTAATGTGCAGAGATTCTTGCAACACTATTCTTCTGTGAGCAAGCTAAGCGAAAGAAAAAGCTTAAGAACTTTGTCCAGATTAGATTACTACACTTCCAAGGTCAGAAACTTTGCAGAGAAACCCATGTGCTTCAAAACAAACATATGCAACCAAAGCTTCCAAAATAGTGGAGGGGGAACCAAAACCTATCTACAGTTGACTCTCTCATACATAAGCTACTTTATTATTAAAATTCACTAGACCTAACTAATTTAGTTATAAAATCTTAATTCCATAATTAATAAGTGAATATTTTATAAAGTTAATAACATTCATTTGCTTTCAGAACAAAGCTCTCATGGTGCATGGCTGGCCTAATAGGAGTTTAACACAAAATAAAATGCTACCTCCAATGTATTAATATATATAGTAGCTAGGGTTTATATATGTTTAATTAATTAATTAGCCCTAGTGTATAATGTTATTGCCCAAACCTATTATATAAGAAAATGTGAGGCCCAACTGGCACTCGATTGGAAGAATTCAAACGTATTATCGCATGTATAATAGATACGTTGAAAATGAAGTCCTTCAATTTAACAATTTAATTCCTTATTATTTAATTGGATCATCAACCCTACTTTGATTTCTTATTTATTAATTTTGTCGCATGCAATAACGATTATTAATGTATATAGATCGTGCGGTTTCAATAATCCTTCTAACAAAGAATACTGTAGCAAACAAGAAATTACACAACCCTGTCATCTTCTTTGTGATTTTAGTGGGGGCATCATTTTGAATTAGGGTTGCATTGTTCCATCACTTTCTGTTTTTGGTTTATTAGCACCTTTTTTAGTATTCGGACCTTATTATTAGTGATAGATAATGCTATGTAAACATAAAAAATATCTATTAAATTATTTATTTATTTATTTATAAATATATATTTAATTTATTTTTAATATAATATATTTTATATTATAACATATATTTTATACTGATAATTAATTTAATGATTGATTTTTTATATACACCTAATATATTTTTTTTTCTCAAAGATAGATATTATTTTATTATTATAAAATAATAATATTTTCATAAAGAAGTATAAAAGAAGTTGGATATTCCCAATTATCACCAAATATGATTGGAAGACAAATAGCTTAAGAAAGAGTAAAATAAGAATAAAGAGAAATCATTAGCATTCATCAGATATGGCTAATTGGCTATTGAGTTCACGCACTAGACTGCTGGCTTCCGGCGCTAGGCTTATTAGCTTCTCAAAGACACACCTATCCCTCGCTTTTCAAGTGCTCCAACACAGCGCCGCGATAAAGAGGATATTTTGTCTACCTTCGATTTGAGACGTTGTCCAAGATAAGGCTCGTTGCCACCAATTGATGAAGGTCTCCTCTTCTCTCTGCCATAAGTCAGGGGTTATTAAGTTTAGACTCCAGATTATTGAAGACAGAGGGCATTGGAACAAGGCATGAGAAATTGATTCATCTTTCAGCATGCATCTTGGGCAAGTGGCGGGGGTGGATGCAAACCGACTATAGATTTGTTGCAAAACCGGAAGCTTTTCATGAAGACTCTTCCATAAAAGAATCTTAATTTTATGAGGTAATTTCAATTTCCAAATGCTATTCCATACTCTGTTGTTCTGTATGTTCTGAGGCATCAATGAAGTAGGAGAATGAAAGAACCCATAAGCAACTTTGTATCCTGACCCAACTTCGTATATACCAGATTTTGTCCAGCACCAATTAACTTCATCCTCCTCCTCTATTGGTTTGATGGAAAAATTTTTATTGCATATATCAACTGGAAAAATTGACTCAATCAGGTTTCTGTTCCAGCTTCTATCAGGATTTAGTAGCGCACTAACATAATACACTTGCAGATTCGGTGGGATTGTCACTGCAGCTTGAGGGACATTAAAGGGTAATGGTGGTGGGAGCCAGGGATCATGGAAGATGCGGACATTAGCACCAGAGCCTATTTTCCATAACAAGTCTCTCTCAATCACCTTGTGGCCTTCAAGAACACTTCTCCAGCCCCACGACGGTATGCTTCCTATCTCTGCATGTAAGAAATCTGTATATCTGAAATATTTAGCTTTGAGCATTCTTGACAGTGTAGAATTAGGGTATTTCATTAGACGCCAACATTGCTTGTCCAATAAGGCCAAATTTTGTGCCTTGAGATCTTTGATCCCCAACCCTCCATCTTTCTTCGGTCTCGTCATTGTGTCCCATTTAATCCAAACTATTCTTCGTTTTGCACCTTTTTGACCCCACCAAAATTGCGAGAGCATGCTATGAATCTCAGTTAACAGCGTGTCCGGAATTTTGAAACAAGAGAGTGTGTAAATAGGAATCGCTTCCTCCACCGCTCTCAATAGCGTGTGCCTGCCACCTGAGGATAATAAACTTCTTTTCCAACCCATAATCCTCTTCTGAACTTTATCCTTGATAGCTCCAATGGTTGCTTTCTTTGATTTCTGAACTATGGAGGGCAGCCCCAAGTATTTGTCTTGGGCTCCAATATGTTAATTATTTAGTGTCTACGCAATTGCTAGTCTTGTGTTCTGAGGTGTGTTGTGACTGAAAAAGATGGCCGACTTGTTCAAATTGACTTTTTGCCCACTGAAGCCTTCGTAGATCTCTAGTAATTCCAAAATGCTTTGGCTTGTATTAGGTGAGCCCTTGCAAAAAAGAATTGAATCATCAGCAAACAAAAGGTGATTAACTGTTTGGCATCTCTGATTAACTTGAACTCCTTGAATTAATCTATTTTGCTCTGCCTTGTGTAGCAAGAAGGAAAGCCCTTCCGCACAAAAAAGAAATAGATATGGAGATAGGGGGTCACTCTGTCGGATGCCCCTATTTGGCCTAAAGTAGCCAAAAGGTTGCCCTTCCACAATAATAGAGTAAGAAGCAGTCGTTACCAATTCCTTAGTCTAGTTAATCCATTTAGCATCAAAGCCCAGCTTTTCCATGATGTACCATAAGAAGAGCCATTCAACCCTATCATAAGCCTTGCTCATATCTAGTTTAATAGCCATCTCGTGATCTGCTCCACTTCTCTTGTTTTTTAAATAGTGCATACATTCGTGGGCAATTAGAATATTATATGAAATGAGTCTACCTTTGAGAAAAGCACTCTGATTTGGGCTTATGATTTTATCCATAATACCTTGTAGTTGGTGCACCATAACTTTAGAAATACTTTTATACATAACTGAGGATAAACTAATCGGTCGTACTTGAGTCATGTCACTGGCATCTGGCACCTTTGGAATCAAACAAATTTGAGTATGGTTGAAGCTTTTTAGAATTCTACCATTGTGAAAGAAACTTCGCACTGCCTTAAAAACGTCACCTCCAACTATATCCTAGAAAAAGTGAAAAAACTTAGCTGTAAACCCGTCATCACCAGGAGCACTCTGAGCATAAACACTGAACGTAGCTCTTTTGACCTCGTCCATAGTTATCGGCCTTTGGAGCCTACGGTTCATGGAAGCTATAACCTTAGGCTCCAAATCCTCTAAATATGGATTCGGATCAACCAAACAAGAAGAAGTAAAAATATCGCAAAAGTAGTCTTCAACTACCTTTGCAATATCCTCCGGTTTCGATGCAATCTCATTGTTCCTTCCAACTAATCTTAAATTCTGTTCTTTCGCACCCTTGATTGAAATTTCTGGTGAAAGAATCTGGTGTTCTGATCTCCTTCTTTTAGCCATTTGACTCTAGATTTTTCTCTCCAATAGCTCTCTTCTTTCATATATGCTAGCTCCAACTTCTTTTCCAATCTGGTAATCTCCTCTCCCCCATTGATTCCAGCCACCCGCAGCTCCTCTAGGCTAGCTTAAAGGTCCTCAATTTCTTTCCGAGAGTTTGCTTTGTGAGTTATCTGCCATTGAACTAATCTATGTCTACATTCTTTTAACTTTTGGGCCAAGGAGAACATAGCCGAGCCTACTACTTCCATTTTCCACATTTCGCTGACAATTCTTTTGACATCATCTTCTCCACACCAACGTTCCTGGTATTTAAAACGCCTTTTACTATGCCAGGATTGAGGTTCAGTTTCCATCAAGATAGGAGCATGATCCGAGCCTGATTCTGTGAGCCTGTGCACCACTGCATTCGGAAACTTCAGCTTCCATCCCATCCCTACTAAATAGCGGTCAAGCCTCTCCTTCACCAAATTCTCTCCTTGTCTTTGGTTTGTCCACGTGAAAGGCCGCCCCACCATTCTAATATCCACTAATTCGTTGCTATCAATAAAATTAATGAATGTTGCAATGGTAGTTGCTGATTTTTGGCCTCCACACTCCTTTTCCGCTTGACTTATTATAGCATTAAAATATCCCGATATTACCACTTTTCCTTCTAGTTGTTGACTCATTGTTGTAAACTCCTCAAACTGTAAGGCTCGAATTTGTTCCGAACAGCTCAAATGGACACCAATGAACGTCCATACCCCATTGTTTCCAAACTCCTTAACTTCAGCTGCTACAAAGAATTCCCCGCTGTTTATAATTTGAACATTGATGTTGTCCTTCCAAACTAGCGCAAGTCCTCCTGCCATTCCTGACGGGTTAACAATATGCCAGTTTTCATAGCTGCATGCCCGGAGTTTTGCTTCTACCTGTCGAGATTGGTTCTTTGTTTCACTTATGAACACAATCTCGGGGGAGTGGGATTTACATATCCCTTTTAGGGTGTGAATTGTCAAGGGTCTCCCCAAACTCTGACAACTCTAAACTATAGTTCTCATGGCGCCTTGGGTGCCATTTGTAGGCTGGCACCCTCCACCCCTATTCAACTGTATTTTCATCCTCTGTTCTTACTTTCTTTGTAGATCCTTCAACTATACCACTCATCAACTTTTTTTTAGATCCAACTTTAGTATCCAACTCTCTAGTACCTTGTCTTACTAATTTTTTCCACTTCCTGCCTTCCTCTGTTGTGAGACATTGCCCAATAATAAATTGCATAGGTTGTCCTTCATCCTCCTTGGCATTGGACTGACCAGCTATGATAGCCTCTATGCATTCTGTTCTAGAGTTGGCTGATTGAGGTAACTCAGGTGCTGCCTTGTTGCCAGCGTTTTGTGGTTTCAAACTTTGTTCCTCCTCTTGCATTGACATCCTTGCAAATTCCTCCAATAAGCAGTTTAAGACCAACTTTTTCTTTCGTTGAGTAGCCTTATCCTGATTCTAGGCTGAGTTGTTGAATGTTCTTTCTCTTTCAGAGTTAATTCGTATTCCCACTTGGTTGGCTTTAACCCATTCGCCAATGTCATCCTCTTTTACCCTATCACTCTCTGTGTCCTTCAGCAGATCATGGCAATTTTTCACCTCGTGCCCCAATTTTGTGCAGTAAGTACAGAACTTTTCAAGTTTCTCATAGTGCAATGCCACCTCTACCTCCTTTTTATTAGGTCCTGCAACAATTAACTGATCCCTCACTTTCTTGGTAGCTTCAATATTGATCTTGGCCTTTACAATCCTAGTTTCTTTGTCTCTCATCTGAAATTTACCTACCTCCAACACTGTGCCCAGCCTCTCTCCCAATTTATGTCCAACTTCGAGGGTTTTAAACGATTCTGGCAAACCCGAAAATTGAACCCAAACTGAAAAATTGGAAACAATCTCTTCATCACCGTTCTGATCTTCCTTCCATCTCTTGACATGGAGCACGTAATCCTTGAATAGCCATGGAGAACCACATTCAACACGCAAGACATCCACCTCTTTATTAAAAAAAAATTGGAAGTAATTTTCTCCTTTGTCATTCACGCTAAATCCATATAGCCTTTAAAGCATTTCCCATGGTTCCAACTGAGAAGGTTTTGGAAGCAAAGAGTTTGCCATAGAGACTATTGGAGCAAGCGTTAATATTTTTTTATATGTTTGCCTCTTTCAGCAGAATCACATTCCTACCTCCTTTTCGGTTGTCTTTCTCGATCCAATCTTCATCCCTCCTTGCTTCAGCCATGCAGATTATGTAGATTATCTTTGTTAAACTAGTAGTCAGAGATTTGTGTTGAAATTTAATTGACATTGATAGTGTAGCTTTAACGACAGTAAAGATTCTATTAAAAATCCTAACAGAGCACTATAAAACCCTAATAGAACACTTATCCTCCGGAGTACCTAAGAAGTTACTCTATGTTAGTAGATTAATCTATTTTAAACTTTAATTATGGTTAAGATTTTTTAAGAATATATATATATTAAATTTGACACACACATGATAATTAATTCGTTGGAGGATTCAACGAGTTAGCTAAGGATTCGATTCATAAAAATCGTGACTGGGTCCAACGACGTAGTGACACGGTACAGAAGGGCCTACAAATAAATTTATAGTGCGTAACGTTGTTGTGTTTTCTAGAGAGAGAATATTTTTCACTCGCAATGATCCAATTAATATCTTTATCCGTTTATCAGTAATTTTGCAAAATTGCAGAATAGCATACTACTAAAGTTGAGAGTATATGAAATTAAGTGTGTGAAGTATGATTATGTTGTGATAGAAAATGATAAAAAATTTGTAAATTGTATGATTTTGGAGTATATGAAATCAAGTGTGGTTGTTGTGTGCAGTGTGAAGTATGATTTCTTTAGAAGATTTCTATTGTTTTCAGAGTGAAATTGTGTGAAGTATGATTTTTTTGTGATAAAAAAAAAATGAAAATTTGCATGCTTTATTTTTATGGTTGCAAAAAAAGTGTTAGAGGGTAGTAATTTTTGTGTTTTGTAATTATTAATTGGTTATCAATAGTCTTTTTAATGGTATGAGGTTATATTTAATGGTAAAAAATTACTCACTTTTCTTTTAATAGTTAATTGTTGATCACAAAATACAAAAATTATTGGCCCCTAAACTTTTTCTTGCAAAAATTTTTTTGAAGATTGAATTATATGCCAAATTTGACGATATATATGGTATCGAGTTTTGGAGTATGTCCTCCAAATCCTCAATTTTTACTATGAGAGGAAATTCTAATTTCATACGCAGTTGATAATATTTTCATCTTTTACATTATTTAAACCGTGATAATGATATGGGATATATATAATTTTTGGAACGGTTATGTTAGGTAGACAATAATGTTTGTAAAGAATGTGAATAATAAATTTTAAAATTGATCTAATAAAGTAAAGAAATACTCTACCTCCAAATTATTTCCTAAATCTTAACATTAGGATAATCATTTGCACACTTACTGAATTGAACATCCAGCCATTGTTAACTGCGCATAAGTAAATCGAATAAAAAAAAATAACCATCAAATTAAAAATAATGAATATAATCATCTACATACCTATTAAATTGAACATCCGACATATTTATTATTCACATTGTTTAATATTCTTATTGTCTACCTATACTTTTCTTTTTTGAAATTCATCAAAAAATTGAGTAGTGTAGATTAAATTAACTTTTACTAAACAAATAATAATACAATAAATAAATTAAATTTATTCATTAAGCATACGTATTAGTACGTTGTGGCTTGTTCTGGTTGTTTCCATGCATAACAACAATACTACGAGCATATTAATACAAGTGTGAGTGCATGTGTGAACGAAGGACAAAACAGTGAAGACGTTTCTTCACAAACAACAACAATAATAAATAGAGGAAAATAAATTAATAATTAAATAAAGCTGCGATGTTGAAATCTAATTTACTTTTGACCAGCAAGGAAGGGGGCGGATACAATGAAACTAATTATTCAATTCCACTTAAATATTTTGCACCTTACTTACGCCGCAACAAAGAAAACAAATAAGGAATTTTTTTATATAAATAAGATCATCATTTATTTATATAATAAGTTCACGTTAATCACCATGTTTAAAGTAATTTTTTTTATTAATGAGTGCTTAATTAATTCAATTGATTTGATGTTTTTTCTACTGCTATATATATTGTCTCGGATTCAAATACTATTTTTAAAAAAATAATGCTATAGCAGAAATTATTATTTTAACTAATTTTCTTATTTCATATATATACTTCATCCTATCCATAATAGTAATAATAATTTGTGACTTTGGATTTTTGGATAAAAAGTCAATGTATTTAAATATATATGTATTAAATTTAAAAGAACAAATGCTACATAACTAATAAAATTTATTATTTTTCGTTAATACTTGGTTAATTTTTTAAATTTTAAATTTTAATAATAAATAAATATTAATAAATATCGACTAATATTGATAAAAAGTGGTGGGGCTAGTATTTTTCAAAACAAAAACGATAACAGAATCATTTTTCGAATCTCTAACGTAAGTCCAGCTACCTGCTTTACAGACCGCACATATATTAGTTTCATAATGTATTTGATTTTAACCTTATATCACATTGTCGTTTAGATCAAGAACAAACATTGGAATAAACTAGTGAATTAATTATAGTCCAGCGATTTTATTTCGAACAAGTTTTTTCCTCTTTCTCTTGATTCCTATTCAAAGCCATGCATACTTGTCGTTTTGCATAAGGTGATGGGGATTGATTTGTAGCTTATTTTTAAAACATTAGGTAAAATTAAACCTGGCCCTGCAAGTTAATGCTGCTACTCATCATCATCATGAACATTAACAAATTATTTAATTAAATTGTCTATATAATTGAAAATTAACTTCTTAATTAAAGTCTTCCAAGTTCTAACACCATGATGTCCCTAATGCATAAATTATTAGCATTGTTTCTTTCGATAACATACTTGACTCTTCATTTATCCATGTCATATTAGATTATGGCGATAAAGATAAGATCAAATGAAATTATAAGATGTCATCTTTAAATCGTTTTAAATATAAAAAAAAAAATAAACTTCTAATACTTAAATAGAATCGTTTCAATTAAAAGTTGTTTGGATGATAATATGATTGTGAAGAAACAAATTAATTATTCCAAAAGTTTAAGATGTTAATCAAGTAAGGATATTTGAATGATTATATATGAGATAAATTTACTTTCGTGGTCTTTAAAATTGGGCAAATGCAATTAATAAATCTTCACAAACTCAATTTTTTTTTTGTTTCTTACTATAATTTTTAGTCTACTAGATCAAAAACTAATCTGTTACGAATTTAAGTTTTATTTAAAGATTAGTCACTGACTAATGAATTACAGTATAAATATTCCAACTCTCAATACTTGATTAAATAAATGAGTGAGCTAATTTTTTGACCAACTAAGTTGGTTCACAAACACGATTTTTATTAGTCTCTTACCAAAAATTTAACCTAACAACCATTAGTTAGTGTAATAATGCTTATTCTGACACTTAAAAGCCTCCCTCACTATATAAATGATGTGCACAACTTTTAGTTAATTTAATATAATGTTTAAAATTGGTTCATATATAAGACTTAATTAAATTAAAATTGGTAATTAGACGAACTAACTTAGACATTATATATTGACCATAAATAAAATTAAATGTGTTTATACGTCAATTGGCTATATTTTTACAGTATCAAAATATAATTTAATTGTCGTTATCAACACTACTCTATTGGTTGTGTCGATAAAGTTCTCTTGAATAACAAAAGTATATATGAAAGTAGGGATTTAGTTTATCATTGTACAAAAAATTAAGAACCAAATTGATTCGTTAGTTCGATCCAATTTCAAAGTGCCAAAATTAACATAATCTAGATTTTATATAACAATGACAAACCAATTTTGATTGGTCTAATAGTTCATTAGTCCGTTTAAATAAGTATTGGTATTCGAATCTCGCATTATACATGTAGTAATTCATTAGTCAATAACAAATTTTTAAATGGAGTTTAGATTCACAACAGATTAATTCTTAACCTGTCGAAATGAAAAATATCGTGAGAATATATTTTGTTGAATAAACTTTTTTTGGGAATGCTAGCTAAGAAAATAAAAAAAAAAAACAAAAAGAATTTTTTTTATTTAATATTTATTAATTATTAATTAATAAATATTAACTAAAATAAATTCTGACGGCTCTTGGTTTATTCTTTTTTATTATTAAACATTTCTGTATATTTTGTTACGTTGCTAATAATGATGAGATGTCGAAAGTCGAAAGAAATGCAAAGGTTGATTATGACTTGGAATTAAAGGAAAAACATAAACGTCATGAAAAGAAGTCCGCGGAAGAAGGCAAATTGAAATGGCAAGTTATTATTGACGCGTTTAGTAGTTTAAATTATGAGATAATTAGAAAGCAGCAATGCTAGCTAGTATGGTAGGGCAAATATGGTATATACTAGCAAGTAGTAGTGGTATCCTTAGCAACTACACCGTCCATTAGATAAATTCAACCAAAAGATCAAAAATGAGATATTGATTAGGTTAAGTCTACGCTATATTACAATCTTATAATTAATTAAAAAGGTGGATGTAGTTAAGGCCTATACATGAAAGATTATTAGGTATAGGCCGGTTTGATCTCAAATTAAAGACGAATTGAAGAAGACTGCTTCATTAACACAAGTCAAATTTTAACTAGAAACAATGCATGCAACCATTTATAAATGGTGGTTTTTTATACACATACATATATAATCTTCATTAGACAATAAAAATTTCATAAGCAAATAAAAAAGCCAATTACAAAATGTGTTTTGTTCATGCATGTTGAGCATATAGCATGCACTAAATGCTATAAAGTCATTTTTGGTTAACTACTATATAGCTAGCTAGGGTTACACAAGAGATAGAAAATTGTTGTGGTATTTTAAAGAGAATTTTGTTTCTTGGGGATGAGTTGGAAAATTTTGTCGAATTTTATTTAAGAATATATAATGAGAAAAACAATTTCTTATATATATAGATTATATATAGGTATAAATTATATATAGGCATTGGCTATTTGGCATGCTTTAATTGTCCCATGAGAGAGGTTTTTGGGGGGGGGGGGGGGTGGGGGGTTTGGATTTGAGTTATTGGTAGAAAGTATGATTATCATAATCAAATCGATAATTGATTCTATCAGAATATTAAATCACTATATTTTTAGTTTAATTGTTAGATTATTGCTTTAGCTGATTTATTTGGTTATAATTAAATAATTATTTAAAATTTTATTTTATTGTTTTTGTTAAAAAATATTTTTTAATTTACTTTTTATTTAATTAATTATTATTTTTGAATTTCAATAATTTATTAAGTAATTTATACCTATTATATACATGGAGTATTTATTGAAAAAAATATCATATAATCATAGAAAAAATATGTTAGAATTAATAAAGAGTGTTTTTATTTTCTTTTTAATTTGTAAATATGTGAAAACTTTAATATTATTTTAACAATTGTATATAATTTAAAAAGAAATTGTTAATTTGAGAGAAGTAGAAAGCTAAAACTAAATTAAATAAAGATAAAATAATTTAATTAAATATGTTATATAATATAATGCTAGGTAGACAAAAAAAATAGTCAAAACTTGCCTTATTTAGCATTAATTAATTGTCGCAACAATTAATGAATGCTAAATAAGACAAGTTATGGCTATTTTTGGCTAATTTTCTTTGGTTACCAAATATTTTTGATAAAATAAAAAAATGATGTTATATAATAATTTAATTCTAAATATGGTGTATTTATAAAAATTTAATAACAATTTATATTTATTAAATTTAAATTTAAATTATTGTTAATTATAATTTAATAGCTTTAAATGATTTTATCTCTAAATTTAACCTCTAATTGAACCCAATATTAAACCCAGCAAGTTTTTTTTTTTTTTTTTAGAAAATCGATTGAATAGATTAAAAATAATTGACCAATTATTTTTTTTATATAAATTAATCAATTTGGTTTATCAAGAGAAAACGAATTAAGGTTTATATTCATTTCTTTAACTCAATAATTCTTTTTTCAAAATCAACTAAAAGCTTATGTATAATGATATCAAAAATTTATATATGAAATTATATATTTAATATATGGCGACAAAATTATTGTATAATATTATTATATTAATCTGTAATAGACTAATAGTACATAGACACTGTTACATGACTTTATAAGTTTTTTTGGTGACTCTTTTTTTTTTTGGTGACTTCATGACTTTATAAGTTGAATTTAATTAATTATAATTACGAAAATATTTAGTAATAAAAAAATTAGCAAAAAATAATTGAAATTTATTTTATTTATTATTTATTAATTCTAACAATAATTAATAAATATTAAATAAGATAAAATTTAGTTTTTTTTGTCTCACTAGCATTACGTTATAATTATGTGTCAATGAAATTGCTTATTTTTGTGTGTGTGCACGCTTATATAAGAGAGATATCAGAATTTATTAATTTTAGTTATCATTTAGCCATTAATATTTAAAATTATAAGATAAAGTATGTTATTAGATTACTAGACTAAGATTATATTTGGTTGGAAAGAAAGAAATAGAAAAAAAGAAAATAGAATAATCATTTTCTCTCTAATTTGAGAGGAAAAAAATTGGCGAGTCCCATCCACTTTTTTATACTATTCAACTTTTTTTCTTTAATTTCTTTTCTCAACCAAACAATAAAAAATAATCATTTTCCTTCCAACATATTTTTCTCTCTTTTCTTTCCTTTTCGTTTCTCTAAAACAAACATAGCGTGAAGAATTAAGTTGATGACTTAATAATAGGCAAAAATAATAAATTCCCACAAAATATTTTTTATATATATAGTTACAAGAATATATATATAAACAAATTTGACATAGTAATTTAGGAATTAAATTATTCTAAAATAAAAAAGCTGGTAAAATAAAAAATAATAATTTAATCATTCTAGAATCAAAATAATAGGATTCATACATGATAAAAATTATAAATTCAATAATAATTAGTATTTTAATTTATCATTTTATTACAATTTTAATCTCCTTACTAGTTTTTCTTATGAAATAATAATAAGTAGATATTAATATTAAAATTAATATTATATTAATTATTAGTTAATATGTTTTATTTTATTAATATATAAAAGTGAGCTCTTTATTTGTCTTTGTAGTAAAAAAAGTATTTTTTTATTTTCTATCATAATTATTATTTTGTTTAGTATTAGATAAATATGTTTATGAAATTCAATATTTGACTTGTTTATTGTGTTTAACTTCCAGAATTTAAAAAGAAAAATATTTTTACATAATTGTTTTTTCAGAGATTGTTTGTGTTTTATTTTTAAAAAATATCTTTTAATTTAAAAATGGGTAAAAATTTAATTTTGAGATATTTTAAAGTGGATATGAAATTATTAATGAAGGAGGGTTATTTTTGAAAGATAACTACCTTAATTTAACTACTTACATGGAATTCTACAATTAAATCGATTGATTAGACACTACTAATGGTTTCTGTTAAGATTGGAGAGTTAGTAACGGTTTGACTCTCGATCACACACAAGGGCGGAGCTAAATGAAAGATTAGAGGGGGCCAAAAATATTTATATAATAAAATAAGACTAAAATAAAATTTTAAGGAGACTAAATTAAAATTTTACATATAATTTATATGTAAAAAACTAAAATTAGGGGGCCATTACCCCCCTTTGCTACAATATAGCTCGGTCCCTGATTACACATGAGAATTGTAACACTCTATTACTTAGAGTCTTATACTTAAGTCATAAAACTGATGTGATGAGGTATTACGACCTCTAAAAGTAAAATCATAAATATAATATAGGTGAAAAAGGGTTTTATCTAGGAGCCTTTTGAAAAAAAAGATAAATAAGAGTGTTAAACCAAAAAACGCATCACTCGTGTAAGCGATAAACGTAAACCAGACGGGATAAGAGCAAAGTGACATATAAATATATACATAGGAAAAAAATTTCAAAGATATAAATAACAAAGCTTCTGATCCGCCTCGCGAAATTAAAACCGGCCAGAGCACACACACACACACACATATAGAATACAGCTTACAGAACCTATTTTTCCAAATCAACCTCTAAGAGGGATAAAGCATAATATATATATATATATATATATATAGTGGAGATATAAGAGTATCTATATGTACATCAAAACCAAAATAGAGTCCCAAAACACAAAAGATCTTTGCTTTCAGAAGCTCCCAGTATGCCTCAGCAAGGTGTCTCACGTCCTACATCTGAAAATCACAAAATATATATGGGGTGAGAATTAGAGGTTCTCAACATGGTAACAGTGCCCACATAACTAACATATAAGGTCTCGAAAAGGCCAGAGGCGATCCTAGAACTTTTAACAATAGATTCAAACTTAAAACTAAAATTGAGAACCATAAATAAGGTGAGGTATCTAAGGAATCTTTGATTCTATCTAAATTCTAACTTAATCCCTAAATTTATCGCCTTTCCTCTAATCCTCCGAAACGCTGGTGGAACTGCCCTCGTCACTCATCCTCTAGACAAGGGGCATCTCAGTTGTACAGACAAACAATGCATACAAGAAAAACACAGGTAGATTACAGATACAACAAACAGTACATATAGCAGTTAAGCATGAATACCAGATAACCGAACCCAAGAATGCAAACTAAAACAATCAAACAAATGCATATGATGTATGCCTACTCTATGGCTGATGAGTCTCATTTGTTAGTTATCAAGTCAAACTGACATGTCCGGCTGCTAAACCTTGGACAGTCCCTCGTGCGCGCATCCCCAAAAAATCTATGCATAGCTTTTTCTTATTCATAAATAAATTCAGCTCATTGGAAAAATTTTTGGGGAGTTAAAGTGTCCGGCCACATCTTGCGATGTAAGGTCAATAGAGTATCGAGTCTCAACCTAGAGCACGTGGTGGCAAACCACTGCATCTACCCAGAAAACCTTGTATTTCAGATAACGAAGTGCATAAGCCACATAATAAGTCATATTCATTTATAGTCACTCATAATCATTCAATCATTCATAATCATTCACAATGGCCATATTCATCACATGCAAATCACATCTCTGCACTTCTCATACATAATTCATCACGTCTCAAGCTTTTTTCATCTCCAAATTACCACCCCTTCCTAACTTTTTCTCATCACTCAACATACAACTAAGATTTAGGGGCTAAAAGAGTAAAATTAGAGGTTTAGGAGTTCAAAATTATGTTTTAAATCACAAAATTCATTTGGTTGAAAACAAGGGTTCCACGTACACATGGAGGGTCTCACGTACGCGAAGGTGCATTTTTGCCCTGCTCGCGTATGCATGCACGCTCCTGCATACGCGACCCCCCTCAAATCCACCTACTCGCGTACGCACGCTCCCTCGCGCGTACGCTGGACATCCAACTAGAACGGAATGCCCGCGCTGCGTGTGAGGCTCGCGTATGCAAGTTCTACAAAATGGCCAAAAATTGTAAGTGCTGTAGAATTTTATTTTTACACACCAAACTTCCGACGCACATAACTTTTTTTATTAAATATCGTGTTTCCTTTGTTCTTCGAACGACATACACTTCACGGACCAAATTTTTATATAAAACAAGTTTGAGATAAATCGAGGGTTTGGAAGCCAAGTTATGCCTCACCAAAATTCGATCAAAATTTAACTTTTCACAAAATTCACAAAGATTTCTAAACCTCAATTTTCACAACATTTCAGTTCCAACCCTTTTTAAAACTTACCAAACTGGTGCGCAGAAATTGTGATTACACTTTAATTATGTAAAATTCATCGCTCTTTCTTTCCCTGGTAATGGCTCAAAAAATATGATGCCAATACCATGGTTCACAACTTCGCACAACTAACCAGCAAGTGCACTGGGTCGTCCAAGTAATACCTTACGTGAGTAAGGGTCGAATCCCACGGAGATTGTTGGTATGAAGCAAGCTATGGTCACCTTGTAAATCTCAGTCAGGCGGATATAAAATAGTAATGGGGTTTTCGAAAATAATTAATAAAATAGGGATAGAAATACTTATGTAAATCATTGGTGAGAATTTCAGATAAGCGAATAGAGATGCTTTCGTTCCTCTGAACCTCTGCTTTCCTGCTATCTTCATCCAATCGGTCTTACTCCTTTCCATGGCTGGCTTTATGCAAGGGCATCACCGTTGTCAATGGCTACATCCCCTCCTCTCAGTGAAAATGATCAACGCACCCTGTCATGGCACGGCTATTCATCTGTCGGTTCTCGATCATGCTGGAATAGGATTCACCCTCCTTTTGCGTCTGCCACTAACGCCCAGCAATCGCGAGTTTGAAGCTCGTCACAGTCATTCAATCATTGAATCCTACTCGGAATACCACAGACAAGGTTTAGACTTTCCGGATTCTCTTGAATGCCGCCATCATTCTAGCTTACACCACGAAGATTCCGATTAAGAGATCTAAGAGATACTCATTCAATCTAATGTAGAACGGAAGTGGTTGTCAGGCACGCGTTCATAGGGAATGATGATGATTGTCACGTTCATCACATTCAGGTTGAAGTGCGAATGAATATCTTAGAAGCGAAATAAGATGAGTTGAATAGAAAACAGTAGTACTTTGCATTAATCTTTGAGGAACAGTAGAGCTCCACACCTTAATCTATGGAGTGTAGAAACTCTACCGTTGAAAATACATAAGTGAAAGGTCCAGGCATGGCCAAATGGCCAGCCCCTCTGATCTAAGAACCAGGCGTCCAAAGATGTCTAATACAATAGTAAAAGGTCCTATTTATAATAAACTAGCTACTAGGGTTTACAGAAGTAAGTAATTGATGCATAAATCCACTTCCGGGGTCCACTTGGTGTGTGCTTGGGCTGAGCTTGAGTGTTACACGTGTAGAGGTCATTCCTGGAGTTGAACGCCAGTTTTGGTGCCAGTTTGGGCGTTAAACTCCACTTTGCAGCTTGTTTCTGGCGCTGGACGCCAGAATTGGGCAGAAAGCTGGCGTTGAACGCCAGTTTGCGTCATCTAAACTTGGGCAAAGTATAGACTATTATACATTTCTGGAAAGCCCTGGATGTCTACTTTCCAACTCAATTGTAAGCGCGCCATTTCGAGTTCTGTAGCTCCAGAAAATCCACTTTGGGTGCAGGGAGGTCAGAATCCAACAGCATCAGCAGTCCTTCTTCAACCTCTGAATCTGATTTTTGCTCAAGTCCCTCAATTTCAGCCAGAAAATACCTGAAATCACAGAAAAACACACAAACTCATAGTAAAGTCCAGAATTGTGAATTTAACACAAAAACTAATGAAAATATCCCTAAAAGTAACTAGATCCTACTAAAAACATACTAAAAACAATGTCAAAAAGCGTATAAATTATCCGCTCATCACAACACCAAACTTAAATTGTTGCTTGTCCCCAAGCAACTGAAAATCAAATAGGATAAAAAGAAGAGAATATACTATAAATTCCAAACTATCAATGAAACAGAGCTTCAATCATATGAGCGGGACTTATAGCTTTTTGCCTCTTGAATAGTTTTGGCATCTCACTTTATCTATTGAGGTTCAGAATGATTGGCATCTATAGGAACTCAGAGTTCAGATAGTGTTATTGATTCTCCTAGTTCAGTATGATGATTCTTTAACACAGCTATTTTATGAGTCTTGGCCGTGGCCCTAAGCACTTTGTTTTCCAGTATTACCACCGGATACATAAATGCCACAGACACATAATTGGGTGAACCTTTTCAGATTGTGACTCAGCTTTGCTAAAGTCCCCAATTAGAGGTGTCCAGGGTTCTTAAGCACACTCTTTTTTTGCTTTGGACCTTGACTTTAACCGCTCATTCTCAAGTTTTCACTTGACACCTACACGCCACAAGCACATGGTTAGGGACATCTTGGTTTAGCCGCTTAGACCAGGATTTTATTCCTTTAGGCCCTCCTATCCGCTGATGCTCAAAGCCTTGGGATCCTTTTTATTTGCCCTTGCCTTTTGGTTTTAAGGGTTATTGGCTTTTTGCTCTTGCCTCTTGGTTTTAAGAGCTTTGGCTTTTTCTGCTTGCTTTTTCTTTTTCTTTCTATTTTTTTCGCCTATTTTTTTTTTCTGCAAGCTTTGTTCTTTGCTGCTTTTTTTTACTTCAAGAATCATTTTTATGATTTTTCAGATTATCAAATAACATGTCTCCTAGTCATCATTCTTTCAAGAGCCAACATATTTAACATTCTTAAACAACAACTTCAAAAGACATATGCACTGTTCAAGCATTCATTCAGAAAACAAGAAGCATTGTCACCACATCAATATAATTAAACTAAGTTCAAGGATAAATTCGAAACTTATGTACTTCTTGTTCTTTTGAATTAAAACATTTTTCATTTAAGAGAGGTGATGGATTCATAGGACATTCATAACTTTTAAGACATAGTTACTAACTACTAATGATCATGTAATGAAGACACAAACATGGATAAGCACTTAACATAGAGAAAACGAAAAACAGAGAATTTAAGAACAAGGAATGAGTCCACCTTAGTGATGGTGGCGTTTCCTTCTTGAGGAACCAATGATGTCCTTGAGCTCTTCTATGTCTCTTCCTTGTCTTTGTTGCTCCTCCCTCATTGCTTTTTGATCTTCTCTTATTTCATGAAGGATGATGGAGTGCTCTTGATGTTCCACCCTTAGTTGTCCCATATTGGAACTCAATTCTCCTAGGGAGGTGTGGATTTGCTCCCAATAGTTTTGTGGAGGAAAATGCATTTGAGGCATCTCCGGGATCTCATGGTGATGAGCTTCATACGCCTCTTGAGCTCCATGAATGGGCTCTCTTGCTTGCTCCATCTTTTTCTTAGTGATGGGCTTGTCCTCTTTAATGAGGATATCTCCCTCTATGTCAATCCCAGCCGAATTGCATAGGTGGCAAATGAGGTGAGGAAAGGCTAACCTTGCCATAGTGGAGGACTTGTCAGCCACCTTGTAGAGTTCTTGAGGTATAATCTCATGAACTTCCACCTCTTCTCCAATCATGATGCTATGGATCATGATGGCCCGGTCTATAGTAACTTCAGACCAGTTGCTAGTGGGAATGATTGAGCATTGAATGAACTCCAACCATCCTCTCGCTACAGGCTTGAGGTCCAATCTTCTTAGTTGAACCGGCTTGCCTTTGGAGTCAATCTTCCATTGAGCTCCTTCTACACATATGTCCATAAGGACTTGGTCCAACCTTTGATCAAAGTTGACTCTCCTTGTGTAGGGGCGTGCGTTCTCTTCCATGTTTGGCAAGTTGAATGCCAACCTCACATTTTTCGGACTAAAATCTAAGTATTTCCCCCGAACCATTGTAACATAGTTTTTTGGATCCGGGTTCTTACTTTGATCATGGTTCTTGGTGATCCATGCATTGGCATAGAACTCTTGAACCATTAGGATGCCAACTTGTTGGATGGGATTTGTTAGAACTTCCCAACCTCTTCTTTGAATTTCATGTCGGATCTCCGGATACTCATTTCTTTTGAGTTTGAAAGGGACCTCAGGGATCACCTTCTTCTTGGCCACAACATCATAGAAGTGGTCTTGATGAGCTTTGGGGATGAATCTTTCCATCTCCCATGACTCGGATGTGGAAGCTTTTGTCTTCCCTTTCCTCTTTCTAGATGATTCTCTGGTCTTAGGTGCCATCAATGATAATGGAAAAACAAAAAGCTTATGCTTTTACCACACCAAACTTAGAATATTGCTCGCCCTCGAGCAATAAAAGAAAGAATAGAGGAAGAAGAAGAAGAAAATATGGAGAAGAGGGGTGAAGTGTGTTTCGGCCAAGTAGAGAGGAGATGGTTGTGTTGTGTGAAAATGAGGAAGAATGGAGGGCTATATATAGGGGAGGGAGGGGGGGTTAAGGTTCGGCCATTTAGGGTGGGTTTGGGTGGGAAATTGGTTTTGAATTTTGAAGGTAGGTGGAGTTTATGAGGTAGGTTTTTGGGGAAGAGTGGATGGATGTGAGTGGTGAAGAGGTGATGGGGAAGAGAGATTGAGGTGATTGGTGAAGGGTTTTTGGGGAAGAGTGTTTATGGGATTGTGTGAAAGAGGGGTGAGAAGAAGTGAGTGGAGGTAGGTGGGGATCCTGTAGGGTCCACAGATCCTGAGATGATCCTGTGGGATCCACAGATCCTGAGATGATCCTGTGGGGTCCACAGATCCTGAGGTGTTCAAGGATTTACACTCTTGCACCAAATTAGGCATGCAAAATGCCCTTGCAT
Source organism: Arachis hypogaea (assembly GCF_003086295.3). Taxonomy (NCBI): domain Eukaryota; kingdom Viridiplantae; phylum Streptophyta; class Magnoliopsida; order Fabales; family Fabaceae; genus Arachis; species Arachis hypogaea. Next base: position 47,122,818 of record NC_092054.1, on the reverse strand, counting down.
GCAACTCTGGGCATTCAGCGCCAGGTTGGTGCCCATTTTGGGCGTTCAACACCCATTTGTTGGCCATTTCTGGCGTTGAACGCCAGAACCATGCTTGTTCTGGGCGTTCAGCGCCCAGACACTGCCCATTTTGGGCGTTCAGCGCCAGAACCATGCTCTGTTCTGGCGTTGAACGCCAGATAGATGCTCCTTCAGGGTGTGATTTTTCTTCTGCTGTTTTTGATTCTGTTTTTAATTTTTTTGTTTATTTTGTGACTCCACATGATCATGAACCTATAAAGACATATAACTAAGAAAAATATAGTTAGATAAATAAAAATTGGGTTGCCTCCCAACAAGCGCTTCTTTAATGTCAATAGCTTGACAGTGGGCTCTCATGGAGCCTCACAGATGTTCAGAGCATTGTTGAGACTCTCCAACACCAAACTTAGAGTTTGGATATGGGGGTTCAACACCAAACTTAGAGTTTGGTTGTGGCCTCCCAACACCAAACGTAGAGTTTGACTGTGGGGGCTTTGTTTGACTCTGCTTTGAGAGAAGCTTTTTCTGCTTCCTCTCCATGGATGCAGAGAGAGATCCTTGAGTTGTAAACACAAGGTTGTCCTTATTCAATTGAAGGATCAATTCTCCTCTGTCCACATCAATCACAGCTCTTGCTGTGGCTAGGAAAGGTCTTTCTAGGATGATGGATTCATCCTCTTCCTTTCCAGTGTCTAGGACTATGAAATCAGCAGGGATGTAAAGGCCTTCAACCTTTACTAATACGTCCTCTACTTGTCCATAAGCCTGTTTTCTTAAATTATCTGCCATCTCTAATGAGATTTTAGCAGCTTGTACCCCATAGATTCCCAGTTTCTCTATTACAGAGAGTGGCATGAGGTTTATTCCTGAACCAAGGTCATACAGAGCCTTAAAGATCATGGTGCCTATGGTACAAGGTATTATGAACTTTCCAGGATCCTGTTTCTTCTGAGGCAATGTCAGTTGATCCAAATCACTTAGTTCATTGGTGAACAAGGGAGGTTCATCTTCCCAAGTCTCAATACCAAATAATTTGGCATTCAGCTTCATGATTGCACCAAGAAACTTGGCAGTTTGCTCTTCAGTAACATCCTCATTCTCTTCAGAAGAGGAATACTCATTAGAGCTCATGAAGGGCATAAGGAGGTTCAATGGAATCTCTATGGTCTCTAGATGAGCCTTAGAGTCCTTTGGTTCCTCAGAGGGAAGCTCCTTATTGGTCACTGAACGTCCCAGGAGGTCTTCCCCCTTGGGATTCACGTCCTCCTCTCCCTCATTGGGTTCGGCCATTTTGGTTATGTCAATGGCCTTGCACTCTCCTTTTGGATTCTCTTCTGTATTGCTTGGGAGAGTACTAGGAGGGATTTTAGTGATCCTTTTACTCAGCTGGCCCACTTGTGCTTCCAAATTTCTAATGAAAGACCTTGTTTCATTCATGAAACTCACAGTGGCCTTAGATAGATCAGAGACTAAGTTTGCTAAGCTAGATGGATTTTGCTCAGAATTCTCTGTCTGTTGCTGAGTGGATGATGGAAAAGGCTTGCTATTGCTAAACCTGTTTCTTCCACCATTATTAAAGCCTTGTTGAGGCTTTTGATCCTTCCATGAGAAATTTGGATGATTTCTCCATGATGAATTATAGGTGTTTCCATAAGGTTCACCCATGTAATTTACCTCTGCTATTGCAGGGTTTTCAGGATCATAAGCTTCTTCTTCAGAAGATGCCTCTTGAGTACTGTTGGATGCAACTTGCATTCCATTCAGACTCTGAGAAATCATATTGACTTGCTGAGTCAATATTTTGTTCTGAGCCAATATGGCATTCAGAGTATCAACTTCAAGAACTCCCTTCTTCATAGGCGTCCCATTACTCACAGGATTCCTCTCAGAAGTGTACATAAACTGGTTATTGGCAACCATGTCAATGAGTTCTTGAGCTTCTGCAGGCATTTTCTTTAGGTGAATGGATCCACCTACAGAAGTATCCAATGACATCTTTGATATCTCAGATAAACCATCATAGAAGATATCCAGGATGGTCCATTCTGAAAGCATGTCAGAAGGACACTTTTTGGTCAGCTGCTTGTATCTTTCCCAAGCTTCATAGAGGGATTCACCTTCTTTCTGTCTGAAGGTTTGAACATCCACTCTAAGCTTGCTCAGCTTTTGAGGAGGAAAGAACTTGGCTAAGAAAGCCGTGACCAGCTTATCCCAAGAGTTCAGGCTGTCTTTGGGTTGAGAGTCCAACCAAATTCTAGCTCTGTCTCTTACAGCAAATGGGAAAAGCATGAGCCTGTAGACTTCAGGATCTACTCCATTAGTCTTAACAGTATCACATATCTGCAAGAATTCAGTTAAGAACTGAAAAAGATCTTCAGATGGAAGTCCATGAAACTTGCAGTTCTGCTGCATCAGAGAAACTAATTGAGGTTTCAGCTCAAAGTTGTTTGCTCCAATGGCAGGGATGGAGATGCTTCTTCCATGTAAATTGGAATTAGGTGCAGTAAAGTCACCAAGCATCCTCCTTGCATTATTGTTGTTGGGTTCGGCTGCCATCTCCTTTACTTGTTCAAAATTTTCAATAAGGTTGTCTCTGGATTGTTGTATTTTAGCTTCTCTTAGTTTCCTTTTCAGAGTCCTTTCAGGTTCTGGATCAGCTTCAACAAGAATGCCTTTTTCTTTGTCCCTGCTCATAAGAAAGAGAAGAGAACAAGAAAAGAAGAGGAATCCTCTATGTCACAGTAAAGAGGTTCCTTATTGTTAGTAGAAGAAGAGAAGAAGAAAAATTCGAACACAGATAGAAGAGGGGGTTCGAATTTGGTGTTGTGATGAAGAGATGTTAGTAGATGAATAAATAAATAGAAGGAGATGAGGGAGAAGGATTTTCGAAAATAATTTTTTTGAAAAAGAGTTAGTGATTTTCGAAAATAGTTTTGAAAAAGGTTAGTAGTTTTTCGAAAATTCAAATAAAAAAAATAATGAGTTAATTAAAAAGAAATTTTTGAAAAAGGGGGAAGATATTTTCGAAAATTAAAGAGAGAGAGTTAGTTAGGTAGTTTTGAAAAAGATAAGAAACAAACAAAAAGTTAGTTAGTTAGTTGAAACAAATTTTGAAAAGATAAGAAGTTAGGAAGTTAGAAAAGATATTTTGAAATCAAATTTTGAAAAAGATAAGATAAGAAGATATTTTTGAAAAGATATGATTGAAATTAGTTTTTAAAAAAAAAATTTGATTTTTAAAATCACAATTAATGACTTGATTCACAAGAAATCACAAGATATGATTCTAGAACTTAAAGTTTGAATCTTTCTTAACAAGTAAGTAACAAACTTGAAATTTTTGAATCAAAACATTAATTGATGATGTTATTTTCGAAAATATGATGTAAAATTAAGAAAAAGATTTTTAAAAAATATTTTTGAAATTTTCGAAAATAACTAAAAAAAATTGAAAAAAGATTTGATTTTTGAAAAAGATAAGAATATACTGCTCATTACTTATCAAATATGTAACTTGCCAATGGCCAAAAACACTAGACATGGCCAATGGCCAGCCAAGCTTCAACAAGATATCAGAATATACTGCTCATTACTTATCAAATATGTAACTTGCCTCTATGCTGATGGTTTGGAAGCCTCAGTCCAAAAGAATTTAGATATGGCTTTGCAGCCAGCCAGGCTTCACATGCTTCATGAAACACTAGAATTCATTCTTAAAAATTTTGAATCTAAAATTTTTTTTTTTGAAAAATTTTGAAAAGAAAACAAGAAGAAAATTACCTGATCTGAGCAACAAGATGAACCGTCAGTTGTCCAAACTCGAACAATCCCCGGCAATGGCGCCAAAAACTTCGTGCGCAGAAATTGTGATTACACTTTAATTATGTAAAATTCATCTCTCTTTCTTTCCCTGGTAATGGCGCCAAAAACATGATGCCAATACCATGGTTCACAACTTCGCACAACTAACCAGCAAGTGCACTGGGTCGTCCAAGTAATACCTTACGTGAGTAAGGGTCGAATCCCACGGAGATTGTTGGTATGAAGCAAGCTATGGTCACCTTGTAAATCTCAGTCAGGCAGATGTAAAATAGTAATGGGGTTTTCGAAAATAATTAATAAAATGGGGATAGAAATACTTATGTAAATCATTGGTGAGAATTTCAGATAAGCGAATAGAGATGCTTTCGTTCCTCTGAACCTCTGCTTTCCTACTATCTTCATCCAATCAGTCTTACTCCTTTCCATGGCTGGCTTTATGCAAGGGCATCACCGTTGTCAATGGCTACATCCCCTCCTCTCAGTGAAAATGATCAACGCACCCTGTCACGGCACAGCTATTCATCTGTCGGTTCTCGATCATGCTGGAATAGGATTCACCCTCCTTTTGCGTCTGTCACTAACGCCCAGCAATCGCGAGTTTGAAGCTCGTCACAGTCATTCAATCATTGAATCCTACTCGGAATACCACAGACAAGGTTTAGACTTTCCGGATTCTCTTGAATGCCGCCATCATTCTAGCTAACACCACGAAGATTCCGATTAAGAGATCTAAGAGATACTCATTCAATCTAATGTAGAACGGAAGTGGTTGTTAGGCACGCGTTCATAGGGAATGATGATGATTGTCACGTTCATCACATTCAGGTTGAAGTGTGAATGAATATCTTAGAAGCGAAATAAGATGAGTTGAATAGAAAACAGTAGTACTTTGCATTAATCTTTGAGGAACAGCAGAGCTCCACACTTTAATCTATGGAGTGTAGAAATTCTACCGTTGAAAATACATAAGTGAAAGGTCCAGGCATGGCCGAATGACCAGCCCCTCTGATCTAAGAACCAGGCGTCCAAAGATGTCTAATACAATAGTAAAAGGTCATATTTATAATAAACTAGCTACTAGGGTTTACAGAAGTAAGTAATTGATGCATAAATCCACTTCCGGGGCCCACTTGGTGTGTGCTTGGGCTGAGCTTGAGTGTTACACGTGTAGAGGTCATTCCTGGAGTTGAACGCCAGTTTTGGTGCCAGTTTGGGCGTTGAACTCCACTTTGCAGCTTGTTTCTGGCGCTGGACGCCAGAATTGGGCAGAAAGCTGGCGTTCAACGCCAGTTTGCGTTATCTAAACTTGGGCAAAGTATGGACTATTATACATTGCTGGAAATCCCTGGATGTCTACTTTCTAAAGCAATTAGAAGCGCGCCATTTCGAGTTCTGTAGCTTCAGAAAATCCACTTTGAGTGCAGGGAGGTCATAATCCAACAGCATCAGCAGTCCTTCTTCAACCTCTGAATCTGATTTTTGCTCAAGTCCCTCAATTTCAGCCAGAAAATATCTGAAATTACAGAAAAACACACAAACTCATAGTAAAGTCCAGAATTGTGAATTTAACATAAAAACTAATGAAAACATCCCTAAAAGTAACTAGATCCTACTAAAAATATACTAAAAACAATGTCAAAAAGCGTATAAATTATCCGCTCATCACAAACCTTACCATAATGGCTCCAAACCAACCTCAATTCTATCACCATACCCATCAACTTACCAATTCACCACCTCCATCATGATTTCACTCCAATAATTCAAGATCAAAACAACATTTCAATATACATCATCATCATTTACCAATCTCATATACAAGATTAAACACATCATTCATTATAGCATCAATCACAACCTCAAAATCACTAACCAACATACATATTAATCAATCTCAATCATCGACAACATCAATAATTCAATTTTTATCTTACGGTCAACTAACCTTAGTTTTCACAACACATATTTTAGTTACGAGAAACCGAAACCATACCTTGGCCGATTCCTCCTAATGCTCGGAACACCTCAACTATGTACCGCACCACAAGCTCCACAACCCAGCCCCTCACCAATGAAACCCAACCTCCAAAGTTCAATCTCCTAGCTTCCAATTATTAAACTGACTCCAACCAATAACCAATTTCAATCTAACATAATAATTATCACTATAATAAACATTAATTCGACATTACACGAAGGATTTGACGGTGCTTACTTGACCGACAGCTCAAGTGAGCTACACCTGACAATTTCTGTAAGTTAATTCGAATCTAAAATACGAAACCAACAAAATCTTAACATATACTCTCATAATTTTAAAAAATTAAGGGGTAGAGCATCTTGGAAAGGTAATGAAGCTTATCTATGGAATTGTTCTGATGGATTCGTAGAGCTTGACGCAGTGGTCACAAATGGTCCCCAAATGTGTTTGGCAGCAGATGTTTCATTTAAGGAAGAAAAGAAAGCTGAGCTCATAAGAGTTAATGGATTAAGTTGGGTCATAAACCTGTTTTGAGCTTGGTTCAGTTTGTTCGCTCTAATTTTGAGATAAATTCTTTAAAATTAATATCAAAATTCTTATTTTAATTAATTTTATTTCATTAAATTATAAAATTTAATTTTTTTAATTTTTTTAAATAAATATTAATTTATAAATTAATTATTTATTAATTATTCGAGTTTTATAAGATCCTTAATAATTTAAGTAAAAATAATTTTTTTAAGAGATATTTTTATTGAAAATTTGGTTGTGGATAATCTCGTATATATTCGGGTCAATAATATATTGTTGATGGACAAATGATAAACAGTTGGTAATAATTAATTAATTAACAATCATATTACGTATAAATATATAAAAAATCAGTCACTAAATTAACCATTATTTAAAGTACATGTTGAAAGATAAAATATATATTAAAATTACGTGAAATAACACATATTTGCACAAAAAAAAATATAATAGCAAATTTTTTGTTGCACATTAAATTTTTAATTACTAAATTTTTTAATTCCATAAATAAGTTATGTACGCCTTGGTTGTAGGTAACGCATTTAATTTTTTTTTTTAATTTTAAAATGAACTTATCAACAATTTGGCTATTGGTAATAATTAATGATTTAAAACACTAAATTTAGCGTTAATTAATTTACCTACAACTTGCTCGTTATAACTATTCGAATTTTTAAAAATTAAATAATAAATTATTTATAATTTATTATTTTATTTAAAAAATATTATTTTTTTAAGAATAATTAAATTAAATTTTATGATACTTTGAATATAAAATATATTAAAATTTTACATAATTTTTATTATAATAAAATATTTCAAAAAAATAAAAGAATTATTATTATTATTATTATTATTATTATTATTATTATTATTATTATTATTATTATTATTTAAGCTTCTTATTATCCATTGGGCCACTTTTATTAGCAACAACATTAAATCATCACTGTTTAATACCATTTCTTTGGTTTCTTTCTTTTTGGCCGAAGCCATTAAGGGAAACGAAAAGAAAGAAAGCCAACTTAGCTTATATATATATGTATATATATATATATGTGTGTGTATAAGCATGACACATATCTTTATTTCACTAATTCCCATCATCATCTTATTTCATTTGTTTCGTTCATGACCGAATTGAACTTGAGAAAGAAAAGAAAGAAAGAGAGACCGTGGGTGAGGGAAGGAAACCGTGACTTCCTTGAGCTTCCGATCTTATTTTTTGCGATCTGTAACCCTAATAAAAGAGCTAATTCGAAGAAAGTGTTTGTATCTTCTTCCTCTACGTGTTGGTTTCACTTTTGTTCGATAGAAATTGACAGTGACGTAGCTTTTCTTTTCCTTAAGTTTTTCCAATTGGAGTTCTAGGAGGCACAGACAATTTCTGACGTTTTCTTCTTCAGTAACTCGATCAAAAAGTGATAAATGAATGTTGGTTTGATTGATTATTGTTTGAGTTTGATTAAGTTTATGTTGAACTTTTGTTGAATTATTGTTGTTTGCTTGAGACTTTGATTCGACTATGTATGAACAGCCAGTTGAGGTATTTTGATGATTTTTGGATTCTTTTAAAAGAAATTAGAGAATGGATTATCGAAACAGATTTGAGACTTTTGTTTTGATGAAAAGGAGTTTAATGAAAGGAAAATGGATTTGAATTATTTTTAAAGAGAGATTTTGATATTTGGAAAAAACCTGGATAGTATGCAAGGGTTGTGGCTTAGTCCCACTTGCTCTGGGTTAATATTTTAAAAGATTGTAGTTTTGAATTTGAGCTATGACCTGGCAAAGATTGTGGTGGTTGGTGCGCGAATTTGTGACTCACAAAACTGAACCGGCAAATGCACCGGGTGGTCCAAGTAATACCTCAGGTGAGTGAGGGTTGAATCCTACGAGGATTGCCGAATTGAACAAGCTGTGGTTATCCTGTAGATCTTAGTCAGGCGAATGGAAAGATAGTTATTGTTTGTTGTAGGTGCATAAACAAGCAATAATAATACAATGTAGAAACAGTAATGAGAGATCAGTTAAGGCTTCGGAAATGCTTATTCTTCTGGATCAACAGGTCATACTAACCACTCCAATGAGGAATGATTCCTTCATTGGCAAGGCTGTAAGTGATTAAGCCATTGGTCGTGGTCATTAATCTTCTCAGGTCCAAACCAAACACCCGAACAGGCTAGATCAATCTGGGAGAGGGTGAAGCACACGCAATTCAATCTCTTGATGATCCTACTCAAAATGCCACAGAAAAGGTCGGATATTCCGGATTAGAGAATGATGCTCTATAATTCTAGCCCTTAGAGTCACAGGAGCCTCAATTACCCCTGACTAACAGGATTTCATGTCACATATCCCAATTAGCCCAAGTAACTTGTTGGAACCCGTGATGCACTCTCAAGCTATAGCTTAATACTGTCCAGGTCAGGACTCGTAAAGAACTCATGTAGAACAGGAAGTCATACTTTTGTTCCACCTCAAATTCATAAGGATGAAGAATGATAATGCATCATAGAATAGAATCAAACATAGATTGAAGTAGAAAAGTAATTGTATTAATCCATAGGAATCAGCAGAGCTCCCAACCTTAATCTAGGAGGTCTAGTTGCTCATACTGTATGGAAAGTAACGTGTGTATGTTCTGAGGGGCTGAAGATCCTAAACATGGGTGATCTTCACCTATATATACTAATTTCATAATTAAAAAATTATAAAAGTGAAATAAACTAAGCAGAAAGGTGCAAAAATCCACTTCTAGGCCCACTTGGTGAGTGTTTGGGTTGAGCTTGCGTCCAACTTGAAGGAGTGGGCGTTAAATGCCCTCTAAGGAGTATATATGCTGCTTCCTTCCTCCCCTTGTGGCATTGAACACTGAGTTTGGGCGTTCAACGCTGGCTTGAGTCCCTTTGGGGCGTTGAACGCTAGAAAGGGGGGTATGATGGGCATTCAACACCCATTTTGGGCAGTCCCATCCAAGGAAAAGTATATACGATTATATATTGCTGGAAAGCTGATGAGCGGATAATTTATACGCTTTTTGGCATTGTTTTTACATAGTTTTCAGTATGATTTAGTTAGTTTTTGGTATATTTTTATTAGTTTTTAAATAAAATTCACATTTCTGGACTTTACTATGAGTTTGTGTGTTTTTCTGTGATTTCAGGTATTTTCTGGCTGAAATTGAGGGACTTGAGCAAAAATCAGATTCAGAGGTTGAAAAAGGACTGCAGATGCTGTTGGATTCTGACCTCCTTGCACTCAAAGTGGATTTTCTGGAGCTACAGGAGTCCAAATGGCGCATTCTTAATTGCGTTGGAAAGTAGACATCCAGGACTTTCCAGAAATATATAATAGTTTATACTTTGCCCGAGTTTAGACAACGCAAACTGGCGTTCAACGCCAGTTCCATGCTGCATTCTGGAGTTAAACGCCAGAAACAGGTTGCAAAGTGGAGTTAAACGCCAGAAACAGGTTACAAACTGGCGTTCAACTCCAAGAGAAGCCTCTACACGTGTAAAGCTCAATGCTCAGCCCAAGCACACACCAAGTGGGCCCCAGAAGTGGATTTCTGCATCATTTACTTATTTCTGTAAACCCTAGTAACTAGTTTAGTATAAATAGAAATTTTTACTATTGTCTTTACATCTTTGGATTATCTTTTGATCCTTTGATCATGTTTAGGGGGCTGGCCTCTCGGCCATGCCTGGACCTTGTTCTTATGTATTTTCAATGGTAGAGTTTCTACACACCATAGATTAAGGTGTGGAGCTCTGCTGTTCCTCATGAATTAATGCAAAGTACTACTGTTTTTCTATTCAATTCAAGCTTATTCCTATTCTAAGATGTTCATTCGCACCCAAGAACATGATGAATGTGATGATTATGTGACGCTCATCATCATTCTCACCTACGAACGCGTGCCTGACAAACACTTCCGTTCTACATGCAAACAAGCTAGAATGAATATCTCTTAGATATCTAATATAGGGGACCAAGTCCGAGATATTAGAGTCTTCGTGGTATAAGTTAGAACCCATGGATGGCCATTCCCGAGATCCGGAAAGTCTAAACCTTGTCTGTGGTATTTCGAGTAGGATCTGGGAAGGGATGGCTGTGACGAGCTTCAAACTCGCGAGTGCTGGGGGTAGTGATAGACGCAAAAGGATAGTAAATCCTATTCCGGTATGATCGAGAACCGACAGATGATTAGCCATGCAATGACAGCGCATTGGACCATTTTCACAGAGAGGACGGGATGTAGCCATTGACAACGATGATGCCCAACATACAGCTTGCCATGGAAGGGAGTAGGAATGATTGGATGAAGATAGCAGGAAAGCAGAGGTTCAGGAGGAACGAAAGCATCTCTATACGCGTATCTGAAATTCTCACCAATGAATTACATAAGTATCTCTATCCTAGTTTACATTTTAATTATGTTTTTATTATCAATTCACCATAACCATTTGAATCCGCCTGACTGAGATTTACAAGGTGACCATAGCTTGCTTCAAGCAGACAATCTCCGTGGGATCGACCCTTACTCACGTAAGGTTTATTACTTGGACGACCCAGTGCACTTGCTGGTTAGTTGTGCGAAGTTGTGACAAAGTGTGATTCACGTTTGAGAGCACCAAGTCTTTAGCGCCATTGTTGATGATCGCAATTTCGCATACAAAAAGCCCTGAAAGTTAGCTTTCCAACGCCGTTAAGAACATGTCATTTGGACTTCTGTAACTCCAGAGATGCTTGTTTGAATGCGTGGAGGTCAGAATCTGACAACATCTGCTACGCTTTCCTTGCCTTAGAATCAGACTTTGCTAGAACTTGCCAAATTCACCAAAAAATCACCTAAAATCATAAGAAAAATACAAAACGTCAAAATAGCATCCAAAAAGTGAATTTTACATTAAAACCTAATAAAACATACTAAAACTTAACAAAAAATACTAAAAACACTAAGAAAACAATGCCAAAAAGCGTATAAAATATCCACTCATCAAAACACCAAACTGAAACTGTTGCTTGTCCTTAAGCAACCAAAAACAAAGTAGGCCTAGAAAGATATAATAAGTCTTAAAGTTTTTTCAATGAAGCTCAGTTTCAAATACTGAGTGGGGCTAATAGTTCTTTACTTCTGAACAGTTTTGGCATCTCACTTTCCTTTGAAGTTCAGAAATATTGATATCCCTTGGGATCAGAGACCAGATGATATTATTGATTCTCTTATTTTAGCTCTTCTTGATTCTTGAACATAGCTTCTTTTGGTGCTTTTCACCTATTTGAGCCTAGCCGTGGCTCTAAGCGTTATGTTTTCCCGTATTACCACTGGATACATAAACGCCACAGGAACTTAACTGGGGGAACCCTTTGGATTCAAATTTTAGCTTTGCTTAAATTTCCAGATAGTGGTGCCCAGAGTTCTTAAGCGTACTCTTTTGCTTTTGGATCACGACTTTAGCTGCTCAGTCTCAAGCTTTTCACTTGACACCTTCATACCACAAGTATTTAGTTAGTGATAGCAACTCAATTGAGCTTTTTAGGCTAATTTTTAACCTTCCTAACCATTGATGCTCAAAGCCTTTGATCCTTGCTCTTTTGATTTTTCTTTTTTGAGCATTTTTTTCTTTTTATTATTTCTTTCTTTTTCTTTTTCTGCTGCTTTTTCTTGCTTTAAGAATCAATATTTTTGATTTTTTTCAGAGAGTCAATAATACTTCTCTAAATTCTTTGTTCTTTCGAGAGTTAATATCCTCAGCTTCAATGTCAATCATGCACTGTTAATTCATACATTCAGAAAATAAATGCAAGGCCACCACGTCAAAATAATTGGAATACTCATGATGTACTAAAACTTATGTATCTCACTATTTCTTTTTATAACCAAAACAAAACTAGAAAAGGACAAAAGACTAGATGTGATCATGAAATTAGAAAAGAAAATAGACAATAAATCAAAGTACAGTGAAAACAGAATAAAACAGAGAGAGGGATAATGGGACTCAACAACCTCAGTGATGGTAGCTGCTGCTTCCTCTGGAGAATCCAATGGAGAGTTTGAGCTCCTCTATGTCACACCCTTGCCTCAGCTGTTTCTCCATTAGCCTTCTCTGATTTTCTCTTATTCCATGGAGGATAGTGGCGTGCTCAGTGTGCTCCATCCTTAGCTGCTCCACGTTTGAGCTCAGCTGCCCTGTTGAGGTATTCAGTTGATCCCAATAGTCTCGGGGATAAAAATACATCCCTTGAGGATTCTCAGGGATTTCTGGTGGAAGCGGCTGCACAGGCTCTTGTTGGGGTCCTTGTGCCGGCTCTTTAACATTCTCCATCCTCATCTTCGTGATGGGTTTATCCTTCTCAATGAGGACGTCACCTACAATGTTAATTCCCGCTGAATTGCACATGCGATAGATGAGGTGCGGGAAGGCTAGCCTTGCCTTGGTGGAGGCTTTTGTGGCTACCTTGTATATTTCTTGAGGGATTACCTCGTGCACCTCTACCTCATTTCTGAGCATGATGCAATGCACCATTATTGTTCGGTCAATAGTCACTTCAAATCGGTTTCTAGTAGGGATGATGGAGCATTGCACAAGCTCCAACCATCCTCTAGCCACTGGCTTGAGATTAAGCCTACTTCGTTGGTAGGGCTTGCCGTGTGCATCTAGCCTCCATTGGGCTCCCTCCACACAGATGTCTGCAAGCACTTGCTCTAACCTCTGATCCGAGTTGACCCTTCTTGTGTAGGAGTGTTGGTCACCTTGCAATTGAGGCAATTGTAAAGCCAACCTCACACTTTCCGGGCTGAAGTCCAAGAGTTGATTTCGAACCATGGTGCGAAAGTTCTTAGGGTGTGGGTTCACACTAGTGTCATGCCCCTTTGTGACCCAAGCGTTGGCATAGAATTCTTGCACCATTAGTGTGCCAACAGCTGAGATATAGGCTAGAATTTCCTAGTCCCATCTCCAGATTTTTTCAAGGATTTTCGGATACTCATCCTCATTAAGCCTAAAGGGGACCTCAAGAATCACCCTTTTGTGGCTCACCACAGCATAGAAGTGATCTTGGTGGGCTCTGGTGAGGAATCTCCATGATTTTCATGGTTCAGAAGAGGAAGCAGGAGCCTTTTCCTTTCTCTTTCTTGAAGCTTCACTGATCTTTGGTGCCATATAGATATGAATGGAAAGCAAAAAACGACGCTTTTCCAACACCAAACTTAAAAACTTGGCTCGTCCTCGAGCAAAAGTAACAAAATAGAAAAAGTGTAGAAGAAGAAGGAAGAAAGGAGACGAGGAAGAAGGATTCAGCTAAGTGGGGGGAAATAGGGAAGAGAGGAAGTGTGGAAAGTGTATTATGTAAAGAAGGAAAAAGATTGTGTAGGTGTGAGGATAAAAGATGGAATGAAGGGTATTTATAGGGGTGGGAGGATTAGGGTTTGGCCATAAAGAAGGGAGGGGGGGGGGGAGAATGGGGAAAAATGTTTGAATTTGAAGTAGGTGGGGTTGGTGGGAATTGAGTGATGGAAATTATGATAGGGTTTTGGGAAGAGGTAAAGGTGACGTGGATGTGATTGGTGAGGTTGTATGTGAAAGAGGGAAAGTAGGGTGTGGGTTTTAAGGCTTAAAAAAGGGAAGAAAGAGAAGAAAGGTGGGGTAGTTGGAGATTCTGTGGGACCCGCTGGCTGAGAAGGCTTCAGAACTCGAGCTGCCTGCTCCCTACCTGGCGTTGAACACCAGGAATGGGCGTTGAACACCCATAGGGGACCAAATGGTTGGTCCTGGCTGCCCCCTTAGGGTGTTGAACGCCCAACTTTGCTCCCTGGCTGACGTTCAACGCCAATGCATGCTCCCTCTTGGGTGTTGAACGTCCAGAATACTCCTTCTCTGGTGTTCAATGCCAGCCTTCCTCTCCCTTTTGGGCGTTGAACGCCTAGCTTCCTCCTTGTCTGGCGTTCAACGCCAGAAATGGGCTCTCCCCAGGGTGTTTTATTTTGCATGTCTCTGTCACTTTCCTAAGTGCTACACATGATCACAAACATCAAAAAGCAAGAGAAAAACTAAAATATGAATGCAAACTAAAGGAAATGAAAAGGAATAGAAAGTACTATGCTAATAGTTGGGTTGCCTCCCAATAAGTGCTTCTTTATCGTCATTAGCTTGACGGACAACTCTAGTACGGAGGTAGGTAGGTGCTCAGATCTTCACCCCTTACACTGAACTTTCTCCCTGTATTTTCATGAATGAGCTCCACATGCTCTAGAGATAGGATCCTACTCACTGTGTGTGGAATGACAGGACTCTTGGTGAAGACAACTCTCATGCCAGGTGAGAGACCTTCATTGGAGATTTTCTTGTCCCCCCATCCTTTAGGTACCTTCTTCTTAGTACCTTCCTTCTCAGTTCTTGATAATGGTTGCCCAACACCAAACTTAGAGTTGGTGTCTGGGGGCTCTGTAAAGCTCTGCACTGAGAGGCAAGGCTGAAACATAATGTGCTATACCATGGTACCTCCTTTGTCAGAGGGAGATTGAGGGTTGGGTATCTTGAACAAGATACAATCCTCATGTAGTCTCAAGACTAGCTCTCCTCTTTCCACATCAATAATGGCTTTAGCAGTGGCTAGGAAAGACCTTCCAAGGATGATGGATTCATCTCTATCCTCCCCATTGTCTAGGATTGCAAAATCAGCAAGAATGTAAAAGTCTCCAGCCTTCATTAGGACATCTTCCACCATGCCATGTGCCCTTTTCAGGGACTTGTCTGCCATCTCCAATGAAATCTTGACACATTGCACCTCTAGAATTCTTAGTCTCTTCATTACAGAGAGAGGCATGAGGTTGATGGTTGAGCTAAAGTCACATAGTGCCTTCTCAAAGGTGATGGTCCCTATAGTACAGGGAATCAGGAAGCTTCCGAGATTTGGCAGCTTTTGAGGGAGCTTCCTCTGGATCAAGGCGCTGCACTTCTTGGCTAGAACCATAGCCTCATCTTTCTCCTATAACACCTCTGTATGAGAGGAGTTGCCCTTCATCTTCCTGAGGATTGCCAGGAACCAAGCAATTTGCTCTTCCTTGGACTCTTCATCCTCTTCTGAAGAAGAGTATTCTTCAGATTCCTCTCTCAACAAAGGGGCATGCAAAAGTGACTATTTCAGTCTTCTCATGAGCTCTGATTTCCTTGAGCTCCTTAATAACAAGCTCGTCTTTGGGTTCGGTCACAACCTCCACCATGAGGGCCTTGCACTCTTCCTTTAGATTTACCTCTGTGTTGCTTGGAAGAGTGTTAGAAGGGATCTTTGGGATCCTCTTACTCAGCTGACCAACCTGTATCTCCAAGTTCCTAATAGAAGACCTAGTTTCAGCCATGAAACTATGCGTGGTCTTGGAGAGGTTAAAAACTATAGTAGTCAAGTCAGAAAGGCTCTATGTGGGAGTCTCCATCTGCTGCTGAGAGGGTTAGAATGGTCTGTTGTTGAACCTGTTCTGGTTCATTTCACCCTGATTGTTATTGAAGCCTTGTTGAGGCTTCTGTTGATCTTTCCACCCAAAATTGGGGTGGTTCCTCCATCCATGATTGAAAGTATTCAAATAGGGATTGTTGTTAGAGTTTTTTGAGGAGTTTTCCATGTAGTTAACCTCCTCCATTGTGGTCTAGGCGTTATCACATGCGTCTATCTCATAAGCTATCTCTGGACAGTAAGCATCCGAGCTCTGCATCTCGCTCAGGTGCTAGGTGATCATGTTGATCTGCTGGGATATGAGCTTATTTTGAGCCAAGATGGCGTCTATGGTGTCTACTTCTAGGACACTTCTCTTCTGAGCTACCCCATTGTTCACAGGGTTCCTCTTAGAAGTGTACATATACTAGTTGTTGGCAACCATATCAATAAGTTCCTGCGCCTCTTCAGGCGTCTTCTTGAATGGAGGGATGCACCTGCAGAGTAATCCAAAGACATCTTGGATGCCTCATATAGGCCATCATAGAGGATGTCTAGCATGGTCCAATCAAAAATCATGTCAGGAGGACATCTCCTGATCAGTTGCTTGTATCTTTCCCATGCTTCATAGAAGGATTCACCCTCTTTTTGTTTGAAGGTTTGTACTTCTAAGAACTTGGTCAAGAATCCATTGACCACCTTTTCCTAGGTGTCTAGGCTCTCTTTAGGCTGAGAATCCAGCCATAGCCTTGCTCTGTCTCTTACTATAAAGGGGAAGAGTATGAGCTTGTAGACTTATGGATTTAATCCATTAGTCTTGACAGTGTCACATATCTACAGAAAGTCAGATATGAATTTGTTAGGATCTTCTTGTGAAAGTCCATGAAACTGGCAGTTCTGTTGTACTAGAGTGACCAGTTGAGGTTTTAACTCAAAACTTCAAGAAACTCAAAATTGCATATATAGACAAAGTAACTTGAACCATAAGAAAATAAAAGCAAAAGAGATGTAAATTAAAGAGAAGATTAAGAGTACTTACAAAAGATGAGTAAAATCCAAAATCAAAGCTTGCTATAAAATGCTATAATGGAGATGGAAATGAAACCCTAAGAGAGCATTTTCTACTCTACTCCTACTCCTACTCCTAATTTTATGTTCTAAAACTACCTAAATAAAAGCTTTTCTAATATGTGTCGATATCTGATGAAGCCATATTTTACAATATATTTTGGTTTGATTTGAGTGGATTCCATCACATAAACCCATATTTATTCGCCTAAATAGCATGCTTTTGTGAATTCTTTCCTAATTGTGCTTAATTGTGAAAAATATGCTTTTCATGCTTAAATTGACAATTTTAATTCACTTTTCAGCCATTCGATGCCTTGATATATTTGTTTGAGTGATTTAAGGTTTTGAAGGCAAGAATGGCTTGAGAAAGTGGAAGGAAAGCATACAAAGTGGAAGAATTCAAGAAATGAAGGATTTGGAAAGCTGCCAGCCCTGACCTTTCTGTACTAAATTGGTCATAACATGAGCTATATAGATCGAAATGAGGCGGTGTCAGCGGCATTGGAAAGCTAACGTCCGCAGCTTCGATTTGATATATAATTTGCTATAGTGGATATAAGTCTAAGTGTGCGGACGCACACAACTTGTGCGTACACATAGGTCAGAAAATAGCAAGTGTGCGGACGCACATATCTGTGCGTCCGCACAGGTCCCTGCCCGTGAGCTCATTAATGCAAATCGCTGGGGGCAAATTCTGGGCCTCCAAAACCCAATCCAACTCATTTTTTGAAGGTATTTAAGGCCAAAGTGAAGAGGAATGAAGGCGGGGGAGGGGGGTAATTAGGTTTAGGTTTTCTATGTTTTTGCTTTAGTTCTCTAGAGAGAGAAGCTCCCCCTCTCTCTAGAATTAGGATTTTCTTAGTGTAATTTCTTTTAATTTTAGCACTTTAATTCTTGTTTTAGTGTAGTTCATTTATGTTTCTATGCTTTATTATCTTTATCCTCTTCATCTCTTTTGTTCTTTTCTTTTTTATGGCAATTTTCATGTTATGAACACTTTTGTTATTTTAATTCCAATTAATGCAAATTTATGTTTCCATGTCATTTATTGCTTTCTTTAGTTGTCATTGTCATTTTCTTGCTTTTGGTATTTTGGAATTTATTTTATTGTAATTTAATATTATTTTATTTTCATGCACACTAAGTGTTTGATAAAATGCTCGGCTTAGTTTTCCTTTAATTTTTTCTCACTCTTGGCTTGAAATTGTTGACTTGGGTGTCCCTTGAGTCATTGATGTCCATTCTTGTTTGATATATTAGAGTAGTTAGTTAATTTGGTTTACCTTGACTCTATGTGACCCCTTAGTGTTGACATAGGACTTAGGGATTGAAATTAACTATGCCTATTTGACTTATCTTCGATGTAAGGTTGACTAAGTAGGATTAACTCTTCATAATCATCATATGTTTGTGGTTAATGACTAGGATAGGTAGCCTTAGTTATCAATTACTTGCCAAGAGGTTTCTTGCATTTTAATCTTCCTTGCTTTGACTTTTAATTGCTTTTGACTTTTATTGTTTTGATGTTTAAATTCTTGCATATTTAGTTTTCACACTCTTGGTTGAGAAATTGGATGTTTGGGTGAAATTGAGTTGTGGATGTCCATTCCACAATTGTGTAGAAAATGGCTAATTAGTTTGGTTTCCATTGACGCTAGCCTTTCACTAAGTAATTAGTAAGTTGACTAGGACGTATGGATTGAGACCAATTATGCCCTCTTGACTAATTCTCAAGGAGGATTGACTAATTTGAATTGATTCCACACAATTGCCATGTTTGTGGTCCATAACTAGGATAGGAATTCCAAATTCTCCAATTCTCACCTAGAGCTCTCTTTTTACTTGCTTTCCTTTAATTTCCTGCATGATCATCCACTTTCTTGCTATTTACATTCCTTTTCTCTCTTGCTTTCATTCCCAATCCCCCATTCTCTCTCTCTCTCTCTCTCTCTCTCTCTCTCTCATAGCCAATGACATTACACTTCATTGCAACTCCTAGGGAAGACGACCCGGGAGCTAAATACTCTCGGTTATTTTGTATTGACTTTATTATTTGATCTTGAGAATTCATTGTTGGTTTGGACTATTCTACCGATGACTTGATGCTTGTTTTGATTGATTCCAAACCATGCAAGAATCATCTGCATCAAATTTGGCACCGTTGCCGGGTAGTTACAATGGTGTAAAGTTTTTGGCTACTGTATATATGTTAATATGTAAATAACTTGCTTTTTGGTTGTCTTTGTTGATGGTTAGGATTGGGATCCTAGAGGACATTGGACATTCTAGCATTGGTGGGGAAGTCAAGCACAAGCCACTATAGCAAGGGCTCTCCCAATTGTCTAACTTAAAGACATTAAATAAAAGTGCTTGGTAACATCATTCCTACTCTTCTCTTTTTACATATATTTTGGGTTAATTACATGTTTGCTTATTTTGGTTAGCTTAGAATTAGTTTAATTTTGAGATTTTTAAGTTAATTTTGGTTTGGATCATGAATTTATGGGTTCTTGCATCTGTTGGTGTTGAGTTTTGATTGAACTAAGGCTTGGTACCTTAGAATTTTGAAGAAAAAATTTTGCAAAACAGGGCATTTTGCGTCTGCACGTACCTGTGCGTGCGCACAAAACTTCTATTTTCTGAGACCTGTGTGTGCGCACCGACTTGTGCGCACGCACACGTACCATTTTCCCCCTGTTCGCACACTAGCATGCCTTGTGCGCACGCGCTCAGTTGCTTTCTACGACCTGTGCGTACGCACACATACACTTTTTCGCGCTGTATGTGCGGCCGCACAGACGTGTGCGTTCGCACGCCAACTTGCAACTACTCTGGTGGGAGCGTTGGCACAGCTTGTGCGCATGAACTACTGCCCCTTATGCTCTTGTGCGCGCGCACACGTGATCCTCTTTAAAAAAAAAAAGTGTTCTGTGCATGCGCACACGCTTGTGCATACTCACACCTTCTAGTCCCCTCTCTGTTCAGAGCGCTCGCACACATTTATGCGTCCGCTCACCCTCCATTTCTTTACCTTCTGTGCGTGCGCACACCTAGGTGCGTACGCACGCATCTTGCTTCTCTCTCTGCTGATAGCGTTCGCACACCTGGTGTGGACGCACACCTTCCCTTTTCAGCCTTGTGTGCGTACGCGCACTACCCTGTGCGTGCGCACACCCCTGTTTTCTCACACTTTACTTCTTTTCTTCTCTTCTCTCTACTTCTTCTCTTCTTCTTTCTTCCACCCCTTTCTTCTCTTACTTTTGCCCTCTTTTCTACTTTTTCTAGTTGCTTTTCATTTTTTATTTTAGTAAATTTATACTAGCTTTGATTTAGTTATTTGTTAATTAAATAAATTGCAAGTGTTTGTTGATGATTATTGGGTTACTTCTTGTTTAAGTTTTGGTTTAATTGTTGATGAATACGTGCACTGGACAGTAACTCTTTATTTAATTGCCTAATTGAATTGTGAGTTTGATTCATATATTGTAGCTACCATATGCATTAGACTTTATCCTTGTTTGGCATCTTGAATTGTGCACTTTTACTTTAGTGAATTGAGTTGAGCTATTTAGTCATCATGGTTCTTAAGTCAATATAATCACATAACAAGGTATTTGTTCCTTGTTAATGCTTTGCATTTTTTTTGAGTTGACTTGACTTGATTCTTATTATGACTTGTCACTTTTTGTAACAAGCACCTTACACATGTGATTATTTCCTTATTCCTAAGGATGAATAAGTAGTCTCTTTTCATCATAGAATTGGTTATTGTTGATTGTGCCATTCTCTATTCACTTTGCGCTTTCACTTGCACAATCTCACTATCCAATATATTTTATACTCAATTCACTTTAGTTGTGGTTACCTAGGTTGTTTGTGCCTAAAGTTTTGCTTATTTATTACTTGCAACCTAGGACTACTTGATTGAGGGACATGCTATTTCTTTTGATTATGTGGTTTCTATTTTTACCCCACCAATGTGTTGTATTCTAAACCGTGCACACTTTCAATACACACATTGTCTTCTATTATACCACGCTCATATGCCTTGTTCCTCAATTGTTGTTCCTGTGTTTATACAAAGCAACCGGAGCCCCCGGAGCCCACCAGCTGGAGGTGGAGCCTCACCGTCCTTTACCCCGGATCATGTGCATGCACGGAGGACCATGCATTATTTAAGTGTGGGGGAGGATTGCCAACTTCAAGGGGGATAAAATTTCTTTTCTTAGACACTTTGCAACATTTTTCCTTTTTGTCCTTTTTCTTCAATTTTTGTAATTTTTTGTTCTTGTTTGCATTTTGTTTGGATTGTTTGTATATATCTCTTTAATGCTTAGTTATAGGATAGTAAGTACTTGTATGTTACATGTTAGATTGAATAAGTTTAGTAAAATAACAAAGAATTTTCAAGAAATCTCTTTTAGGACATTCCATTGATTAGATTTGAAAATTATTTTTTGAATTGGCTTGAAGTAGCTTTTTATGGAACATAGAAAAGAGCTTGAACAAATTACCTAGTGAGATTTGAGCTTTAATTGTGTGGTTGCACATTTTCAACCATAATTTTTTGTTCTTGTGTGATAAACTCCTTTTATGATTGTGATCTTAGATTTGCTTTAGTCTATATGTCTTATATTTGTTGTTTTGGATTGCATTTAGTATGATTGAGGCCATCTTTGTATAGCTCACTAACCCATATGACCAACCCTTGAATCTATCTTTGTAAACCACTTTTTGAGCCTTTAATTCTCCTTTGTTCTCATTATAAGCACATCATTCACCCTAAGTGAAAAACCATTATGTCCATTGATTGTATCTTTGATTGGCTTGGGTTTGAGTGTGTGTGTTAATCAAGTATGGGGAGAATTTGTGAGAAACATTGGTAGTTAGCTAGCTTTGGGTGTTCATTGAAAATATGGCAAAATGGGTAATTATTCATGCATCTATTGGTTAAAACATATGCATCTTTTTTTGTTGATAATAAGAAAAAAAAGAAAAAAAAAAGAAAAAAATAAATAAAAAAGAGAAAAGAAAGAAAAAGAAAAGAAAATAGGAATGTAAATAAAGGATGCATATGTGTGTGAATTGGAAAGAGGATGCACGAGTGAATGTGAGAAAGAGAATAAATGGGTAGTTAGGTTATTTTGTTATGTATATGGGATGATATAGGATTAGGTGGGATACTTGAGCTAATCAAAGATCCAATTTATTAGCCCACTAAACCATATTAATCCTACCCTTACCTAAGCTCCATTACAACCCACAAAAGTCCTCATGATATTTGCATTCATTCATCAAATATTAGTTGATTGTTAGATGACTTGCAAATCTTTGAGAAACATGATTAAGGAAAGATTGAGTGAATTGACCCTAAACACTGCGCGACTAGAGTGTAAACACATCTGGTGAGGGTTTCAATTGCTCAATTCTATGTTTCCATTGCTTATTTTGTATCTTTTTGCAAGTTGTTGAACTTAATTTTGAAAATTTCAAATCAATCTTTGGACATTGATCATATTGCTATATTTTTCTTGTCTTGGCCCTGAGCTCCTACTTTGGATTGATTGAGATTCCTTTGTTTGTTTTTTTGCCAAACTCAATAGGAATCATAGTATAGATATATATAGATAGCATTTAGTATAGTTACATGCATGTAGGTAGTTGCATTAATAATTACCCCTTCATTCATCTCCTTTGGTTGGTTTAGCATGAGGACATGCTTGGTTTAAGTGTGGGGGAATTGATGAATCCATATTTTACAATATATTTTGGTTTGATTTGAGTGGATTCCATCATATAAACCCACATTTATTCGCCTAAATAGCATGCTTTTGTGAATTCTTTCCTAATTGTGCTTAATTGTGAAAAATATGCTTTTCATGCTTAAATTGCCAATTTTATTTCACTTTTCTCCCATTCGATGCCTTGATATATTTGTTTGAGTGATTTAAGGTTTTGAAGGCAAGAATGGCTTGAGAAAGTGGAAGGAAAGCATACAAAGTGGAAGAATTCAAGAAATGAAGGATTTGGAAAGCTGCCAACCCTGACCTCTCTGTACTAAATTGGCCATAACTTGAGCTTTAGAGGTCCAAATGAGGAGGTTCTAGTAGTATTGGAAAGCTAACGTCTGGGGCTTCAATTTGATATATAATTTGCTATAGTGGACATAAGTCTAACTGTGCGGACGCACACAACTTGTGCGTACGCATAGGTCAGAAAACAGCAAGTGTGCGGACGCACACATCTGTGCGTCCGCACAGGTCCCTGCCCGTGAGCTCATTAATACAAATCGTTGGGGGCAAATTTTGGGCCTTCAAAACCCAATCCAACTCATTTTCTGAAGGTATTTAAGGCCAAAGTGAAGAGGAATGAAGGCGGGGGGGGGGGGGTAATTAGGTTTAGGTTTTCTATGTTTTTGCTTTAGTTCACTAGAGAGAGAAGCTCCCCCCTCTCTCTAGAATTAGGGTTTTCTTAGTGTAATTTCCTTTAATTTCAGCACTTTAATTCTTATTTTAGTGTAGTTCATTTATGTTTCTATGTTTTATTGTCTTTATCCTCTTCATCTCTTTTGTTCTTTTCTCTTTTATGGCAATTTTCATGTTATGAACACTTTTGTTATTTTAATTCCAATTAATGCAAATTTATGTTTCCATGTCATTTATTGCTTTCTTTAGTTGTCATTGTCATTTTCTTGCTTTTGGTATTTTGGAATTTATTTTATTATAATTTAATATTATTTTATTTTCATGCACACCAAGTGTTTGATAAAATGCTCGGCTTAGTTTTCCTTTAGTTTTTCCTCACTCTTGGCTTGAAATTGTTGACTTGGATGTCCCTTGAGTCATTGATGTCCATTCTTGTTTGATATATTAGAGTAGTTAGTTAATTTGGTTTCCCTTGACTCTATGTGACCCCTTAGTGTTGACATAGGACTTAGGGATTGAAATTAACTATGCCTATTTGACTTATCTTCGATGTAAGGTTGACTAAGTAGGATTAACTCTTCATAATTATCATATGTTTGTGGTTAATAACTAGGATAGGTAGCCTTAGTTCTCAATTACTTGCCAAGAGATTTCTTGCATTTTAATCTTCCTTGCTTTGACTTTTAATTGCTTTTGACTTTTATTGTTTTGATGTTTAAATTCTTGCATATTTAGTTTTCACACTCTTGGTTGAGAAATTGGATGTTTGGGTGAAATTGAGTTGTGGATGTCCATTCCATAATTGTGTGGAAAATGGCTAATTGGTTTGGTTTCCATTGACGCTAGTCTTTCACTAAGTAATTAGTGAGTTGACTAGGACTTATGGATTGAGACCAATTATGCCCTCTTGACTAATTCTCAAGAAGGATTGACTAATTTGAATTGATTCCACACAATTGCCATGTTTGTGGTTCATAACTAGGATAGAAATCCCAAATTCTCCAATTCTCACTTAGAGCTCTTTTTACTTGCTTTCTTTTAATTTCTTGCATGATCATCTACTTTCTTGCTATTTATATTCCTTTGCTCTCTTGCTTTCATTCCCAACCCCCCATTCTCTCTCTCTCTCTCTCTCTCTCTCTCTCTCTCTCTCTCTCTCTCTCATAGCCAATGACATTACACTTCATTGCAACTTCTAGGGAAGACAACCCAGGAGCTAAATACTCTCAGTTATTTTGTATTGACTTTATTATTTGATCTTGAGAATTCATTGCTGGTTTAGACTATGCTACCGACGACTTGATGCTTGTTTTGATTGATTCCAAACCATGTAAGAATCATCTACATCAATATCCCATTCATATAGCACTCCCAATCAGCTTCAGGCCTTCCCAAATTGGGCCAAAAGCCCCCAAAAATCATGGATCACGTGTTTCATTAATGAAACCACGTGCAGGGACCTGTGTGTACGCACAAACGTGTGCGTACGCACACTTTGCTGAATGTTCACTTGTGCATACGGACACAGGGTTGTGCGCACGCACACTAGCTGATTTCCTTCATGTGTGTAGGTACACTTGCTTGTGCGCACGCACGCTTGACTGTGTGTGCTTTTCCTTGTTTTCTTTATGTGTTCTCCCTTTGTACATGCTTCTTTCCACTTTTGTGTTGCCAAACTTGCCTCTAGGAGCTAAAATCACTTAACAAATATGTCATGGCATCGAATGGCATAAAAGTGGGATTAAAATCACTAATTTAAGCACAAAAATGCATGTTTTCACATTTAGGATCAATATAGGGAGAAAACACAAAAGTATGCTATTTAAGTGAATAAGTGTGAGTTTATGTGATGAAATCCATTCAAATCAAGCTAAAATATATCGTCAAATATGGACTCATCAATTCCCCCACACTTAAACAATAGCATGTCCTCATGCTAAATCAAACAAGGAGAATAATCAAAGGGGTAAACAACTTATTGAATGCAACTATCTATATGCATGCAGGCATACCATATTCTATCTATATCTATCTATCTATCTATAGTTCCTATTAGTTTGGTGAAAACAAACACACAAATTTTCAAGCAAGAGTATAGACATACAGGGTTAAGCAAATAAGTAATCCAATGCAATTAAAATTTAAATAATTGATTAAACTCATCAAAATGAAACAACCTGCAAGAATGCATGATAAGAGAGGTGTGGAAACATAGAATTGAGTAATTGAACCATCACTAGGTGTGTATATACTTTCAACACTCGGTGTTTAGGGTTAATTCACTCAAGTCTCCTCTAATCATGCTTTCAAGAATTTGCTTTTCATCTAACAATCAACAACATATGATGCATGAATGCAATTATCATGAGGACTTATTAGGGTTGTAATGGGGTTAGGGTCAAGGTGGGATAGATATGGCCAAGTGGACTAATTCAATTGAATCATTGATTAGTTTAAGTATCCAACTCAACCTATATCAACCAAATAACAAAATATGCAACCTAACTTCCCATTCCCTTTTTATACACATTCATGCATCTTCATCCAAATTCACATATGCATTTCTTATTCATTTTTTTCTTTTTCTTTGGGATCACTTTTGTCCCATCTTATTATTTTCTTCATTTCATTTTTTCTCTTTTGTTTTTTTCTTTTCTATTTCTTTTTTTTATGACAAATGTATATGGTTAAAACAAATTAATACATGAATGTGCACCCATTTTCCAAAATTTTCAATGAATATCCAAAATAAAATTTTTCTCTACCAATGCTTCCCAAAATTTTCCCTACACTTAAATGATACACACACTTCAACCTAAGCTAATCAAGGATACAATCCAATATAAATTATGGTTTTTCGCTTAAGGTTGTGTTATGGTAATATAGAAAACAATGGGGTAAATAAGGCTCGAAAGGGTTTAACAACGGTAGATGCAAGGGTAGGTCCATATGGGTGAGTGAGTTTAATTCAAAAATGGCCTCAATCATGCTCAATGCATTCGAACATCAACTATTGAAAATAAAGAATCAAGCAAAACAAAGATCACAATCATAGAAGAGATATAGCACACAATGAACAAAATTTTGTGGTTATAAATTATAACCACTCATTATAGGCTCAAATCTCCCAAGGTATTTTGTTCTTTCCTCTTCTATGTTCCATAAAATTCATTCAAGCAAGTTCTAAAAATAATTTTTTTCAAATCAATTCAATAGAGCGGCCTTGAAACAAAATTCTTGAAAATCTTTGTTGTTTTTCACCAAAATTATTTCCTATATGTATGTATGATGTGATGGGTGAAAAGTTCAAAATTTTCTAGTTTTATTCCTAATTTTTAACAACCAAAAACTAACATGAACAATTAAAACAAAATTGAATTAGGCACTATGATATTCACATCATCCAATCATAACTTCTATCTATAAAATATATACCATGCAAAAATGCAAAATGCAATAACTATGGATGAACTAAGATGTATATATACTAGAAGAAAATGCAGTGTAACAATCAAAAACACTCCAAATATATACAAGAAACATAATAAAAGAAACAAAAATAAAGTGCAAAGTATTCGAACAAGAAAATTTACTCCCCAAAAATGGCAAATCCTCCTCCACACTTAAGCGGTTGCACAGTCCTCCATGCACGAACATAATCCAGGGTGAAATGTCTCTCAAGTGGTCCACCTTCAGCTGGCGGATGTGGGGGCTTGGGTTGCATGGAAATCTCCAAGTCCAATGCATTCTCAGCATCTTCGTCCACGGTGTCCTTCTCCTCCCCCGGCTCCTTGCCTTTATGTCTCATCCTCGAAAAGAATGAATAAAGTATAATTAAGAATCATAGGAAAAGTAGCACAAAAAGGTAAAGGAGGGAGCAAATACATTGTATGCTTGGAGAAAAAAGAAAACAAACAAGTATTTAATTGAGAAAGTTTGTATAGTAGTGTGGTATGATAAAAAGATAAGCCATGTGTGTATTCCAATTATGCGCGCGGTTAGAATACACACAACGGCCAGTTAAAACAACATCCACACAATCAAAAAGTAAGCATAGGTTCCTCAATTAAACGGCCTAAGTTGCACGTAATGAATAAGCATCAATTAGACTCAAGCAAGCTTAGGTAGTTACAATAAGAGTGAATTAAATTCAGGATATATTGGATATTGAAATTGTGCAAGTAAAAGCGCAAAATTAATGAAATAGCACCACAAGCAATAACCAATTCAATGATGAAAAGGAAATTACTTATTCATCCTCAGAAATAATAAAATAATCACATGTATAAGGTGCTTGTTACAAAAGGTGACAAGTCTTGATAAGAATCAAGTCAAGCCAACTCAAAAAATGCAAAGCATTAACAAGGAACAAATACCTTGTTATGTGATTATATTGACTTAAAACCCATGATGAACAAGCAATTCAATTCACTTCGCTAAATTCAATATGCACTTGTTCAAAATTTCACCAAATAAGAAATCAAATGTCACTCTTGCATATCAATTTGGTGCTAGCAACTCAAGGCAATGAACAAGTACATTCTTGAAATTCCAATCTAAAACAACATTATAATCATGCAAAAGTGCACCATTCTTGATTAGAATGCCAAACAAGGACATAGTCTAACACATATGATAGCTACAACACATGCATTAGACAAAAAGTTCATTCAGGCATTATGTCAAATACATGGAGTACAGTGCACATATTCATCAATTCAAGCAAAAATTCAAGTATCAACAACCCACAAATAAAAAAAATTTCAACACTTGCAATGCAACAAAGAAATAATTAAGCAAAACTTAAGCTAAATAACCAAAGTTAAATAAAGAAAACAGAAATTAAGCAAGCAACTAAACATAACAAAGAAGATTAAAACAAGAAAATTGAAAAGCTAAAGGATGGAAAAGAAAAAGATAGATAACAGTGGCATTTGTGTTAGGCACTGTGAGACTCACGGCGGTTAGCTTAGCCGGAGAAGAGAAGAAAGAAAGAAGAAAAAGAAAGAAGGAAGAAGAAGTAAAAGAAAGAAGAAGGAGATGAAAAAGAAGAAAAGAGAAGGAAGAAAGAGAGAGAGAGAGAGAGAGGTGGTGACGGCGACCGAACGGTGCCGGCGGCGGTGGTGGTCGCCAGATGGATGGGGCGGGGTTGGGTTGGGATAGGGGGTAGAAGAAGAAGGAAGGAAGAAAAGGGGTGGGGCTGGCGCAACAGGGCACCCTTTCTCAATAACGCCCAGAACGGGGCTTATGCGTACGCACAAGAGAGTGTGCGTACGAACACCAACAAAAATTGGGGGCGTTTATACGCACAGACCATGCGAGCGCTGCAGGCAGAGAGGGTGTTATCTTGCGTGCGTGCATACAGGATTGTGCGCACGCACAGGACTGTGCACACGCACAATGAACTTCTTTTTTTTTAACAGTGTAAAATGATCATGTGTACGTACGCACCGGCATGTATGAGTACACACAGAATGAAAATGTTATGGGGTGCTAACGCACAAGGTCTGCAAGCATTGTGAACAGAATATGTGCAAACAAGTGTGCCTACGCACACTGCTATGCGAATGCACAAATGGTAAAAACTATGGGGAGTGTGCGTACGCACAAGGCTGTGCGCACGCACAGAACTCTGTTTCTGCAACATTTTTAATGCCTCTAATGCACTAACCATGATATTAATCAAAGGTTTTCAACCCCAAAACATATCATTTTAGAAAAACACATGATCAAACATAAAATACAACTAAATTAAACCTAGAATGCAATCAAACTAAGCTAATGAAAGAGACAAAATTCAAGAAACAAAAACTAAAAAAGAGAAAGGTTGAAAGGATATTACCATGATGGGGTGTCTCCCACCTAGCACTTTGGTTTAAAGTTCTCAAGTTGGACATTTGGTTGGAGCTCTCATCAAGGAGGCTTGTGCTTCCATCCATCCTTGAGTTGCAAACTATGCTTGCTCTTTCAAGATCCTCCGGGATCCCAAACGAAGTACATTAAACTCTCAAGCAACCTCAAGCAAGAAATTAGGATCCAAAATTATTGGTTGTAGAGGTGTATGCCCGGATCCCACACTTTGGTTTCTCTATCATCCTCTTGTTGTTTTTTACTTGTGCCCTTGGATGAACAACCTCTCAAATCACCTTTGAATCACCCAATTGAATCTTGAAATCCTCCTAATTGAGCCTTGATCCATTTGTGCCTTGAATTTCTTTGGAAACCAACATCCACTCCTTCAACATTCAACACTCCAAGAAGGGCCTTAAGTTGATGATCCGTTTCTAAGATAGCAAATTGATGTGGGCCGATGAAGCTCATTAAGGATATTGTTACCCACTCAATTTGTCCTTGGGTTGGAGTCATCCTATTGGACTCTTGTATGAATAACCCCACTTCTTGGGTAACTACCTCTTCCTCACCACTTTTTTCTAGCTCTTCTCTTTCTCTCTCAAACTCAAGAGGGGATGGTTCCTCAAGATTATTGAGGAGATTGACCAAGGTGGACAAAAAATTATTGATGATGCAATCCACTTCTTGATCAAACTCCTTCAATTCTCCATTTACCTCTTGTGGTTCAATTGTTTTACCTTCCTCCTCTTGTGACTCAAGTCCTAGCTCCTCTTCTTCTCTTTGAGACTCCATGTTCTCCTCCTCACTACACTCCTTAGTTGATCCTCCACCTTTCTCAAGGGGGATATCTTGATTGCTTGAGTGTAGTACGGTCAAGTGGTTCACCGCTTCGGCTATAGTAGCCATGAACTCCCTTTGCTTCTTTCGGAACCTTTCTTGCTCTTGAAAGAATTCTTGAAGGTCTTGTTGTTCTTAGGGCAAGGGTTTGAGAACTTCATATTGAGGTGAAGAAGGTTCAATGGTTGGGAGAAAAGGTTATATAGTTAAAAGGTCTGTCATGTGGGTGAGGGTATTGAGGTGGTGTATAAGCAGGCGATGGTTCATATGGTTGGTGGCAAGGTATATAGACATTTTGATTCCATGGAGGTGTATGGTGTGGTGCTTGAAGGTTTGGTGGTTGGAGATCGTGTAGGGGGTATCTTTCATATCTTTGGGTTCGGTATGCACATTGGGGAGGGTTTGGCTCGTTGTAGTATGAAGGAGGTTGCCCCTTCCTCATTTGATTCTCCCAGTCCATGATGCAATCCCAATTTAAAATTATCATACCCTACAAAATACTCACAACCAAGCTCCAAGCAACAAGAGTGATAGTTCATAGAGAAAGTAGAAAATAAAAGCAAAAGACATCAACAAACAAGAAAAACAAACACCTAGATATTAATAAAAACAACCAAACAACCAAGAAGTAAGATATTTACACTATCAACATATTTACAACAACCTAAGATATAACACCAATTGCATCCCCGGCAACGGCGCCAAAAACTTGATGAGTAGGATTTGCACCGGTTTGGATTTTTTCCACTTAAAATAACTTACGTTGCAAGTATATACCAAACTGGCAACCAACTCCCAACATCAAAGTTTAGATTTTTTTTCCAATACAAAATAATTAACCGAGAGTAATTAAACCTCGGGTCGTTCTCCCTAGGAATGCAATTAAAATGTCACACTTTCGATTGTGAGGAAAAGGGATTTTTGTAATCAAAGAACTAAAGATTAAAAGAACTTAATAAATAAAAGAACCAAGAGATGATCAAAATTGATATTAATGCAAATAAAAAGGGAAGCAAGGTCAAAACTTAGTGAAAATGCTATTAATGCATAAAAAGCCTTGACTTGGGAATGAGGATCCAAGGAATCCTATCATCGTCATAACCACAACTATGGCAATTATGATGAGTTAATCTCACTTCGTCTACACCTAACATTGAGGAGTAAGTCGAGCAAGCATAATTTATCTTAATCCATAAGTCCTTGCTAACTTACCAAATTAATTGGTAAAAAGCTAGCGTCAATGAAAACAAGAGTCAACTAACTACCCAAGAATAGCCACTAAATGTTGGACATTATGACTCTAGTATCCTAGGAACTCAAATTCCAAGCCAAGGTGTGAAAATCTACTCAAAATTACCAAGTGACATTTTCAAAAATACTTGGTGGGCATATAACCAAAACATGAAAAATTGCAAAGGAAAATGAAAACTATAACCAAACTATTTACGATATCAACAATAGACAATCAAACAAGCATATATAAAGCATAAAACATTAAATTCATCAATCAAAACTTCAAGAAACTCAAAATTGTATATATAGACAAAGTAACTTGAACCATAAGAAAATAAAAGCAAAAGTGATGTAAATTAAAGAGAAGATTAAGAGTACTTACAAAAGATGAGTAAAATCCAAAATCAAAGCTTGCTATAAAATGCTACAATGGAGATGAAAATGAAACCCTAAGTGAGCATTTTCTACTCTATTCCTACTCCTACTCCTAATTTTATGTTCTAAAACTACCTAAATGAAAGCTTTTCTCCTATGTGTTGATATCCCTTCATATAGCACTCTCATTCAGCATTAAGCCTTCCCAGATTGGGCCAAAAACCCCAAAAAATTGCAGATCACGTGTTTCATTTATGAAACCACGTGTAGGGACCTGTGTGTACGCACACTTTGCTGAATGTTCACTTGTGCATACGCACACAGGATTGTGCGCATGCACACCAGCTGATTTCCTTTATGTGCGGACACACACTTGCTTGTGCTCACGCACACTTGACTGTGTGTGCTTTTCCTTGTTTTCTTCATGTATTCTCCCTTTGTACATGCTTCCTTCTACTTTTGCCTTGCCAAACTTGCCTCTAGGACCTAAAATCACTCAACAAATATGTCATGGCATAAAAGTAGGATTAAAATCACTAATTTAAGCACAAAAATGCATGTTTTCACATTTAGGATCAATTTAGGGAGAAAACACAAAAGTATGCTATTTAAGTGAATAAGTGTGAGTTTATGTGATGAAATCCATTTAAATCAAGCTAAAATATATTGTCAAATATGGACTCATTAGTGTTCTTTCAGGTTCAGGATCCGGATCAAAGAGAGGTTCTTTATCCCTACTTCTGTTCATAAACAAGAAGAAAGAAACCAAGAAGAAAAGAAGAAAGGAGTCTCTATGCTAGAATATAGAGGTCCTTGGTTAGAGAGATAGAGAGGGAGAAGAGAAAAATGAAGGTATCTTTTAATTAATAGATTTTCTTTTTGAAAATAAAGAAAGAGAAAGAGTTGAGAATTTTTGAAAAAGGAGAGAGAGAAAGAAATAGAATATTTTCGAAAAGAAGAAAGAGAGAATTGAAGAGATTTTGGAAAAAGAAGAAAGAGAAAAATCAAAGAGATATTAAACTTTTAAAATTAGAATAAGATAAAACAAATAAATAACTAAAAAGATTTGAAAATAAAATAAAATATTTGATTTTGAAAATTTTGAAATTTTAAAAAAAGAGTCAATCAAAGATTTTAAAATTTAAATTTGGAAAGAAGAAGTCAAACAAGATAAGATTTTAAAAATTTTAAAGATTTTAAAATTAAAATTTAAAAGAAAGATAACCAACGAAATACTAATCTTTTAAAATTTGAAATCAAATTAAAGATAAGATAACAAAATTTTGAGAATCAAAGAAAGAAAAGATAAGATAAAGAATTAAAGATAAAAGATAAAACAAGAAAAACAAGATTACTAAACAAG
The DNA here is from genome assembly GCF_003086295.3 of Arachis hypogaea. Classification (NCBI taxonomy): domain Eukaryota; kingdom Viridiplantae; phylum Streptophyta; class Magnoliopsida; order Fabales; family Fabaceae; genus Arachis; species Arachis hypogaea. The sequence goes on along the minus strand of NC_092054.1, from coordinate 47,089,871 downwards.
ACACCAAACTTAAAATTTTAAATTAGATTTTGAAAAATTTTTCGAAAAAAAAATTGAAAATTAAAAAGAAAAGAACAACACTAGATGGACACCAAACTTAAAAATTTTGAAATCAAGGACACTAATTTTCGAAAAATAAAAAGAAAAAAACACTAAAAGACATTAAACTTAAAAATTTGAAATCAAACAAAGAAAAACATAAAGAAAAATTCGAACACCAAGAAGAAGAAACAAGAACAATTTTCCAAAAACTCAGGAAAAGAACTGAAACCAAAGTGACACCAAACTTAAGACTTGACACAAGACTCAAACAAAAGAAAAAGATGACTAAAGATGAATTTTTTTTTGAAAAAGATTTTTAAAACGAAAATAAGAAACACAAAAAGAAAAACAATAAAAAGTACATGATCTAAGCTGCAAGACAACCGTTAATTTGTCAATCACAAACAATCCCCAGCAACGTTGCCAAAAACTTGGTGCACGAATTTGTGACCTGCACAACTGAACCGGCAAGTGCACCAGGTCGTCCAAGTAATACCTCAGGTGAGTGCGGGTTGAATCCCATGAGGATTGCCGGATTGAGCAAGATGTGGTTATCCTGCAAATCTTAGTTAGGCGAATGGAAAGATAGTTGTTGTTTGTTGTCGGCGCATAAACAAGCAATAATAATAAAACGTAGAAATAGTAATGAGAGATCAGTTAAGGCTTCGGAGATGCTTATTCTTCTGGATCAACACGTCATACTAACTACTCCAATGAGGAATGATTCCTTTAATGGCAAGGCTGTAAGTGATTAAGTCATTGGTTGTGGTCATTAATCTCCTCAGGTCCAAACCAAACACCCGAACAGGCTATATCAATCTGGGAGAGGGTGAAGCACACACAATTTAATCTCTTGATGATCCTACTCAAAACGCCATAGACAAGGTCGAATCTTCCGGATCAGAGAATAACGCTCTATGATTCTAGCCCTTAGAGCCACAGGAGCCTCAATTACCCTTGACTAACGGGATTTCATGTCACATATCCCAATTATCCCAAGTAACTTATTGGAACCCGTGATACACTCTCAAGATATAGCTCAATACTATCCGAGTCAGGACTCGTAAAGAACTCATGTAGAACAGGGAGTCATACTTTTGTTCAACCCCAAGTTCATAAGGATGAAGAACGACAATGCATCATAGAATAGAATCAAACATAGATTGAAGTAGAAAAGTAATCCTATTAATCCATAGGAATCAGTAGAGTTCCTAACTTTAACCTAGGAGGTTTAGTTGCTCATACTATACAGAAAGTAACGTGTGATATGTTCTTAGAGGTTGAAGATCCTAAACATGGGTGATCTTTACCTATATATACTAATCAGGGCCTTGCACTCTTCTCTTGGATTCACTTCTGTGTCTCTGAGAAGAGTGTTAGGGTGTCTCTGCAATTTTTGAGGAAGGTTCCTCTGAATGGCTGCACTGCACTCTTTAGTAAGCACCATGATAAACCCCAATTTTGTGGTTTATCTTGTGTTGAATTTAGAGAATTTTATCATCCTTCCTCACGTTTATTCAATGAAATAGCATAGTTTTGTGAATTTCTCCTAATTTGAGCTTAAGAGTAAAAACATGCTTTTTAAGCCTTTAAATTGCTAATTTATTCCATTCGATGCCTTGATATGTTTGTTAAGTGATTTCAGTATTAGAAAGCAAAGATTGGGTTGAAGGAATGAAGAAAAAGCATGCAAAAATGGAGAATTTATGAAGAGATGAGGATTTGCTGAACTAAAGGCCACCGCATCACCCACGCGAACGCGTGACCAGAGAATCATCAAGCGACACGCACGCGTGATGTTGGTCACGTGACTTAATTAAAGGCAAAAGCTGGGAGAAATTTCTGAGCTCAAGGAGGCCCAAATCCAACTCATTTATGATGTTTTTGAACCCAAGGATGGCAAGGGAATGAGGGGAGAGCAATCATATTATAGTTTTCATCATGTTGTTGGTTAGAATTCTAGAGAGAGAAGCTCTCCATACTCTCTAGAATTTAGGGTAGTTTAGGTAAAATTTTCTTAGATCCAACTTTTAATTCTTGTTTTGATTTAGTTTTTCCTTTAATTTCTTGTTATTACATCTTTGCTATTCTAGTTTTACTTGTCATTTCCTTTATTTTGCTCTCTTTTATGTTTGATGAACTCTTGTTGATTTCAATTTCCTTTTGATGCAATTTTATGTTTCCATGCCTCTTTATGTTTATATTATTTGTTATTGTTGATTTCTTGCTTATGTTAATTATAGCTTTTATTAATTCTTGCATTTTGTGATGTTGACTTTTATTGCACACTAGGTGTTTGATAAAATATTTTCTCTAGTTTTTGAGTAGTTTTCTTTACTCTTGGCCTAAGTTAAGGGAATTGGATGACCATGAGTCATTGGGTCTCATTGATTTGGTGATTTGAGAACCCTTGGTGATCAATTTGATAACCATTGACAATATCCTACTACTAAGTCAATTAGTAGCTAGGTTAGGACCTATGGATTGATGTTGATCAAGCCTATTTGACGTACTTCAATCTTGAAGTAGACATTTTATGTACTTCAAGCATAGAGGTAGACTAAATGGGTTGGCCCTCATAATTGTCTATACATGATTTGTAGACAAGGATGGGTGATCTCAATTCCTATGCCTAGCCAAGAGTTCTTTCCCTTTCTTTACTTCTTTTTGTCATTTACTTTCTTGTTAATTACCAAATTAAACCCCCCTTGCATCTTCAAAGCCAATAATTGATCATTTCATTGCAATTCCTTATGAGACGACCTGAGGTTTAAATACTTCGGTTAATTTTCATTGGGGTTTGTACTTGTGACAACCAATATATTAAAATTTGATTTGAGTATTACTTGTTGGTTGGGAACTTACTATCAACGGAATTAATTTGTGTGAAAATTCCTAACCGACGGTTTTACTCTTTCAAATTTTTGGCGCCGTTGCCGGGGAAATACAATGGTGTTATATTATTGGCTATTGTGAATATGTGAATATGTTTGCCATTTTGCTTGTTTGTTAGTTTTTGTTAGGTTTAGGACTTTGTTGCTTATTTTTGTTAGCTTTGTTTTTATTTGCTACTATGAAATCTCATCCCTTTGACTATGAGTTTGGTTCAAATTATGTTGTAGGAAATGGAAGATTCAATGAGGATGTGCATCAAGAATTTGGGAATCAAAGATGGGAGGAGCCTTAAAGGATTGATCAACTTTCTTGGCAACAACCTCCTCCGGTCTCTTATAGGTATAATTCCACCCCTAATTCATATCAGTCTAATGGATGTGGTGATCCTCATTGTGGTTATCAACAACCACCACCATATGCCTATGAACCATCTCCTCAATATGGTTTTGAACCACCACACTCACAAGTCCCCTACCACTAAATACTTCCATATAACCCTAATCCTTATCCATCATACCAACCACCTTGCGAGCTGTATGAACCATACATAGAGCCACCACAATTCCAACACAACTACTCCCAAGAACCACCCCATATACACCATCTCCATAACCTTACCAAGATGAACCACATTCCAATTATGAGCCATTTTTCCCAAACAATAAATCCTCTCTTCCCACACCACCTCCCATAGATGAATCTCTCCATGCCTTCATGATAGAACAACAAAGAGATATTAGCTCTTACATCCAAAGGCAAGAGGAGACGCAAAAGGAGTTCAAGAAGCTAAAAGCCGTGATTGCTACCGTGGCAGAAGTCGTTAGCAACATGGTCTCCTCCCGCCTAAGCCTATACGATCAAGGCACTCCCATTGTTGAATGTGGAGAGGCAATCAAGAAGTATAGTAAGAGAGTGAATTTAGAGCTTCAAGGTGAAGAAGAGGAATTGAAGCAAGAATCACAACCAAGGGAGGAAGTTGAGACAATTGAACTGGAAGGAATGGTTGAAGATTTAGGAGATGTTGAAAGTCCATGGTGATGTATAATTATAGATCCCTCTTCCATGAAGCTCGATATTGATGATGAGGAGGGTGTACAACCTCCAAGGCATATCATGGTGGAAAACTTTGAAGAGGTTGAACAAGAGATGGATTCAATCATTGATGAATTTTTGTGTACAATTGAATCCTCCCTCATTGGACATGAAATTGAGGTTATAGATGAATATGCACAACCTTCCATATACTTGGTAAGTGATGAGGAAGAGATGGAATTGAAAGAAATCTACCAATAAGATGGTTTGGAAGAAGTTGAGCAAGCATTAAGTTCCATCATTGAAGACAACTCTACACCAAGTGACATTGGTGACCTTGTTGAAGATTCTTCCAATGGATATGAAGTTGATGTTGAAGTGGACTTCACACAACCTCCCAAATTTGATTTGGTTGATGATAAGGAGGAGTTGGAAGAAGTTGACAAGCAAGGAGAAGTTGAAGGAAGTTGTCAAGAGGTGAAAATCATCAAGGAAGAGCTCTTTCCATTCTCTTGTATATATAATCAATGAATGAATTGAGTTGCCATTGTTAGGTAGTTTTCTTCTTTTTATACTTTTGCATACCTTGTTTTGATTGTTAGGTTACTTGTTGAATTCATGTTTTGATTAGGATAGTTGTTTTTGAATTGTATCTTGCTTGAAGTGTAAGTTTTGTTTGTTTTGTATTTGAAAATTTTTCAAAAAACCAAAAGATTTGTTGTTAAATCTGAATTTTGGTTCCTTTAGAATGTATATAGGCTAGGAGAGTGCCCTATTTCTATTTTGTACTTTAAAAAAAAAGAGGGTCACCCCACGTGTAAGCGTATGCAATGCGTACGCATCACTGGTTATTATCGCATACCCACGCGTGACCGTGAGTGACGCGTATGCGTCGAAATGCTGATGTTGGCACTCGTGGTACAAAAATCAGAGAGTTGTGCTGGAGTGGTGCTGCGCTTGGGCTGATAGCACAATATAGCCCCACGCGTACGCGTGGGTGACGCATACGCGTCACTTGTCTTTTCTGCGATACACGCGTACGCGTGGGCGACGCTTACGCGTCATGTCGCCTTTTTGCTTTTCGTGCGCGTGCATCACTCATGCGCACGCATGACATTCGCGACTGAGCTGCCCCTGTTTTTGTTCCTTTCTTCTTCTTTCTTTTTCCCTTTCTTCTTTCTTTTCTCCTTTCTTTTTCTTTCTTCTTCCTTTCTTCTTCTCCCTTCTTCCTTTCTTACTTTCTTCTTCTCCCTCTCTTCAAAATTCCATTTCTCATTTTTCTTATTTCTCATTTTCTTTTCTTTATTGCATTTGCATACTTTCATTCATTGCATTTTAATTTTGCTTTTATAGTTTGTTCTTATTTTCTTTTCTAATTTTCTTATTTTTATATTCGTGTTGAATTCTCCTACTCAATTGTTGAGATTTTCTTGGATCGTTTTGATATTGTGTGACTTGTTTAGTATTAATTGTAATATTGTTCCACAGACAAGATTAGTGCTTTAGTCCTCCCTAACTCATTATTCTTTATTTTTATGCCTCATTATCATTGAGTTAGGAAGGAACCAATTGCTCTCATACTTTTTACTAATCTTGGTTATGTCAATTCTTGTTTGAACTTGATGATCCCAAGTATTCTTTTAATTTACTTAATGCTTTGATTTTACTCTTGCATCAAGTAGTAGTTGATATGCCCTTTGCTTACATTGCTTTCTCACTCATATGTTGTAGCTACCATGTAGTTGATAACCCTACTCTTATTTGGCATTAGCCCCTGCCTATGTTCTATTTGCTTTGACATCTTTGTTGTAGGCTTTATTTTCTTTCTTTTTCTCTCCTTATAGGCTGGCCACCGAGAAGGGGAAGGAAACACTTCTAAATGGGGGCAACAAACAAGTTCATCCACACAATCTTTTGGTAGGAGCTCATCAGTTGTAGCAACCCACCCACCTTGCTCTTCTTTGCATGCACCGAGGAGGTGCAAGTTTCTAAGTGTGGGGAGGTCGTCCGACCGACCTCCATGGGTAACAATTTCCTTTTTCAACACCAATACTTAATTTCCTTTGTTAGTTAGTTGTTGCATTGCATGATAGATTGCATGTTAGTTTGAATCTGTACATATTTTACCACTTCTTTCTTGTTAGGACTACTTGGTTAGGGTGATGATTTATTTTCCAAGAAACCGTTTTTAGGGCACCCTACCAATTTGAAAAAAATTTTGTTAAACTTTCTTGAAGAATTTATTTTGGAACATAGTTTTTGAGCTAAGAACACATAAGCATGTGAGTTTTGAGCCTAATTGAATGGTTACATCATATAACCACTTATTTTCATTCTTGTGTGTATTATTCTCTCTCTATGATTGTAATCCTTGATTTGTTTGATTCTTTATGTCTATTATTTTGTGTATGAATGCATTTATATGATTGAGGCCATCAATTCATGTAGCTCACTTACCCAAATAGCCTACCTTTCATCAATCATTGTTAGCCAATTTTGAGCCTATTTAATCTCTTTTGTTCTTTAATTTATCCCATCACCACCCCTAAGTGAAAAACAATAAATTTCCCTTAATTTGGATCTTTGATTAGATTAGGCTAGTGAGGGTGTGTATCATTTGGGTATGGGAAACTTGGGAATATTGGTTGAGGTAAAAGTGTGTTTTTATATTTTTTGTTGAAGATCTTGGGAATTGGGTACATACTCATGTATTAAATATGTAAAACCATATGCATTGATATGTTTGTATATACTTTAGTGAAAATAAAAAAATGATAAAGAAAAAAATAAAAAGAAAAAAATATACAAAAGAAAAAAAAATAGAAAAAGAAAAGCAATAAAAGGGGACAAAAATGCCCCAAAGCAAAGTAATAATAATAATGCATATAGAATGTAAATTAAAGAGAATGCATGAGTATGTGAAAAAGTGGGAATCATGGGTAGCTAGGTGGTGTATTAAAATTGTATAGGTTGTTATATGTGTTTGGTGAGAGCTTAGATTAATCAAAGATTCAAATTTCAAGCTCACTTGACCATATGCATCCTTACCTTTACCCTAACCCCATTACAACCTATGAATAAGTCCTCATGATAAATGTATGCATGCATTGAATAATTGTTAATTGTTAGAAGAAAAACACATCATGTAAAGCATGATTAGAAGAGAATTGAGTGAATCAACCCTATACACTAGAGCGACTAGAGCGGATACACTTTCGGTGAGGGTTCGATGCTCAATTCCTTGTTCCCGGCTTTCATGTGCTTTCTTCTTGCAAGTTTGCTTGAACTTCATTTTCATATTTGAATTGGTAGGATTCGTGAATCTTCATATGATCTTTAGCTCTACATGTTCATATATGCTCTTGGAGATTGATTTGCTTTTAACCAAGTAGGTAGAATCATTTTGTATTTAGTTGCATGCATATAGTTTATTTGCATTGAATAAATGTTCATACCCCTTTTCTTGTCTGTCTTGGTTTAGCATGAGGACATGCTTATTTAAGTGTGGAGAGGTTTGATAAGCCCCAATCCCAATTTTGTGGTTTATCTTGTGTTGAATTTACGGGATTTAATCATCTTTTCTTACATTTATTTAATGAAATAGCATGGTTTTGTGAATTTCTCCTAATTTGAGCTTAAGAGTAAAAACATGCTTTTTAAGCCTTTAAATTGCTAATTTTAATTCAATTTAATTCCATTCGATGCCTTGATATATTTGTTAAGTGATTTCAGGATTAGAAGGCAAAGATTGGGTTGAAGGAATGAAGAAAAAGCATGCAAAAATGGAGAATTCATGAAGAGATGAGGATTTGCAGAACTAAAGGCCACGTGCACGCGTAGCCCACGCGTACGCGTGAAGAGGAGATTCGCCAGCAATGTGCACGTGTCACCCACGCAAATGTGTGACCAGAGAATCATTAAGCGACACGCACGCGTCATCCAGGCGCACGCATGATGTTGGTCACGTGACTCACTTAAAGGCAAAACGCTTGGGGCAATTTCTGAGCTCAAGGAGGCCCAAATCCAACTCATTTCTGATGCTTTTGAACCCAAGGATGGCAAGGGAATGAGGGGAGAGTAATCATAGTATAGTTTTCATCATGTTGTAGGTTAGAATTCTAGAAAGAGAAGCTCTCCCTACTCTCTAGAATTTAGGATAGTTTAGGTCAAATTTTCTTAGATCTAACTTTTAATTCTTGTTTTGATTTAGTTTTTCCTTTTAATTTCTTGTTATTACATCTTTGCTATTCTAGTTTTACTTGTCATTTCCTTTATTTTGCTCTCTTTTATGTTTGATGAACTCTTGTTGATTTCAATTTCCTTTTGATGCATGATGAGCGGATAATTTATACGCTTTTTGGCATTGTTTTTAGGTAGTTTTTAGTATGTTTTAGTTACTTTTTATTATATTTTTATTAGTTTTTATACAAAAATCATAGTTCTAGACTTTACTATGAGTTTGTATTTTTTTCTGTAATTTTAGGTATTTTCTGACTGAAATTGAGGGACCTGAGCAAAAATCTGATTCAGAGGTTGAGAAAGGACTGTAAATGCTGTTGGATTCTGACCTCCCTGCACTCAAACGCATTTTTCTGGAGCTATAGATATCTAATTGGCGCGTTCTTAATTGGGCTGGAAAGCTAACATCTTGGACTTTCCATAAATGTATAATAGTCCATACTTTGTCCGAGATTTGATGGCCCAAAACGGCGCTAAACGCCAACTAGAGACCCTTTTTTCTGGCGTAAAACGCTGGAACTGGCACCAAAACTGGAGTTGAACGCCCAAACTGGCACCCAAGCTGGCGTTTAACTCCAAGAATGGTCTATGCACGTGAAAGCTTCAAATCTCAGCCCAAACACTCACTAAGTGGGCCCCGGAAGTGGATTTCTACACTATCTGCACTTAGTTACTCATTTTCTGTAAACCTAAGTTACGAGTTTAGTATAAAAACTACTTTTAGAGATTTATTTAGGGGGGATGAAATTTTACATCTCATATTGTATCTTCTACGGCATGAGTCTCTAAACCCTATAGGTGGGGGTGAGGAGCTCTGCTGTGTCTCAATGGATTAATGCAATTACTATTGTTTTCTATTTGATCACGCTTGATTCTGTTCTAAGATACTCACTCGTACTTCAATATAAAGAATATGATGATCCGTGACACTCATCATCATTCTCAAGTTTATGAACATGTGCTTGACAACCACTCCCGTTCTATCAGAGCTCAACGTAGTCATTGGGCGACAGCTTGAGTGCGTATCTCTTGGGTTTCTAATCTACGAGTTTGACTTGCATCTCCTGAGAACATAGCATTCAAACCCATGAGATCAGAACCTTCATGGTAGAGGCTAGAACCAATTGGCAGCATTCCTGAGATCCGGAAAGTCTAAACCTTGTCTGTGGTTTTCCGAGTAGGATATGGGACGGGATGACTGTGACGAGCTTCAAACTCATGAATGTTGGGCTCAGTAACACTGTGAAAAAGGATAGAGAGATCCTATTCCGACATAAGTGAGAACCGACAGATGATTAGCCATGCGGTAGCTGTGCCTGGTATTTTTCATCCGAGACGAGAGATCCGACAGTTGATTAGCCGTACAGAAACCGTACCTGGACCATTTTCACTGAGAGGATGGATGGTAGCCATTAACAACAGTGATCTACCAACATACAGGTTGCCATGGAAGGAAGCCATGTGTGTTTGGAGAAGAAGACAGTAGGAAAGTAGAGATTCAGACGATAGAGCATATCCGAAACCTCAACCTGTTCCTTATTACTGAATCACAAGTATCATTCATTTCATGTTATTTACTTTTCATAAACAAAATCATTTATATCATTTGAATCTCCTGACTAAGATTTACAGGATAACCATAGCTTGCTTCAAGCCGACAATCTCCATGGGATCGACCCTTACTCACGTATGGTATTACTTGGACGACCCGATGCACTTGCTGGTTAGTTGTACCGGAGTTGTGAAAAGTGTGATCACAATTCCGTGCACCAAGTTTTTGGCGCTGTTGCCGAGGATTGTTCGAGTTTGGACAACTGACGGTTCATCTTGTTGCTTAGATTAGGAAAAATTTATCTTTTTTGGTTTAGAGTCACTAAATTTGAGTTTTTTATTTTCTTTTCAAAAATCTTATTTTTCGTTATTAATCTTTGATTTTTCTTTGAGTTTTTTATTATTGTTTTTGTTAAAATTTTAAAATTCTTGTTTTCCTTTTCCAGAATTTTTCAAAAATTTTTAATAAATAGATAAAAACCAATAAACTAATAATTGAGTCTTCTGTTTGAGTTTAGTTTCATGTTTTAAGTTTGGTGTCAATTGCATGTTTTTATTTTCCTTCAATTTTTTGAATTGCATGTTTTTATTTTTCTTCATATTTTTTATTATATGTTCTTAGTTCTTTCTTGATCTTCAAATTATTCATGATAATTTTCCTTATTTGATTTTTAAGTTTTCTTGTTTGGTGTCTTTTGTTGTTTATCTTATACATTTTTGAATTATTAGTGTCCAAAGTATAAAAATTTTGAAGTTTGGTATTTTTTGTGTCCTTATTTCCTTAAAAATTTTCAAAATTTGTTCTTGGTGTTCACCTTGATATTCAAAGTGTTCTTGGTGTTCATCTTGACATTCAAAGTTTTCTTGTTTGTTTTCTTTATTTTGATCTAAAAATTTTGAATTTGGTGTCATTTTATTGTTTTTATCTTTCCTCATTAAATTCAAAAAATATATTTTCCTTTATTTACTCATCATTTTTGAATTCCTTAGGTTGACTTAGTCAAAATTTTTAAACTTTAGTAGTTTCTTGTTAGTCAAGTCAAAATTTTAATTTAAAAAATTTATCTTTTTTAAATCTTTTTCAAAACTTCCTAACCACTTTCTCTCTCCTCATTTTTTTTCGAAAATCGACACCAAAAATTTTCAAATCTTTTTAATTAATTAATTAATTTAGTTTTCTAATTTCTTTTATTTCTTTTTCTTTTCTTAATTTTCGAAGCTTGCATCAATTTTTTTTATTTAATTTATTTTAATTTCTTTAATTTAAAAAAAAAGAGGAATAAAATTTTTATTTACAATCCACATCATCTCTCTTTCTCCATCATGGACCTAAGTGGAAATGAACAGTCCAGAAGGACTCTGGGATCATATGATAACCCCACTACTGCTTCATATGGGAGTAGTATCTGTATACCCCCCATCAGAGCCAGCAACTTTGAGCTAAACCCTCAGCTCATTATTATAGTGCAGCAAAATTGCCAGTATTCCGGTCTTCCACAGGAAGAACTTACTGAGTTTCTGGCACAGTTCTTACAAATTGCTAACACAGTACGTGATAAGGAAGTAGATCACGATGTCTACATATTATTACTGTTTCCATTTGCTGTAAAAGATCAATGATAAACCACTATTTTATGGTTTATATTGTGTTTAATTATGTGGTTTTAGCATGATCATTACCCACTTATTCATTAAATTAGCATGAAATTATAATTCCTTCCTAAATTTATAACATGTTTGGAAATCGCTTCCTAGAGACTTTAATTATGTATTTTTAATTCTCCTTTATTCCATTCGATGTCGTGATCTGTGTGTAGAATATTTCAGACTTTATAGGGCATGAATGAGTTGGAGATTGGAAAGGAAGCTAGCAAAAATGGAAGGAACACAAGAATTTAAGGAGATAACCAGCGAGAAGTGACGCGGTCGCATGGCTCACGCGACCGCGCGAAGGAGAGCAAATCGCAGTGACGCGGCCGCATGGCTCACGCGGCCGCGCGGGTTGGAAAAGCTCAAGCGACGCGGTAGCGTGGACGACGCGAACGCGTGGCAAGAAAAAGCGCGAATGACGCGTCCGCATGGATGACGCGATCGCGTGACATGTGCGATCTGCATAATCTGCAGGATTCACTGGGGGCAATTTTGGACCTTATTTCAACCCAGTTTTTGGCCCAGAACAGCAGACTAGAGCCAGAGAATATGCAGAAACAAAGAACAACATTCATTCTACACAGTTTACAGTTTTAGATCTAGTTTTTTCTCCTCTAGGTTTTTTCTCTCTAGGTTTTAGAATTTTAATTTTGAATTGATCTTAGCATTGGAACATTGAGAAGAGTTATTTCCTCATCAAGACCTCATCATTCTAGTTCGTTCTCTTAACTTGGTTTTATTCTTCCATGTTCTTTGCTTTGTTCAATTTTGTCATTTGAATACTTTCATGATTAATTGATACAAGGATTATTTCTTCCATTCCAATAATCATGTCTTCTTTTAATTCCCTTTCATGTGTTATGGATTTATTATTTACAATGAGTGAGTAGTTTCCCCACTTGATGGGGAGTTGATTGAAAGGAACTCTTGAGTTGGAAGGATTGAAAGAAAATTGTAATTGGGTTAATTGTTGGGTTGTTATCTAATCACTAACACCAATCCCTTTGAACTAAGTGGGTTGCAACTCGTGAATAGATCTAGCATTCCAACTTGTTTGACTTTCCTTTACCTAGTGAAGGATAACTAAACAGAACAACCATTAATTATAAATTAATCTTGAGATCGTTCCATCGATAATAGAGATTCCAACTAATCAACTCCCAGTCAAGGCTTTTATTCATATTATTTGAATTTTCTCAATTTAATTTTCCACCTACTTAACTCAACTTCTTGGAACATCTGATAAATAAAATAGCACACTTTTCTGCAATTCGTTGGGAGACGACCTGGGACTTAAACTCCCAGTAATTTTTAATTTAAACTCTCTGTGACATATTTCTAAATTGATAGGCAGATTTTCGGTGAGTTAAGAACTATACTTGCAACGTAACTATTTTAATAATTTTTAATTCACCAACTTCTATGCCACATCAATTTTTGGCGCCATTGCCGGGGAGTTGCAATAGAGTGCTAAAGTTATTAATTAGAATTTATTTATTTGTATTTTATTTTATTTCGCTACTATGAGCTGCATGTTTCTTTCGTTAAATGACGCGTTCACTTCCCGATCCGCGCTTGCTAATATTCGATCCTGAAATTGAAAGGACTATTTCACGAATAAGGCGAGAACAGCGTCGGTTAGTCCGCTCTGAGGGCGGATCTGAAAGTGAACTTGAGGAAGAAACCAGCCCCCATTCTACTGATTCGATTGTTTTACGTGCAGAAGACATGGCAGCTAGGAGAGTTACCATCCAGGAGGAAGGAGCCCCTGATTTTACAATGCAACCGTTTCAAGTGCATCATCCAGCGGTAGCTACAGATTTTGAAATAAAGACCGCACTGCTAAACTTGATGCCCAATTTTCATGGCCTACCTGCTCAAGAGCCTATCAAGCACTTGAGAGATTTCCAGGCAGCCTGTTCTACTGTCAGGCGTGATGGTACTGATGAAACTTCAATTTTGCTGAAAGCTTTTCCGTTTTCTCTTGAGGGAAAAGCAAGAGAGTGGTACTATACTCAACCTCTAGCAAATGTATCCAACTGGGATACACTCAGAAAGGAGTTTTTGGAGAAGTTCTTTCCATCTGAAGTTAATGATAAACTGAGGAAGGATATTTCCACAATTGTTCAGGATGACAATGAGACTCTCTTTGAATACTGGGAGTGCTTCAATAATCTTCTGGAAGCATGCCCCCACTACAGGATTGACAAGATAGTGTTACTTAGCTATATCACACAGGGCATGAGGCCCCAAGATAAGACCACATTGGAAAGTGCTAGCAATGGGTCTATGAAGAAGTACAAGACCACTGATGAGGCTTGGCAATTGATCAGTGATTTAGCTGAATCTACTAGGAAACACAGGCAAAAGCAAGGCCGTTCAAAAGCCGTTGTAGAAGTATCCTCTAACAGAGAGACTGCTGCTCTAGCTCAGAGTATATGTGAGATGACCAACTTGCTGAAGCAGATGCAATTGAATCAACAACAAGCTCAGCAAGCTCAACCTCCTCCGCCACAGCAAAACCAACAACTAGTCTCACAAAGAATTTGCGGAATCTGTGCTGATTATAGCCATTACACTGATGAATGCCCGCAGCTCCAACAAGAAGACAAGTGGTGCCCAAGAAGTCTGGAGTCACTACAGTGAAGAATGAGCATGGAGAGCTCATAGCAACTAGAGTTCAGAATGCTTGGAGAGTCTGCATTGATTACAGGCGTCTCAACCAAGCTACCCGTAAGGATCACTACCCACTTCTATTCATTGATCAAATGCTGGATCGCCTGTCAGGTAAATCACATTATTGCTTTTTAGATGGTTACATAGGTTATTTCCAGATTCATATAGCTCCTGAGGATCAGGAAAAGACTACTTTTACATGTCCTTTTGGGACTTATGCTTACAAGAGAATGCCCTTTGGCTTGTGCAATGCACCAGCTACTTTCCAAAGGTGCATGATGAGTCTTTTCTCCGATCTTATTGAGGACTGTATGGAAGTTTTTATGGATGATTTTAGCGTTTATGGTGATTCTTTTAACCTTTGCTTAGATGGATTATCTAGAGTATTAGATAGATGTGTTAATACAAACCTTGTATTAAATTTTGAAAAATGTCACTTTATGGTAAAACAAGGGATTGTATTAGGACATGTGGTATCTAATAATGGCATTTCTGTGGACTCAGCAAAGGTGAATGTTATTTCTAGTTTACCTTACCCCTCTTCTGTGAGGGAAGTCCATTCGTTCCTTGGCCATGCAGGTTTTTACAGGAGATTTATTAAGGACTTTAGTAAGGTCGAACTTCCCTTATCCAGATTACTGCAGAAGGATATTGAGTTCGAGTTCAGTGAGGATTGTAAACAAGCGTTTGATAAGCTGAAGACTGCTCTGACTCAAGCTCCAATTGTGAGAGGACCAGACTGGAGCCAGCCGTTTGAAATCATGTGCGATGCTTCCAACCATGCAGTAGGAGCAGCGCTGGCTCAGCGTGAAGGTAAGGATCCTTTTGTTATTGCCTATGCGTCTAAGACTTTAGACACTGCCCAGTCCAATTATACTACTACTGAGAAAGAGCTTCTTGCTATTGTTTTTGCTCTGGATAAATTCCGAGCTTATTTACTTGGTACTAGAGTAGTAGTGTATTCAGACCATGCAGCTTTAAAGTATCTATTAGCTAAAAAGGAATCCAAACCAAGACTCATACGTTGGATACTACTGTTACAAGAATTTGATTTAGAAATAAAGGATAGGAGTGGTAATAAGAATTTAGTGGCAGACCACTTGAGTCGCCTTGAGCATATTACGGATGATTCTACTCCTATAGATGATAATTTTCCTTTTGATGACCTGCAAGCAGTGTCTGAGGTAGTCCCTTGGTATGCACCTGTTGCTAATTATTTAGTTAGCCGCACATTCCCTCCAATTTTTTCTAAGCATCAAAGAGACAAGCTGAAAAGCGAGTCTAAATATTATATATGGGATGACCCATATTTATGGAGATGTGGCGCTGATCAAGTAATTAGACGTTGTGTGCCTCAATCAGAATTCCAGTCCATTTTAGAGGCCTGTCACTCATCTGAGAGTGGAGGACATTTTGGTCCTCAAAGAACAGCCAGAAAGATCTTAGACTGTGGATTCTGGTGGCCTACTCTTTTTAGAGACGCTGCTGAGTTTTGTAAATCTTGTCTCCCATGCCAGAAATTTGGTAATATATCCAGGAGGGATGAGATGCCTCATCAAATTATGCTTTTCTGTGAAATTTTTTATGTTTGGGGTATTGACTTCATGGGTCCATTTCCAAATTCTAATGGATATTTTTATATATTGTTAGCTGTGGATTATGTTTCCAAATGGGTGGAAGCAATTCCTACCCGTACTGATGATGCTAACACTGTTGTTTCCTTTGTGAGAAACCATATTATATGTCGCTTCGGATCACCACGAGCAATCGTGAGCGATCAAGGCACCCATTTTTGTAACAGGAGACTGACAGGATTAATGAAGAAGCATGGGGTAATTCATAAAGTTGCAACAACTTACTGATGAGCGGATAATTTATACGCTTTTTGGCATTGTTTTTAGTATGTTTTTTAGTAGGATCTAGTTACTTTTAGGGATGTTTTCATTAGTTTTTCTGTTAAATTCACATTTCTGGACTTTACTACGAGTTTGTGAGTTTTTCTGTGATTTCAGGTATTTTCTGACTGAAATTGAGGGACTTGAGCAGAAATCAGATTCAGAGGTTGAAGAAGGACTGCTGATGCTATTGGATTCTGACCTCCCTGCACTCAAAGTGGATTTTTTGGAGCTACAGAACTCGAAATCGTGCGCTTCCAATTGCGTTGGAAAGTAGACATCCAGGGCTTTCCAGAAATATATAATAGTCCATACTTTGTCCAAGAATAGATGACGTAAACGGGCGTTCAACGCCAGCTTTCTACCCAAATCTGGCGTCCAGCGCCAGAAAAGGAGCCAAAACCAGAGTTGAACGCCCAAACTGGCACAAAAGCTGGCGTTCAACTCCAAGAAGGACCTCTACACGTGCAACACTCAAGCCTAGCCCAAGCACACACCAAGTGGGCCCGGAAGTGGATTTATGCATCAATTACTTAGTCATGTAAACTCTAGTAGCTAGTTTATTATAAATAGGACCTTTTACTAGTCTTATTAGACATCTTTGGATTACCTTATGATCCTTTGATCACGTTTTGGGGGCTGGCCATCTCGGCCATGCCTGGACCTTCACTTATGTATTTTTCACGGTAGAGTTTCTACACTCCATAGATTAAGGTGTGGAGCTCTGCTGTTCCTCAAAGATTAATGCAAAGTACTACTGTTTTCTATTCAATTCATCTTATTTCACTTCTAAGATATCCATTCGCACCCAAGAACGTGATGAAGGTGATGATTATGTGTGACGCTCATCACCATTCTCCCCTATGAACACGTGCCTGACAAACACTTCCGTTCTACATGAAATAAGCTAGAATGAATATCTCTTAGATCTCTTAATCGGAATCTTCGTGGCGTAAGCTAGAATGATGGCGGCATTCAAGAGAATCCGGAAGGTCTAAACCTTGTCTGTGGTATTCCGAGTAGGATTCAATGATTGAATGACTGTGACGAGCTCCTAACTCGCGATTGCAGGGCGTTAGTGACAGACGCAAAAGGATAGTAAATCCTATTCCAGCATGATCGAGAACCGACAGATGAATAGCCGTGCCGTGACAGGGTGCGTGAGCATATTATTCACTGAGAAGATAAGATGAAGCCATTGACAAGGGTGATGCCTCCAGACGATTAGCCGTGCCGTGACAGGGCATTGGATCATTTTCCCGAGAGATGACCGAAAGTAGCCATTGACAGTGGTGATGTATCACATAAAGCCAGCCATGGAAAGGAGTAAGACTGATTTGATGAAGATAGCAGGAAAGCAGAGGTTCAGAGGAACGAAAAGCATCTCCATTCGCTTATCTGAAATTCCTACCAATGATTTACATAAGTACCTCTATCCCTATTCTATTAATTATTTATTTTCGAAAACACCATTATCAATTTATATCTGCCTGACTAAGATCTGCAAGGTGACCATAGCTTGCTTCATACCAGCAATCTCCGTGGGATTCGACCCTTACTCACGTAAGGTATTACTTGGACGACCCAGTGCACTTGCTGGTTAGTTGTATCGAAGTTGTGAACCATGGTATTGGCACCATGTTCTTGGCGCCACTGCCAGGGAAAGAAAGAGCCATGAATTTTACATCATTAAAGCGAAATCACGATTATGCGTACTAAGTTGCTCACATTGCCAGGGATTGTTCGAGCCTGGACATCACAATTTCGTGCACCAAGTTTTTGGCGCCGTGGCCGGGGATTGTTTGAGTTTGGACAACTGACGGTTCATCTTGTTGCTCAGATTAGGTAATTTTCTTTTTGTTTTGTTTTCAAAATTTTTTTTTCAAAAAAATTTTCAAAAATTTCTCCTTTGTTTTCGAAAAAAAAAAAGAAAAAATGTTTTCAAAAATAAATTATTCTATAGCTTCAAAATTTTTAAGAATGAATTCTAGTGTTTCATGAAGCATGTTGAAGCCTGGCTGGCTGTAAAGCCATGTCTCAATTCTTATACTCAAGAGAAGAGCTTCTTTATCTTTCTTAGCCAATTGGCTGTTGAATGTAAGGAATGTCAGGCGTGTCATGTCTGAGTTACATACTAAAGCTTGGCTGGCTATTAAGCCATGCCTGACCCTTTGATTGGAGCTTTAGAGCATAAGATTCCTGGAATTCATATTAAAAATTTTGAATCCTTATTTTTCTTTTTTTCTAAATAATTTTCGAAAAAAAAATAAAAAAATAAATAAAAATAAAAATACAAAAAAATTAGAAAATCATAAAAATAAAAAATATTTTGTGTTTCTTGTTTGAGTCTTGAGTCATGTTATAAGTTTGATGTCACTTGCATATGCATCTTGCATTTTTCGAAAAATTTCATGCATTCATAGTGTTCTTCATGATCTTCAAGTTGTTCTTGGTAAGCCTTCTTGTTTGATCTTGATGTTTTCATGTTTTGTGTCTTTTCTTGTTTTACATGTGCATTTTTCGTTTCTTAGAGTCTAAACATGAAAGATTTCTAAGTTTGGTGTCTTACATGTTTTCTTTGCATTAAAAATTTTTCAAAAATGTGTTCTTGATGTTCATCATGATCTTCATAATGTTCTTGGTGTTCATCTTGACATTCATAGCATTATTGCATGCATTCATTGTTTTGATCTAAAAAATTCATGCATTGCATAATTTTCATGTTTTCCATAAGAAATTTCAAAAATAAAAAAAAATATCTTTCCCTTTTTCTCTCATCAAATTCGAAAATTTGGATTGACTTTTTCAAAAATTTTTAAAATCAAATTGTTTCTCATAAGTTAAATCAAATTTTCAATTTGAAAATCTTATCTTTTTCAAAATCTTTTTCAAAAATCAAATCTTTTTCAAAAATTCTTAGTTACTTTCGAAAATTCCAAAAATGTTTTTCAAAAATCTTTTCTTATTTTTATACCAAATTTTCGAAAATAACAATAACAATTAATGTTTTGATTCAAAATTTGAAGTTTGTTACTTGCTTGTTAAGAAAGATTCAAACTTTAAGTTCTAGAATCATATCTTGTGATTTCTTGTGAATCAAGTCATTAATTGAGATTTTAAAAATCAAATCTTTTTCAAAACTAATTTCAATCATATCTTTTCAAAAATATCTTCTTATCTTTTTCAAAAATTTGATTTCAAAATATCTTCTCTAACTTCCTAACTTCTTATCTTTTCAAAATTGGTTTTCAAAATTTGCTTCAACTAACTAACTAACTAACTTTTTGTTTGTTTCTTAACTTTTTCAAAACTACCTAACTAACTCTCTCTCTCTAATTTTCGAAAATATCTTCCCTCTTTTTCAAAAATTTCTTTTTAATTAACTAATTATTCTTATTTTTATTTTTGATTTTAAAAATTTTCGAAAAATACTAACATTTTTCAAAAACTAATTTCAAAAATCACTAACTCTTTTTCAAAAATATTTTTCGAAAATTCTCCCTCTCCCATCTTATTCTATTTATTCATCCATATCCTAACATCTCATGTCACATCTCTGCCATCCTCACAGTTATGTTTCTTCCATTATATTACATTCTTTGTCTCCCCCTCTTCTTCTACTCACACAGGGATCCCTATACTATGGTATAAAGGATCCATATTATTATTATTATTTTTTCTGTGCCCTCTTCTTTGTCATATGAGCAGGAGCAAGGACAAGAATATTCTTGTTGAAGCAGATCCGGAACCTAAAAGGACTCTGAAGAGAAAATTAAGAGAAGCTAAATTACAACAATCCAGAAATAACCTTTCAGAAATTTTCGAACAGGAAGAGGAGATGGCAGCCGAAAATAATAATAATGTAAGGAAGATGCTTGGTGACTTTACTGCACTTAATTCCAATTTACATGGAAGAAGCATCTCCATTCCTGCCATTGGAGCAAACAACTTTGAGCTGAAACCTCAATTAGTTTCTCTGATGCAGCAGAACTGCAAGTTTCATGGACTTCCATCTGAAGATCCTTTTCAGTTTTTAACTGAATTTTTGCAGATATGTGATACTGTTAGGACTAATGGAGTAGATCCTGAAGTCTACAGGCTCATGCTTTTCCCTTTTGCTGTAAGAGACAGAGCTAGATTATGGTTGGATTCTCAACCCAAAGACAGCCTGAACTCTTGAGATAAGCTGGTCACGGCTTTCTTAGCCAAGTACTTTCCTCCTCAAAAGCTGAGCAAGCTTAGAGCTGATGTTCAAACCTTCAGACAGAAAGAAGGTGAATCCCTCTATGAAGCTTGGGAAAGATACAAACAGTTGACCAAAAAGTGTCCTTCTGACATGCTTTCAGAATGGACTATCCTGGATATATTCTATGATGGTTTATCTGAGCTATCAAAGATGTCACTGGACAGTTCTGCAGGTGGATCCATTCACCTAAAGAAAATGCCTGCAGAAGCTCAAGAACTCATTGACATGGTTGCTAATAACCAGTTCATGTACACTTCTGAAAGGAATCCTGTGAGCAATGGGACGCCTATCAAGAAGGGAGTTCTTGAAGTTGATACTCTGAATGTCATATTGGCTCAGAATAAAATATTGACTCAGCAAGTCAATATGATCTCTCAGAGTCTGCATGGAATGCAAGCTACATCCAACAGTACTCAAGAGGCTTCTTATGAAGAAGAAGCTTATGATCCTGAGAACCCTGCAATAGCAGAGGTGAATTACTTAGGTGAACCTTATGGAAACACCTATAACTCATCATGGAGAAATCATCCAAATTTCTCATGGAAGGATCAAAAGCCTCAACAAGGCTTTAATAATGGTGGAAGAAACAGGTTTAACAATAATAAACCTTTTCCATCATCCACTTAGCAACAGACAGAGAACTCTGAACAAAATGCTTCTAATTTAGCAAATCTAGTCTCTGATCTGTCTAAGGCCACTGTAAGTTTCATGAATGAAACAAGATCTTCCATTAGAAATTTGGAAGCACAAGTGGGCCAGCTGAGTAAAAGGATCACTGAAATCCCTCCCAATACTCTCCCAAGCAATACAGAAGAGAATCCAAAAGGAGAGTGCAAGGCCATTGACATAAGCATCATGGCCGAACCTGTAAGGAGAGGAGAGGACGTGAATCCCAAGGAGGAAGACCTCTTGGGACGTCCAGTGGTCAATAAGGAGCTTCCCTCTGAGGAACCAAAGGACTCTGAGGCTCATCTAGAGACCATAGAGATTCCATTGAACCTCCTTATGCCCTTCATGAGCTCTGATGAGTATTCCTCTTCTGAAGAGAATGAGGATGTTACTGAAGAGCAAACTGCCAAGTTTCTTGGTGCAATCATGAAGCTGAATGCCAAATTATTTGGCATTGATACTTGGGAAGTTGAGCCTCCCTTGTTCATCAATGAACTAAGTGATCTGGATCAACTGACATTGCCTCAGAAGAGACAGGATCCTGGAAAGTTCATATTACCCTGTACCATAGGCACCATGATCTTTAAGGCTCTATATGACCTTGGTTCAGGAATAAACCTCATGCCCCTCTCTGTAATAGAGAAACTGGGAATCTATGGGGTGCAAGCTGCTAAAATCTCATTAGAGATGGCAGATAACTCAAGAAAATAGGCTTATGGACAAGTAGAGGACGTGTTAGTAAAGGTTGAAGGCCTTTACATCCCTGCTGATTTCATAGTCCTGGATACTGGAAAGGAAGAGGATGAATCCATCATCCTAGGAAGACCTTTCCTAGCCACAGCAAGAGCTGTGATTGATGTTGACAGAGGTGAAATAGTCCTTCAATGGAATGAGGACTCCCTTGTGTTTAAAACTCAAGGATCTCCCTCTACAACCATGGAGAAGAAGCAGAAAAAGCTTCTCTCAAAGCAGAGTCAACCACTGCCCCCACAGTCAAACTCTAAGTTTGGTGTTGGGAGGCCACAACCAAACTCTAAGTTTGGTGTTGAACTCCCATATCCAAACTCTAAGTTTGGTGTTGGAGAGTTTCAATAATGCTCTGAACATCTGTAAGGCTCCATGAGAGCCCACTGTCAAGCTATTGACATTAAAGAAGCGCTTGTTGGGAGGCAACCCAATTTTTATTTATCTAACTATATTTTTCTTAGTTATATGTCTTTGTAGGTTCATGATCATGTGGAGTCACAAAATAAATATAAAAATTAAAAACGGAATCAAAAACAGCAAAAGAAAAATCATACCTTGGAGGAGCATCTGCCTGGCGTTCAAACGCCAGAACAGAGCATGGTTCTGGCGCTGAACGCCCAAAATGGGCAACATCCTGGTGCTGAACGCCCAGAACAAGCATGGTTCTGGCGTTCAACGGCAGAAATGGCAACAAATGGGCGTTGAACGCCCAAAATGGGCACCAACCTGGCGCTGAACGCCCAGAGTTGTGTGCAAGGGCATTTTGCATGCCTAAATTGGTGCAGGGATGTAAATGCCTTGACACCTCAAGATCTGTGCACCCACAGGATCATCTCAGGATCTGTGAATCTCACAGGATCCCCACCCACCTCACCCTCTATCTCTCCATTCATGACCATCCCTTCTATTTTCCATCCACCACTCACATCCATACACACATCCCTCCATCTCCTCCATATCTTCTTCTTCTTCTATTCCTTCTTTTTTTGCTCGAGGGCGAGCAACATTCTAAGTTTGGTGTGGTAAAAAGCATAGCTTTTTTTGTTTTTTCCATAACCATTGATGGCACCTAAGGCCAGAGAAGACTCTAGAAAGAGGAAAGGGAAGATAAAAGCTTCCATCAAGGGTCTATAGCTCAGTGGTAGAACATTTGACTGCAAATCAAGAGATCCCTGAGATACCTCAGGGGATACATTTTCTTCCACACAATTATTGGAAGCAACTAAGGGTGGAACATCAAGAGCACTCCATCATCCTTCATGAAATCAGAGAAGATCTAAAAGCAATGAAGGAGGAGCAGCAAAGACAAGGAAGAGACATAGAAGAGCTCAAGGACATCATTGGTTCCTCAAGAAGGAAACGCCACCATCACTAAGGTGGATTCATTCCTTGTTCTTGCTTTCTCTGTTTTTCGTTTTCTATGATTGTGCTTATCTATGTTTGTGTCTTCATTACATGATCATTAGTAGTTAGTAACTTTGTCTTAAGGTTATGAATGTCCTATGAATCCATCACCTCTCTTAAAATAAAAACTGTTTTAATTCAAAAGAACAAGAAGTACATGAGTTTCGAATTTATCCTTGAACTTAGTTTAATTATATTGATGTGGTGACAATGCTTCTTGTTTTCTGAATGTATGCTTGAACAGTGCATATGTCTTTTGAAGTTGTTGTTTAAGAATGTTAAATATGTTGGCTCTTGAAAGAATGATGACTAGGAGACATGTTATTTGATAATCTGAAAAATCATAAAAATGATTCTTGAAGCAAGAAAAAGCAGTAAAGAACAAAGCTTGCAGAAAAAAAAAATAGGCGAAAAAATAATAGAAAGAAAAGCAAGCAGAAAAAGCCAAAAGCTCTTAAAACCAAGAGGCAAGAGCAAAAAGCCAATAACCCTTAAAACCAAAAGGCAAGGGCATATAAAAAGGATCCCAAGGCTTTGAGC
Source organism: Arachis hypogaea (assembly GCF_003086295.3). Classification (NCBI taxonomy): domain Eukaryota; kingdom Viridiplantae; phylum Streptophyta; class Magnoliopsida; order Fabales; family Fabaceae; genus Arachis; species Arachis hypogaea. The sequence continues at coordinate 47,066,285 of NC_092054.1, read as the reverse complement.
ACTAGTGGATAGGAGGGCCTAAAAGGAATAAAATCCTGGTCTAAGCGGCTAAACCAAGCTGTCCCTAACCATGTGCTTGTGGCGTGTAGGTGTAAAGTGAAAACTTGAGACTGAGCGGTTAAAGTCAAGGTCCAAAGCAAAAGAAGAGTGTGCTTAAGAACCCTGGACACCTCTAATTGGAGACTTTAGCAAAGCTGAGTCACAATCTGAAAAGGTTCACCCAATTATGTGTCTGTGGCATTTATGTATCCGGTGGTAATACTGGAAAACAAAGTGCTTAGGGCCACGGCCAAGACTCATAAAGAAGCTGTGTTCAAGAATCATCATACTGAACTAGGAGAGTCAATAACACTATTCGAAATCTGAAGTTCCTATAGATGCCAATCATTCTGAACCTCAATGGATAAAGTGAGATGCCAAAACTATTCAAGAGGCAAAAAGCTATAAGTCCCGCTCATATGATTGCAGCTATGTTTCATTGATAATTTGGAATTTATAGTATATTCTCTTCTTTTTATCCTATTTGATTTTCAGTTGCTTGGGGACAAGCAACAATTTAAGTTTGGTGTTGTGATGAGCGGATAATTTATACGCTTTTTGGCATTGTTTTTAGTATGTTTTTTAGTAGGATCTAGTTACTTTTAGGGATGTTTTCATTAGTTTTTATGTTAAAATCACATTTCTGGACTTTACTATGAGTTTGTATGTTTTTCTGTGATTTCAGGTATTTTCTGACTGAAATTGAGGGACTTGAGCAGAAATCAGATTCAGAGGTTGAAGAAGGACTGCTGATGCTGTTGGATTCTGACCTCCCTGCACTCAAAGTGGATTTTCTGGAGCTACAGAAATCTAAATGCCGCGCTTCCAATTGCGTTGGAAAGTAGACATCCAGGGCTTTCCAGAAATATATAATAGTCCATACTTTGGCCAAGAATAGACGACGTAAACTGGCGTTCAACACCAGCTTTCTACCCAAATCTGGTGTCCAGCGCCAGAAAAGGAGCCAAAACCAGAGTTGAACGCCCAAACTGGCACAAAAGCTGGCGTTCAACTCCAAGAAGGACCTCTACACGTGCAACACTCAAGCCCAGCCCAAGCACACACCAAGTGGGCCTCGGAAGTGGATTTATGCATCAATTACTTAGTCATGTAAACCCTAGTAGCTAGTTTATTATAAATAGGACCTTTTACTAGTCTTATTAGACATCTTTGGATTACCTTATGATCCTTTGATCACGTTTTGGGGGCTGGCCATCTCGGCCATGCCTAGACCTTCACTTATGTATTTTTCACGGTAGAGTTTCTACACTCCATAGATTAAGGTGTGGAGCTCTGCTGTTCCTCAAAGATTAATGCAAAGTACTACTGTTTTCTATTCAATTCATCTTATTTCGCTTCTAAGATATCCATTCGCACCCAAGAACGTGATGAAGGTGATGATTATGTGTGACGCTCATCACCATTCTCCCCTATGAACACGTGCCTGACAAACACTTCCGTTCTACATGAAATAAGCTAGAATGAATATCTCTTAGATCTCTTAATCGGAATCTTCGTGGCGTAAGCTAGAATGATGGCGGCATTCAAGAGAATCCGGAAGGTCTAAACCTTGTCTGTGGTATTCCGAGTAGGATTCAATGATTGAATGACTGTGACCAGCTCCTAACTCGCGATTACAGGGCGTTAGTGACAGACGCAAAAGGATAGTAAATCCTATTCTAGCATGATCGAGAACCGACAGATGAATAGCCGTGCCGTGACAGGGTGCGTGAGCATATTATTCACTGAGAAGATAAGATGAAGCCATTGACAAGGGTGATGCCTCCAGACGATTAGCCGTGCCGTGACAGGACATTGGATCATTTTCCCGAGAGATGACCGAAAGTAGCCATTGACAGTGGTGATGTATCACATAAAGCCAGCCATGGAAAGGAGTAAGACTGATTTGATGAAGATAGCAGGAAAGCAGAGGTTCAGAGGAACGAAAAGCATCTCCATTCGCTTATCTGAAATTCCTACCAATGATTTACATAAGTACCTCTATCCCTATTCTATTAATTATTTATTTTCGAAAACACCATTATCAATTTATATCTGCCTGACTGAGATTTGCAAGGTGACCATAGCTTGCTTCATACCAGCAATCTCCGTGGGATTCGACCCTTACTCACGTAAGGTATTACTTGGACGACCCAGTGCACTTGCTGGTTAGTTGTATCGAAGTTGTGAACCATGGTATTGGCACCATGTTCTTGGCGCTACTGCCAGGGAAAGAAAGAGCCATGAATTTTACATCATTAAAGCGTAATCACGATTACGCGTACCTAGTTGCTCATATTGCCAGGGATTGTTCGAGCCTGGACATCACAATTTCGTGCACCACTTACCATCCCCAAACTAATGGGCAAGCCGAGGTGTCAAACAGAGAAATTAAGCGTATCTTGCAAAAGATAGTAAAGCCTCATAGAAAAGACTGGAGCACCAGGCTACAAGATGCACTCTGGGCATACAGAACAGCATACAAGACACCCATTGGGATGAGTCCTTTCCGCTTGGTTTATGGAAAAGTTTGTCATCTCCTAGTTGAAGTAGAGCACAGAGCCTTTTGGACAGTTAAGGAGTGCAACATGGGAATTGAGAAAGCCGGAGCTGAAAGGAAGTTGCAACTACAGGAACTGGAGAGCCTTCGCCTAGAAGCTTATGAAAACTCCAGAATATACAAGGAAAAGATGAAGGCTGTACATGATAAAACATCAAGAAGAAGGAGTTCCAACCTGGGGATTTAGTCCTCCTTTACAAATCTCAACTAAGGCTCATGCCAGGCAAGTTGAGATCAAGATGGGAAGGTCCATACAGAGTAGAGAAGGCCGAACCGTACGGAGTTTATCACCTAAGCCATCCCTCAGGCTCTGAACTCATTAAGGTTAATGGACAACGCCTGAAGCTATACCATGGCGAGAAGGTACAGAGAAACAAGGAGCTTGAGATCTTCCTCTTGGAAGATCCCCACATAGCAGAAGATTGAGCTAGTGGAGCGTCCAACTTACGGACGTTAAAGCAAAGTGCTAGGTGGGAGACAACCCACCATGGTATGATCGTTCTTTTCTTTATTTTTAGTTTTTCCTATTCAATAACTCTTCTCTTTCGTAGTACTTTCGTGCATCTGCATTTACATGTTTAAAAAAAAAATTTGCTACGCGACGCGATCGCATCAGCGATGCGTCCGCGTCACAGGGAGAGTAAAGAAAAATAAAAATGAACAGAAAGTTACGCTGGATTGTGGCTGGAGGCGTGCCAATGGCACAAATCAACCCACGCGACCGCGTCGCTGACGCGTTCGCGTCACATGGGAATCATGGCCTCCCACGCGACCGCGTGCCCTGAGTTTTCGACGTAAACAGGTGCACAATGGAATATTGTGCGAGAGTGATGCTGGATTGGTGCTGGAGGCACATTCCTTATCACGCGACCGCGTCGCCGACGCGGCCGCGTCATCCGTTTTCGGACGCACACTCACGCGATCGCGCCACCCCAAATTTGGCAACTAAATTAATTTGAACAGAGAGTTGTGCTGGTGCGAGGCTGCACTTGCGCCAGAAGCACAACATGGGTCACGCGACTGCGTGACCGACGCGATTGCGTCACCATACTTGAAGCGCATCCATGCGAACGCGTGCTCCACGCGGCCGCGTCGCATGCGCCGCACAGCTCATCCAGAAATTGCCACATATCTTATCTTTCTCTCCTCCAAATCCTAATTTTTCTTTTCCCTCCTTATTTCTTCCTTCTCCCTTCTTCTTCCAATCTCACCTATCACTCTCTCTCTCTCTCTCTCACCTCCATTACCAAGGTTCTATTTTCTTCTTCCTTCTTCTCTTTTCTATCATTTTATATATTATTTTATATATTATTTTTCTTTTTATTATTCATATTTTCTTTCTTTTTCTTTTTCCTTTTACATGGTGTTAGAAATTTTTTGAGTCATTATCCCTCATTATATGCTTGTGGATTGTTGCAAATTATTTGACAATTATTTTTATTCTAATTAAGGGATTGCTTGCATGTTCACCTTCATATTTTCTATACCTTATTCATCATGCATGCTATGTGTTTGTGAAAAAGCTCAAATGGCATTATGCACTTCTCTATGTTGTTATACTATTCAATGCTTGCTTTTCACAACTTTCCTTTGCTATTGTATTAATTGAATTTAATTGTCAATACAAACGTGATGGTTTGTTACAAAGTCTTGCTTGGTCTATGCTACTCATGCCCTTTGCCGGCATGCCAATAAACACCTTGCTGTCACTTGTCTTTCTATGCACTAGCTATTTTCCATTGTTGGCTTTTCACATGTACTCGAGAGCATGTGTTAATGTCATCTACATCCTAATGTGCATCCATCACCACTCTTCCGTTCTCTTCCTTGCTATATATTTATTTGAATTTAATTTACTTTCTCCTCTCTTTTCAGGATGGCCACCAAGAAAGGAAAGGAGAAAGCGACTCCTAAACCCCCAGCAAGAAGGGGCACTAAAAGAGCATTAGTGGCAGAGCCCTCTTCAACCGCAGTCAAGCCCTCAACAAAAAGAGTTAAGAGGATAATAAAGGTTGATGAAAAGGAGAAATCCTTTCCAGCAAAGGACACTGCGCGATTTCCCAATCGCTACTGTGTGCAGATGTTCCCTATCCTGGCAGAAAGGAACTATAACAATGAATACCTTCTTATCCTCCCATCCAATATTGCTACCTTTGTTGAGCCGCAAATTGAACGAAGACAATGGGGTTTCCTACGGAGACAGCCAAGGCAGGTCAATCTTTCTTAGGTAGTTGAGTTCTACTCTAACTTCTACATGCCAACCCTGCAGTCTGTTTATGTCCGACAGAAGCAAGTCCCCATCACAGAAGAGGCCATTCAGCAAGCTCTGAGTCTTCCCCCTATTCCAGAAGGAATGGACGCCTTCCAAGAAGCCGCACTTAAGCGCCAGAGGTACTAATTTGACTGGAACTCCGTTCTCGGAGTTATCGCATTACCTGGCAGCCGTTGGATCTACGGATACCACCGTACCCGCCCTAAGAGAATCTTGGCTTCAGCACTTACCTTGGAGGCTCACGTATGGGCACAGATCATGTCCCATTACGTCTTTTCGAGCACTCATGAGTCCTCCTTCACTGCGGACATGGCTGTTCTACTATGGTGCATCCTTACAGACCAACCTCTGCATCTCTCAAGACATATCCGGAATGCTATGGGACACGTACAAATTGTGGGCAACTTACCTTTCCCCGCCTTGGTCTCAGATCTTGTCTCAGCAGCCGGAGTCTCCTACAGAGCTGGGGACACCAAAGCCGTGCTTCCACGGGATAATCAGTATGTCCCTAACGGGAAATACCTCAGACTCCCAGCAGCCACTACAAGTCTTCCTACTGCTCCAGTTGAAGATAATCCTTCTTCAACACCACAAGAACACAAAGCTAAGTTGAGAGAGCGCCGTAACGAGCGCCGATTCAAGCACCTCAAGGAGTTACTCAAGGGACACTTCAAGGACTCGGATACCCCGGACTCCACTTCTTTTACCAGCACAGGGAGCCATCATGATCCCGACTGTGGAGACACTGCCACCAGCCCACCCCTGTTCCTGACAGACGGCACCGAGGACGGTGCAAAGTCTTAAGTATGGGGAGGTCGGTCAGTACCTGACTTCCGGAGGTAATTTCTTTTCCCTAGCACCAATAATTAGGATATTTTAGTTAGATTTTCTTTCTTTTATAGAATAGAATAAATTGCATAGGTTAGAATAGTTGCACGCATGTTCTACTTGATTGAAAAGACAATAAGTTTCTTTTAAGACTCTATCTTTGGAACAAAATTTCACTAATTTTTCAAAATTTTTATGATAAATTTGCTTGAGTTGTATTTAGAACATGATTTTTGAGCTAAAGAACACACAACCTGTGAGGATTTGAGCCTTTATGCATGGTTACGTTATTTAACCATAATTATTTCATTCTTGTGTGTTTACTTCTCTATGATTGTAATCTATATTTTGTTTTATCTTATATGTCCAATATTTATTATATTAAATGCTTGCACATGATTGAGGCCATTATTTGTTTAAACTCACTTATCCAAATTAAGCCTACCCTTTCCAATTACCTTTGTTAACCACTTTGAGCCTTTAAATCCCATTTGTTCTATATTTTACCACATTAATAATCTTAAGTTGAAAAATAATTGTATATCCCAAATTGAATCTTTGGTTAGCTTAAGATAGAATTGTGTGTGCTAGTTAAGTATGAAAAATTGTGGGAACAAAAGTTGTTAAGGGAATGTGTCATGAGAATTTAATGGAAATTTGGATACCTACTCATGTGAAACTATAAGAATTAAAAATCTATGTGCATTGATAAGCTATATTTATTTTAATGTCAAAAAAATATTATTTATATAAATAAATAAGGGGACAAAATTACCCCAATGTTAAATTCAGAATTCAAAGATCAATGCACATATGATAAAATCAAATATAAAGTTGATACATGAGTATGAATAGAAAAAGGAAATTCTAGGTAGCTAGGTATGAACTTTAAGATTACATTAAAAATATATAGGTTGGGTTGAAGCTTGGGTTAATTAAAGATTCAATTTATTAGCTCACTTGACCAAATGTATACCCCTACCTGTACCTTAGCCCCATTATAACCTTGAAAAGACCTCATGATGTTTGCATTGGTATATTAACTGTCGTTGATTGGTTAGGAGAAGAACAAAAGTTAGAAAGCATGATTAGAAAAGGATAGAGTGATTACCCTATACACTAGAGATTAGAGCGTACATACATTATCAGTGAGGGTTCAGTGCTTGAATTTTCATGTTCCCTTCTTTCATGAGCTATCTTCTTGCACTGTTATCTATTTTATTGTATAATGATAAAATTAGTGGAATTTGATTTGTAATTGTTTTGAAGAACTTATTTACTTTTGATCAAGTGGGCAAGAATCATATAGTTGCATTTATTTATAGGCTTGCATTGCATTTCATGAGTTTTTACATGTTCATACTTATTTCCTTATCTCCTTCAATTAAGCATGAGGACATGCTACTGTTTAAGTGTGGGGAGGTTGATAAACCACTATTTTATGGTTTATATTATGTTTAATTATGTGGTTTCATCATGATCATTACCCACTTATTCATTAAATTAGCATGAAATTATAATTCCTTCCTAAATTTATAACATGTTTGGAAACCGCTTCCTAGAGACTTTAATTATGTATTTTTAATTCTCCTTTATTCCATTCGATGCCGTGATCTGTGTGTTGAATGTTTCAGACTTTATAGGGCATGAATGAGTTGGAGATTGGAAAGGAAGCTAGCAAAAATGGAAGGAACACAAGAATTTGTGGAGATAACCAGCGAGAAGTGACGCGGTCACATGGCTCACGCGACCGCGCGAAGGAGAGCAAATCGCAGTGACGCGGCCGCATGGCTCACGCGGCCGCGCGGGTTGGAAAAGCTCAAGCGACGCGGTAGTGTGGACGACACGAACGCGTGGCAAGGAAAAGCGCGAATGACGCGTCCGCATGGATGACGCGATCGCGTGACATGTGCGATCTGCATAATCTGCGAGATTCGCTGGGGGCGATTTTGGACCTTATTTCGACCCAGTTTTCGGCCCGGAACAGCAGACTAGAGCCAGAGAATATGCAGAAACAAAGAACAACATTCATTCTACACAGTTTACAGTTTTAGATCTAGTTTTTCCTCCTCTAGGTTTTTTCTCTCTAGGTTTTAGAATTTTAATTTTGAATTGATCTTAGCATTGGAACATTGAGAAGAGTTATTTTCTTATCAAGACCTCGTCATTCTAGTTCGTTCTCTTAACTTGGTTTTATTCTTCCATGTTCTTTGCTTTGTTCAATTTTGTCATTTGAATACTTTCATGATTAATTGATACAAGGATTATTTCTTCCATTTTAATTTATTTTTCCATTCCAATAATCATGTCTTCTTTTAATTCCCTTTCATGTGTTATGGATTTATTATTTACAATGAGTGAGTAGTTTCCCCACTTGATGGGGAGTTGATTGAAAGGAACTCTTGAGTTGGAAGGATTGAAAGAAAATTATAATTGGGTTAATTGTTGGGTTGTTATCTAATCACTAACACCAATCCCTTTGAACTAAGTGGGTTGCAACTCGTGAATAGATCTAGCATTCCAACTTGTTTGACTTTCCTTTACCTAGTGAAGGATAACTAAACAGAACAACCATTAATTATAAATTAATCTTGAGATCGTTCCATCGATAATAGAGATTCCAACTAATCAACTCCCATTCAAGGCTTTTATTCATATTATTTGAATTTTCTCAATTTAATTTTCCATCTACTTAACTCAACTTCTTGGAACATCTGATTAATAAAATAGCACACTTTTCTGCAACTCGTTGGGAGACGACCTGGGACTTAAACTCCCAGTAATTTTTAATTTAAACTCCCTGTGACATATTTCTAAATTGATAGGCAGATTTTCGATGAGTTAAGAACTATACTTGCAACGTAACTATTTTAATAATTTTTAATTCACCAACTTCTGTGCCACATCAATCAAGCTAAGAGGTGGTTAAATAACCAACCCACAGCAAGCATAAGAACATGGAAACAGTTATCAGACAAATTCCTGAATCAATATTTCCCTCTAAAAAGGATGACATAGCTAAGGCTGGACATCCAAGGCTTTAAACAAGAGGATAATGAATCTCTATATAATACCTGGGAGAGGTATAGAGAGATGCTAAGGAAATGCCCCTCTGAAATGTTTTCAGAATGGGTGCAGTTAGACATCTTTTACTATGGTGGATCTATACATATGAGAAAGACAATTGAAGAGGCTCAAGAGCTCATTGATACAGTTGCCAGAAATCAGCACCTATACTCAAGTGGTGAGACCTCCATGAAAGAAGAGGCTGAGGCAGCATCCACTGAACTTAGTCCTCCAGAACAAATTACTGAACTCAATCAGCAACTATTTTCTATAACAAAATAGTTAGCAAAATTTAAAGAGATGCTACAAGAAACCAAAGATGCTAACTAGAATATGGAAAAATAATTGAATCAGAGAAGACAGCAGTTATCTAAACAGATAACAGAAGAATGCCAAGCTGTTCATTTAAGGAGTGGAAAGACATTGAATGTCTCAACTCAAAGCAGCAGGAAGCCAAGAAAGGAACATCTGACAGAGGATGACCAAACCACTGCCCAAAATCCCTCTAAGGACAGTAAGAGCCCAGAGAGGAATGATTCTGGCGTTCAAACGCTAGAAAAGGGTCAGAAGTTGGCGTTGAACGCCCAAAAAGCACCCAATTCTGGCGTTCAAACGCCAATGAGGGATCAAACACCTGCAAGTGCTGATAACAACCCCCTTAAGCAAGCATCTCCAACCACTTCTATAGGAAATAAACCTGCAGCAACTAAGGTTGAAGAATATAAAGCCAAGATGCCTTATCCTTAGAAACTCCGCCAAGAAGAACAGGATAAACAATTTGCCCGTTTTGGAGACTATCTCAGGACTCTTGAAATAAAGATTCTGTTTACAGAGGCACTTGAGCAAATACCCTTTTATGATAAGTTCATGAAAGAGATCTTAAGTCATAAGAAGGATTTGAGGGAGACTGAAAAGGTTTTTCTCACTGAAGAAGACAGTACAGTCATTTTAAAAAGCTTACCAGAGAAGTTTAAAGATCCCGAAAGCTTTATGATACCATGCACATTAAAGAATGCTTGTACCAAGACAGCTCTATGTGATCTTGGGGCAAGTATCAACCTGATACCTGTATCCACTATCAAAAAGCTTGGTTTGATTGGTAAAGTTAAACTAACCCGGATATGCCTCCAACTTGCTGATGGCTCCATTAAAATTCCATCAGGCGTAATTGAGGACATGATTGTCAAGGTTGGGCCATTTGCCTTTTCCACTGAATTTGTGGTGCTGGAAATGGAGGAGCACAATAGTGCAACTCTCATTCTAGGAAGACCTTTCCTAGCGACTGGATGAACCCTCATTGATGTCTAAAAAGGGGAGGTGACCCTGAAAATCAATGAGGATGAGTTTAAGTTGAATGCTGTCAAAGCTATGCAGCATCCAGACACCTCAAAAGGCTGCATGAGCATTGATGTTATTGACTCCCTGGTAGAGGAGGTCAATATGACTGAGAGTCTCGAATCAGAGCTAGAGGACATCTTTAAAGATGTCCAGCCTGATCTGGAGTAACCAGAGGAAATAGAAAAGCCTCTAAAAACTCCTCAGGAAGAGGAAAAGCCTCCTAACTCGAGCTCAAACCACTACCACCATCCCTGAAATATACATTTCTGGGAGAAGATGACACTTTTTCCTATGATCATAAGCTCTGCTTTAGAGCCACAGGAAGAGAAAGTACTAATTCAGGTGCTGAGGACACACAAGACAGCTCTTGGGTGGTACATAAGTGATCTCAAGGGCATTAACCCAGCCAGATTCATGCACAAGATCCTATTGGAGGATGATGCTAAGCTAGTGGTTCAACCACAGAGGCGGCTGAATCCAGCCATGAAGGAGGTGGTGCAGAAAGAGGTCACTAAGTTACTAGAGGCTGTGATTATTTATCCTATTTCTGATAGCCCCTGGGTGAGCCCTGTCCAAGTTGTCCCCAAGAAGGGAGGTATGACAGTGGTTCATAATGAAAGGAATGAACTGGTTCCCACAAGAACAGTTACAGGGTGACGTATGTGTATTGACTACAGAAGGCTCAATACAGCCACCAGAAAGGATCATTTTCTTTTACCATTCATAGACCATATGCTAGAGAGACTAGCAGGTCATGAATACTACTGAGTTTTGGATGGCTATTCAGGTTACAACCAAATTACAGTAGATTCTTCAGGACCAAGAGAAAATAACATTCACATGTCCATCTGGAGTATTTGCCTACAGAAGGATGCCATTTGGTCTGTGCAATGCACTTGCAACCTTTCAGAGGTTCATGCTCTCTATCTTCTCTGATATGGTAGAGAAATTTCTGGAAGTCTTCATGGATGACTTCTCATTATTTGGAGACTCATTCAGCTCCTGGCTTGACCATCTAGCACTTGTTCTGAAAAGGTGCCAAGAGACTAACCTGGTTTTAAACTGGGAGAAATGTCACTTTATGGTGACTGAAGGAATTGTCCTTGGGCATAAAATTTCAAACAAGGGAATAGAGGTGGATCAAGCTAAGGTAGAGGTAATTGACAAATTACCACCACTTGCCAATGTTAAGGCAATCAGAAGCTTTCTGGGGCATGCAGGATTCTATAGGAGGTTTATAAATGATTTTTCAAAAATTACAAAACCTCTGAGCAATCTGCTAGCCGCTGATACACCATTTGTCTTCGACACAGAGTGTTTGCAGGCCTTTGAGACTCTGAAAGCTAAGCTGGTCATAGCACCAGTCATTTCTACACCAGACTGGACATTACCATTCGAACAAATGTGTGATGCCAGTGACTATGCCATTGGTGTAGTATTGGGACAGAGGCATGACAAGCTTCTACATGTCATTTATTATGCTAGCCGTGTTCTAAATGACGGGTAGAAGAATTACACGACCACAGAAAAGGAGTTGCTTACAGTGGTTTATGCCATTTACAAGTTCAGATCTTATTTAGTAGGATCAAAAGTGATTGTGTACACTGACCATGATGCTCTAAAATATCTCCTCACAAAGCAAGATTCAAAACCCAGACTCATAAGATAGGTGTTGCTTCTGCAAGAGTTTGATATAGAAATAAGAGATAGAAAAGGGACAGAGAACCAAGTAGCTGATCACCTGTCTCGGATAGAACCAGTAGTAGGAGCGTCCCTCCATCCTACTAAGATCTCTGAAACCTTTCCGGATGAGCAACTCTTTGCCATTCAGGAAGTACCATGGTTTGCGGATATTGCAAACTATAAAGCTGTGAGATTCATACCCAAAGAGTACAGTAAGCAGCAAATAAAAAATTGGTGTCTGATGCAAAGTACTACTTGTGGGATGAACCATATCTCTTAAAGAGATGTGCAGACGGAATAATCTGTAGATGTGTGCCTAGAGAAGAGGCACAGAAGATCCTATGGCATTGCCATGGATCACAATATGGAGGACATTTCGAAGGTGAGCGAATAGCCACAAAGGTTCTCCAATGTGGCTTCTACTGGCCTACTCTCTATAGAGACTCCTGAGAGTTTGTACGTAATTGTGACAGTTGTCCGAGAGCTGGTAATCTGCCTCACGGTTATATCATGCCTCAGCAAGGGATCTTAGAGATTGGGTTATTTGATGTATGGGTATTGACTTCATGGGGCCTTTTCCACCATCATATTCAAACACTTATATTCTGGTGGCAGTAAACTATGTATCTAAATGGGTAGAGGCAATTGCAACACCCACTAATGATACTAAGACAGTGATGAAGTTCCTTCAGAAGCATATCTTCAGCAGGTTCGGTGTCCCTAGGGTACTGATCAGTGATGGAAGCTCTCATTTCTGCAATAAATAGCTTGACTCTGCTCTGATCTGATATAGAATTAACCACAAAGTGGCAACTCCATATCATCCACAGATAAATGGGCAGGCTGAAGTCTCAAATAGAAAACTAAAATGAATCCTGGAACGGACTGTAAGTACCCGTAGAAGGGATTGGGCAAGAAGTCTGGATGATGCTCTGTGGGCTTACAGAACCGCATTCAAGACTCCTATAGGGACCTCTCCATACCAGCTTGTGTATGGAAAAGTGATGAGCGGATAATTTATACGCTTTTTGGCATTGTTTTTAGTATGTTTTTAGTATATTTTAGTTAGTTTCTATTATATTTTTATTAGTTTTTAAATAAAAATCACATTTCTAGACTTTACTATGAGTTTGTGTGTTTTTCTATGATTTCAAGTATTTTCTGGCTAAAATTGAGGGACCGGAGCAAAAATCTGATTCAGAGGCTAAAAAAGGACTACAGATGCTGTTGGATTCTGACTTCCCTGCACTCGAAGTAGATTTTCTGGAGCTACAGAAGCTCAATTGGCGTGCTCTCAATTGCGTTGGAAAGTTGACATCCTGGGCTTTCCATCAATATATAATAGTCTATAATTTTCCCGAGATTTAATGTCCCAAACCGGCGTTCCAAATCAGCATAGAAATTCTGGCGTCAAAACGCCAGAACTAGCATAAAAGCTGGAGTTAAACGCCCAAATTGGCACAAAAGCTGGCGTTTAACTCCAAGAAAAGTCTCTACACGTGAAAACTTCAATGCTCAGCCCAAGCACACACCAAGTGGGCTTGGAAGTGGATTCTGCATCATTTACTCATTTCTGTAAACCCTAGGTTACTAGTTCTCTATAAATAGGACCTTTTGCTATTGTATTTAGAGACTTTTGATCTTTGATTAGTCTTATGCTATCTTAGACCTTTATGAGGGCTGGCCATTCGGCCATGCCTAGACCTTGTTCTATGTATTTTCAACGGTGGAGTTTCTACACACCATAGATTAAGGTGTGGAGCTCTGTTGTTCCTCATGAATTAATGCAAAGTACTACTATTTTTCTATTCAATTTACGCCTACTTCTTCTCTAAGATATACACTCGTTCTTCAACTTGATGAATGTAATGATCCGTGACACTCATCATCATTCTCACCTATGAACGCGTGCCTGACAACCACTTCCGTTCTATATGCAATCAAGCTTGAATGTGTATCTCTTGGGTTTCTAATCTAAGATTAGAACCTTCGTGGTATAGGCTAGAATTATTGGCGGCCATTCCTGAGATCCGGAAAGTCTAAACCTTATCTGTGGTATTCCGAGTAGGACCTGGGAAGGGATGACTGTGACGAGCTTAAAACTGGCGAGTGTTGGGCGTAGTGACAGACGCAAAAGGATCAATGGATCCTATTCCAATATGATCGAGAACTGACAGATGATTAGCCGTGCGGTGACAACGCATTTGGACCATTTTCACTGAGAGGACGGGAAGTAGCCATTGACAACGGTGTTGCCCAACATAAAGCTTGCCATGGAAGGAGTATGAATGATTGGATGAAGGCAATAGGAAAGCAGAAGTTTAGGAGGAACAAAGCATCTCCATACACTTATCTGAAATTCTCACCAATGAATTACATAAGTATCTCTATCTTATTTTATGATTTATTCATATTTTAATTATCAATCCTCCATAACCATTTGAATCTGCCTGACTGAGATTTACAAGATGACCATAGCTTGCTTCAAGCCGACAATCTCCGTGGGATCGACCCTTACTCACGTAAGGTTTATTACTTGGACGACCCAGTGCACTTGCTGGTTAGTTGTGTAGAGTTGTGATAAAGAGTTGAGATTACAATTGTGCGTACCAAGTTGTTGGCGCCATTGATGATCACAATTTTGTGCAACAAGTTTTTGGCACCGTTGCTGGGGATTGTTCGAGTTTGGACAACTGACGGTTCATCTTGTTGCTTAGATTAGGTATTTTTATTTTATGTTTAAGCTTTTTACTTCTTATTTTCAAAAAAAATTTCAAAAATACAAAAAAAAAATTTTCTATTCTGTTCTTCAGAGTTTTTAAGAATGAATTCTAGAGTTTCATGATGATTTGTTGAAGTCTGGCTGGCTGTGAAGCCATGTCTAATCTTTTGGACCGAGGTTTCAACTTATCATCACAAGAGCTTGATGATTTCTATCAATTTTGCTGTTGAAAGTAATGATCTGCTAAAGCTTGGCTGGCCATTGGCCATGTCTAGTGTTTTGGACCGAAGCTTTCACTGAAAGCTTGGCTGGCTAGTAAGCCATGTCTAATTCCTGGACCGGATTTTTAGACTAGCATTGCAATGATTCCTAGAATTCTCATTAAAAATTTTTGAATCCCTTTATTTTCCTTTCCATATAATTTTCGAAAAATCACAAAAAATTTTTATAAAATCATAAAAAATAAAAAATATTTTATGTATCTTAGTGTCAATTTTTAAGTTTGGTGTCAATTGCATGTCTTTCTTCTTCTTGCATTTTTTCGAATATATATAATATGTTCTTCATTGATCTTCAAGCTGTTCTTGATAATTCCATAGCTCTGATCTTTAATTTCTCTTATTTTGTGTCTTTTGTTGTTTCTCATATGCATTTTCAATTTGTTATGGTCCTTAGTATACAAACTTCTAATTTTGGTGTCTTGCATGCATTGTTTATTTGATCTTAGTTGCATCCTTTTTATTATTCTGTCTCATCATTAAAAATTCAATTTTTTTTAAAATTGTCTTTTCAAGTCAATAACATAGAGAATTGAAGATTCAAAATATTCAGCAGTGGAATCACACAGAAAAAGCTGGGCATTCAAAACGTCTAGTGAAGAAGGAAAACTGGCGTTTAAACGCCAGCCAGGGTACTGATGAGATATTTTGGTGAAAAATAAATTTCTCCCAAAACACACAAATCTAACCGGCAAGTGCACCGGGTCGCATCAAGTAATAATAACTCACGGGAGTGAGGTCGATCCCACAGGGATTGATGGATCAAGCAACTTTAGTGGGTGATTAGTTTAGTCAAGCTAACATTGATGTGAATTGTGTGAAATTGTAACCAACAGAAAGTAAATGACAATGAATTTAAAGTTGCAGAATGTAAATTGGCAAGTAACTTAAAGAGCAAGAAATGTAAATTGCAAGAATCTTAAATGACAAGAAATATAAATTGCATCAAATGTAAAGGGAATTGGGAATTGGATTTGCAGAAATTAAACAAGGAAAAGTTAAATTGCAACAAGCAGAGAAGTAAAAGATGGATTTGATTGATTCGGAACCAAAACAGAAATGTAAATAAACATGAAAAGTAATAAACAGAGAATGTAAAATTGGAATTAAGATCTCAGGACCCAAGAGACTAGATAACCAAGTCTAGATCTCAATGCCTTCCTAGATCCAACAAGAACAATTGCAAGAGAAATTAAAGAAAAGTAAATTGCAGAAGCCAAGAGAAGGTGAAGTAGTAAACAGGAATGGAAATTCAATTGTGCAGAGAAAGTAAACAAGAAAATTCTCAAGGTGAGATTGAAACAGAATTTCTTCAATTCTCAACCCAAGATTCAAAACGAAATTGAAAACTAAGAGAGAGCTCTCAAATCCTAATGCTCCCTAGTGGAGCCAGCCTCCTCACAAATATGAAAATGATGCCTTATATAGGCTTTACAAAATGGAAATGAAAATGAAATTAAAAACAAATTACAATTAAATGAAATTCCTATTTTATCTATTTCTTGTGCCTTTGAGTGATGATCATTTGGGCCCTTGCTCTTGATGGAATTGGGTTGATAAAGGCCTTGGTTGATTGCTCTTGGAGTTTGAAGAGGAACCGAATTGAACCAATTGAACCGGTTTTGAAATTAGCCATAGTTGGACCTAACGTTTGAGCCAAAGTTAGGGGTCTAACTTTGGCCCTAACTTTTCCTAGCAGCAAGCATATTTCTCTGGTTTGGACGTTGGTGCCAACGTTAGGGGTCTAACTTTGACCCTAACGTTGGCCTCCCTTATGCACATTTATGGGGCCAACTTTGTCCTCTTGTCATGTTGCCAATTTTATGTCCAATATAGACTATCATATATGGTTGGAAAGCTCTGAATGTCAGCTTTCTAA
The DNA here is from genome assembly GCF_003086295.3 of Arachis hypogaea. Lineage (NCBI taxonomy): Eukaryota > Viridiplantae > Streptophyta > Magnoliopsida > Fabales > Fabaceae > Arachis > Arachis hypogaea. Next base: position 47,049,620 of record NC_092054.1, on the reverse strand, counting down.
CCCACTTGGAATCACTTCAATTGGACATCTACAACTCAAGTTATGATCATTTGAAGAGGGCATGGTTGCTGGCTTTGGTGTGCAGCGTTTGAGGTAACGTTAGCCCTCAAACGTTGGCGAAAACGCCAGTTCTGGAGGCTCAAATGTATTGTCCACCCCATACTATTATACATTGTTGGAAAGCCCTGGATGTCTACTTTCCAATGCCGTTGGGAGCACATTATTTGGAGCTCTACAGCTCGAGTTATACTCCTTTGAAGGTGCAGAGGTCAGTTGGCTTCACTGCAGGTTGCCACCATGTTCGTTTATGCACATTGCGGGGCAGTTTTCTCCCTTAATTTTAGTGTCCACCATGCAGTGCCATATATGCTTGGAAAGCTCTTGATTCCTACATTCCAATGCTTCTTGAATCACCTCATTTGGAGCTCTGTAGCTCAAGTTATTCTTGTTGGAAGTATACCCCTTGTATGCCTTGTGGTGTGTGGCGCCAACGTTAGCCTCCAAGTTAGGGGGCTAACGTTGGCGCAAACGTTGGCCCCTCTCCCTTATGTCTTCATGTGCCAACGTTAGCCTCCAAGTTAGGGGGCTAACGTTGGCACAAACGTTGGATGGCCAGGGAGGAATTCATGTGCCAACGTTAGCCTCCAAGTTAGGGGGCTAACGTTGGCTCAAACGTGGGGAGCCCAGGGAGTAATCTTCATGCCCAACGTTAGCCTCCAAGTTAGGGGGCTAACGTTGGGGCTAACTTCATGCCTCCAGGTTCAATTTCACTTATTCCTCTCTTCACTCCTAGCCATTCCTCTTTGCTTCAACCTTTCTCCAAGCTTTCTTCACCTATCATTAATCAACCAAACACATCAAAGCTATGCTCAAAATCATGAGATATTCATTCTTTCATAATATGTGACAATTTTAGCATAAAACCTCATGAAATAGCATGAATTCATACATGGTTGATTAAATCAAAGGAAACATGAAAATCTACCCAATTGGCTTGCTTATGGCTCAAGAAAGTGCATAATTCAATTAAAAACAAAAGAAAAAGGCTAGTTAAAATAGGCTAAGATGACTTGTCATCAGGTACCTGGCTGGGCGTTAAACACTCAAAAAGGTAGCATTTTGGGCGTTAAATGCCAGAATGGATGCCATTCTGGGCGTTTAATGCCAGGAGGACACTAGAGGGAAGATTTTGTTTTTAATTCAAATCTTTTTCAAATATTCATATTTTTTCAAAATCAAATCTTTTTCAAATCATATCTTTTCAATCATATCTTTTCAAAATCAATTTCTTTTCAATTTTTTATATATTACTATTTTCGAAAATCCTTGCTACAATTAGTGATTTAATTCAAAATTTTCAAGTTGTTACTTGCCTATTAAGAAAGGATCAAAAGTTTTAATTCTAGAATCATATCTTTTAATTTCTTGTTGGTCAAGTAATCAACTTTAATTTTAAAAACTTTCTCTTTTTAATTTGATTCTCAATCATATCTTCTCAATCATATCTTTTCAATCATATCTTTTTCAAATTTTATTTTCAATCACATCTTTTAATTTCTAATTCCAAAATATTTTTCAAAAATCACTTAATTTCTTTCCCAATCTTAGTTTTCGAAAATCATTTACCAAAATTTCAAAATTTCTCTTAATTATTTCAAAATCTTTTACTTTATTTTCGAAAATTCTTCCCCTCTTCTCACATCCTTCTATTTAAAGGACTAACACCTCTCCATTATCAACAATTCGAACTCTATCTCCCTTGATAAGTTCAAATTCTCTCTTCTCTACCTCATCCTTCTATTTTTATTTTCCTCTGACATCTCAAGGAATCTCTATACTGTGACATAGAGGATTCCATATTTTCTTCTCCTCTCTTTTCATATGAGCAGGAGCAAGGACAAAGACATTCTTGTTGAAGCTGATCCTGAACCTGAAAAGACCTTGAAGAGAAAGCTAAAAGAAGCCAAAGTATAACTCTCTATAGAGGACCTAACAGAAACTTTCAAACAAGAAGAAGCCATGGCAGCCGAAAACAACAACAATGCCAACAATGCAAGGAAGGTGCTTGGTGACTTTACTGCACTTACTCCTGACTTCTATGGGAGAAGCATCTCAATCCCTGCCATTGGAGCAAACAACTTTGAGCTTAAACCTCAATTAGTTTCTCTGATGCAACAGAATTACATGTTTCATGGACTTTTATTGGAAGATCCTCATCAGTTCTTAGCTGAATTCTTGCAAATATGTGACACTGTCAAGACCAATGGGGTTGATCCCGAGGTCTACAAGCTTATGCTCTTTCCCTTTGCTGTAAGAGACAGAGCTAGAACATGGTTGGATTCACAACCTAAAGAAAGCCTGAACTCTTGGAAAAAGCTAGTCAATGCCTTCTTGGCAAAGTTCTTTCCACCTCAAAAATTGAGCAAGCTTAGAGTGGAAGTCCAAACCTTCAGACAGAAGAAAGGTGAATCCCTCTATGAAGCTTAGGAAAGATACAAACAATTGATTAGAAGGTGTCCTTCTGACATGCTTTCAGAATGGAGCATCATCGGTATCTTCTTTGATGGTCTATCTGAACTGTCTAAGATGTCATTGGACAGCTCTGCTGGAGGATCTCTTCATCTGAAGAAGACGCCTGCAGAAGCTCAGGAACTCATTGAAATGGTTGCAAATAACCAATTCATGTACACTTCTGAAAGGAATCCTGTGAATAATGGGAAAAGTCAGGAGAAAAGAGTTCTTGAAATTGATACTCTGAATGCCATATTGGCTCAGAACAAAATATTGACTCAACAAGTCAATATGATTTCTCAAAGTCTGTCTGGAATGCAAGCAGGAACAGGCAGTACCAAGGAAGCTTCATCTGAAGAAGAAGCTTATGATCCTGAGAACCCAGCAATGGAAGAGGTGAATTACATGGGAGAACCCTATGGAAACACCTATAATCCTTCATGGAGAAATCATCCAAACCTCTCATGGAAGGATCAATAGAGGCCTCAACAAGGCTTCAACAACAATAATGGTGGAAGAAATAAGTTTAGCAATAGCAAACCTTTTCCATCATCTTCTCAGCAACAAGCAGAGAATTCTAAGCAGAACCACTCTAAATTAGCAAATGTAGTCTCTGATTTAATTAAAACCACTCAAAGTTTCATGACTGAAACAAGGTCCTCCATTAGAAATTTGGAGGCACAAGTGGGTCAGCTGAGCAAGAAAGTTACTGAACTCCCTCCTAGTACTCTTCCAAGCAATACAGAAGAGAATCCAAAAGGAGAGTGCAAGGCCATCAACATACCCCACTCGGCCGAACCTGGAGAGGAGGAAGAGGCAGTGATCTCCACTGAGGAAGACCTCAATGGACGTCCACTGGCCTCCAAGGAGTTTCCCAATGAGGAACCATGGGAATCTGAGGCTCACACTGAGACCATAGAGATTCCATTGAATTTACTTTTGCCATTCATGAGCTCTAACGAGTATTCTTCCTCTGAAGAGGATGAAGATGTTATTGAAGAACAAGTTGCTAAGTACCTTGGAGCAATCATGAAGCTAAATGCCAAGTTATTTGGTAATGAGACTTGGGAGGATGAACCCCCCTTGCTCACTAAAGAACTGGATGACTTGACTAGGCAGAGATTACCTTTGAAGAGACAAGATCCTGGAAAGTTCTCAATACCTTATACCATAGGCATCATGACCTTTGAGAAGGCTCTGTGTGACCTAGGGTCAAGCATAAACCTCATGCCTCTCTCTGTAATGGAGAAGCTAGGAATCCTTGAGGTACAAGCTGCAAGAATCTCACTAGAGATGGCAGACAATTCAAGAAAATAGGCTTATGGACTTGTAGAAGATGTCTTGGTAAAAGTTGAAGGCCACTACATCCCTACTGATTACATAATCCTAGATACTGGGAAGTGTATGGATGAATCCATCATCCTTAGCAGACCCTTCCTAGCCACAGCAAGAGCTGTGATTGATGTTGACAGAGGAGAATTAGTCCTTCAAGTGAATGAGGACTCCCTTGTGTTTAAAGCTCAAGGATCTCCCTCTGTAACCATGGAGAGGAAGCGTAAAAACTTATCTCAATGTAGAGTCAAACAAAATCCCCACATTCAAACTCTAAGTTTGGTGTTGGGAGGCCACAACCAAACTCTAAGTTTGGTGTTGAAAGGCCATCATCATGCTCTAAATATCTGTGAGGCTCCATGAGAGCCCACTGTCAAGCTACTGACATTAAAGATACGCTTGTTGGGAGGCAACCAAATTTTTACTTATCTATGTTAAATTTTTATTTTCCATTGTTATTTTATGTTTTCTGTAGGTTGATGATCATGAGAAGTCACAAAAATAACTGAAAAAGCAAAAACAGAATGAAAAACAGTATTAAAAACAGCACACCCTGGAGGAGAAGCCTACTGGCGTTTAAACGCTAGTAAGGGCAGCAGAATGGGCGTTAAACGCCTAGTCTGGCACCATTCTGGGCGTTTAACGCCAGAAATGGGCACCAAACTGGCGTTTAACGCCAGAATTGGCAGCAGAGGGCATTTTGCGCGCCTAATTGGTGCAGGGATGAGAAATCCTTGACACCTCAGGATCTGTGGACCCACAGGATTCCCACCAACCTCAACTCACTCTCTCTCTTCTTCACACCTTTTCATAATACTCTTCCCCAAATATCCTTCACCAATCACCTCAAAACCTCTTCCCTAAAAACCCCTCACTTATCAAATCTTACACTCTTCTCCATAAAACCTTTACCAATCTACATCCATCCATCATAAACCCCACCTACCTCACCATTCAAATTCAAAATACTTCCCCTCCTAATCCCACCCATACATGGCCGAACCCAAACCCTCCCGCCACTCCTATATAAACCCATCTTCACTCCTTCATTTTCACACATCTTCAACACTACTTCACCCCCTTGGCTAAAATACTACCCCCTCCATCTCCTCTATTTCTTCTCCCTCTACTCTCTTCATTCTTCTTTTACTCGAGGACGAGCAAATTTTCTAAGTTTGGTGTGGTAAAAGCATTGCTTTTTGTTTTTCCATAACCATTTATGGCACCTAAGGCCGGAGAAACCTCTAGAAAGAGGAAAGGGAAGGCAAAAACTTCCACCTCCGAGTCATGGAAGATGGAGAGATTCATCTCAAAGGTGCATCAAGACCATTTCTATGAAGTCGTGGCCAAGAAGAAAGTGATTCCCGAGGTCCCTTTCAAGCTCAAAAAGGGTGAATATCCGGAGATCCGACATGAGATTCGAAGAAGAGGTTGGGAAGTTCTCACCAACCCTATTCAACAAGTCGGAATCTTAATGGTTCAAGAGTTCTATGCCAATGCATGGATCACCAAGAACCATGATCAAAGTGTGAACCCGGATCCAAAGAATTGGCTTACAATGGTTCGGGGGAAATACTTAGATTTCAGTCCGGAAAATGTAAGGTTGGCATTTAACTTGCCAATGATGCAAGGAGATGCACACCCCTACACTAGAAGGGTCAACTTTGATCAAAGGTTGGACCAAGTCCTCATAGACATTTGTGAAGAGGGCGCTCAATGGAAGAGAGATTCAAGAGGAAAGCCGGTTCAACTAAGAAGGCATGACCTCAAGCCCGTGGCTAGGGGATGGTTGGAGTTCATCCAACGCTCAATCATTCCCACTAGCAACCGGTCTGAAATTACTATAGACTTGGCTATCATGATCCATAGCATTATGATTGAAGAGGAAGTAGAAGTTCATGAGGTTATATCCCTAGAACTCTACAAGGTGGCGAACAAGTCCTCTACTTTCTCAAGGTTAGCCTTCCCTCATCTTATTTTTCAGCTTTGCAATTCAGGTGGAATTGACATAGAGGAAGACATCCTCATTGATGAGGACAAGCCCATCACTAAGAAAAGGATGGAGCAAACAAGAGATCCCACTCATGGACAAGAGCATGAGGAAATTCCTCATCATGAAATCCCTGAGATGCCTCAAGGGATGCATTTTCCTCCACAAAATTATTGGGAGCAAATTAACAATTCTCTAGGAGAATTAAGTTCCAACATGGGACAACTAAGGGTGGAGCACCAAGAGCATTCTATCCTTCTCCATGAAATTAGAGAAGACCAAAGAGTTATGAGAGAGGAGCAACAAAGGCAAGGAAGAGATATTGAGGAGCTCAAGCACTCCATAGGATCTTCAAGAGGAAGAACAAGCCGCCATCACTAATGTGGACCCGTTCTTTAATTTCCTTGTTCTTTATTTTCTGTTTTTTCGAATTTTTATGCTTTATGTTTATTTATGTTTGTGTCTTATTACATGATCACTAGTGTCTAAGTGTCTATGCCTTAAAGCTATGAAAATGAATCCATCACCTTTCTTAAATGAAAAATATTTTTAATTGCAAAAAGAAAAAGAAGTACATGAATTTCGAATTTTAAAACAGATTAATTATTTTGATGTGGTGGCAATACTTTTTGTTTTTTTGAATGAATGCTTGAACAGTGCATATTTTTGAAATTGTTGTTTATGACTGTTAAAATTGTTGGCTCTTGAAAGAATGATGGAAAAGGAGAAATGTTATTGGTGATCTGAAAAATCATAAAAATGATTCTTGAAGCAAGAAAAAGCAGTGAAAAGCTTGCAGAAAAAAATATATATGCGAAAAAAAAGAGAGAAAAAGAAAGAAAAAGAAAAAGCAAGCAGAAAAAGCCAATAGCCCTTTAAACTAAAAGGCAAGGGTAAAATAAAAAGGATCCAAGGCTTTGAGCATCAGTGGATAGGAGGGCCCATAGGAATAAAATCCTGGCCTAAGCGGCTAAACCAAGCTGTCCCTAACCATGTGCTTGTGGCGTGAAGGTATCAAGTGAAAACTTGAGACTGAGCGGTTAAAGTCGTGGTCCAAAGCAAAAAGAGTGTGCTTAAGAGCTCTGGACACCTCTAATTGGAGACTCTTGCAAAGATGAGTCACAATCTGAAAAGGTTCACCCAGTTATGTGTCTGTGGCATTTATGTATCCACTGGTAATACTGGAAAACAAAGTGCTTAGGGTCACGGCCAAGACTCATAAAGTAACTGTGTTCAAGAATCAACATACTTAACTAGGAGAATCAATAACACTATTTGAATTCTGAGTTCCTATAGACGCCAATCATTCTGAACTTCAAGGGATAAAGTGAGATGCCAAAATTGTTCGGAAGCAAAAAGCTAAAAGCCCCGCTCATCTAATTAAGACTGATCTTCATAGATGTTTTTGGAATTCATTGTATATTCTATTCTTTTTATCCAATTTGATTTTCAGTTGCTTGGGGACAAGCAACAAATTAAGTTTGGTATTGTGATGAGCGGATAATTTATACGCTTTTTGGCATTGTTTTTAGTATATTTTTAGTATATTTTAGTTAGTTTCTATTATATTTTTATTAGTTTTTAAATAAAAATCACATTTCTAGACTTTACTATGAGTTTGTGTGTTTTTCTATAATTTTAGGTATTTTCTTGCTGAAATTGAGGGACCTGAGCAAAAATCTTATTTAGAGGCTGAAAAAGGACTACAGATGCTGTTGGATTCTGAGCTCCCTGCACTCAAAGTGGATTTTCTGGAGCTATAGAAGCCCAATTGGCGCGCTCTTAATTGCGTTGGAAAGTAGACATTCTGGGATTTCCAGCAATATATAATAGTCCATATTTGTTTGAGATTTGATGGCTCAAACCGGCGTTCCAAGTCAGCCTAGAAATTCTGGCGTCAAAACGCCAGAACTGGCATAAAAGCTGGAGTTAAATGCCCAAACTAGCACAAAAGCTGGCGTTTAACTTCAAAAAAAATCTCTACACGTGAAAGCTTCAATGCTCAGCCCAAGCAGACACTAAGTGGGCCCGGAAGTGGATTCTGCATCATTTACTCATTTCTGTAAACCCTAAGTTACTAGTTCTCTATAAATAGGACCTTTTGCTATTGTATTTAGAGACTTTTGATCTTTGATTAGTCTTATGCTATCTTAGACCTTTATGAGGGCTGGCCATTCGGCCATGCCTAGACCTTGTTCTTATGTATTTTCAATGGTGGAGTTTCTACACACCATAGATTAAGGTGTAGAGCTCTGCTGTTCCTCATGAATTAATGCAAAGTACTACTATTTTTCTATTCAATTCACGCCTACTTCTTCTCTAAGATATACACTCGTTCTTCAACTTGATAAATGTGATGATCCGTGACACTCATCATCATTCTCACCTATGAACGCGTGCCTGACAACCACTTCCGTTCTACATGCAATCAAGGTTGAATGTGTATCTCTTGGGTTTCTAATCTAAGATTAGAACCTTCGTGGTATAGGCTAGAATTATTGGCGGCCATTCCTGAGATCTGAAAAGTCTAAACCTTGTCTGTGGTATTTCGAGTATGATCTGGGAAGGGATGACTGTGACGAGCTTAAAACTGGCGAGTGTTAGGCGTAGTGACAGACGCAAAAGGATCAATGGATCCTATTCCAACATGATCGAGAACCGACAGATGATTAGCCATGCGGTGACAGCGCATTTGGACCATTTTCACTGAGAGGACGGGAAGTAGCCATTGACAACGGTGATGCCCAACATAAAGCTTGCCATGGAAAGGAGTATGAATGATTGGATGAAGGCAATAGGAAAGCAGAAGTTTAGGAGGAACAAAGCATCTTCATACGCTTATCTGAAATTCTCACCAATGAATTACATAAGTATCTCTATCTTATTTTATGATTTATTCATATTTTAATTATCAATCCTCCATAACCATTTGAATCTGCCTGATTGAGATTTACAAGATGACCATAGCTTGCTTCAAGCTGACAATCTCCGTGGGATCGACCCTTACTCACGTAAGGTTTATTACTTGGACGACCCAGTGCACTTACTGGTTATTTTTGCGGAGTTGTGATAAAGAGTTGAGATTACAATTGTACATACCAAGTTGTTGGCGCCATTGATGATCACAATTTCGTGCACCAAAAATCCTATCATCTGCCAGTGAAACTGGAACACAAGGCCTACTGGGCAACCAGGTTCCTAAACCTTGATGCTAAGGTAGTTGGAGAGAAAAGATTATTCCAGTTGAATAAGCTGGAGGAGTTCAGACTAAATGCTTTCGAAAATGCTAAAATTTACAAGGAGAAAGCAAAAAGGTGGCATGACAGAAAGCTGTCATCTAGAGTCTTTGAGTCAGGACAGAAGGTTCTGCTGTTTAACTCTAGGCTCAGATTGTTCCCTGGGAAATTGAAATCCCGGTGGAAGGGACCATATGTGATTACAAGTGTGTCACCATATGGATATGTAGAGCTTCAGGATATTGATTCTGACAAAAAGTTCATTGTTAATGGACAGAGAGTCAAACATTATGTTGAAGGCAATGCTGAGCAAGAGTGATCAAAACTGAGACTAAATTAAAAGCTCAGTAAAGTCCAGCTAAAGACAGTAAAGAAGCGCTTGCGGGGAGGCAACCCAGCCAATATAAAAAATTAGATGTTTATAACAATTATACGAGTCTATTTAATTTTGTTATTCATGTTCGTTAATACATTTCAGTGAATAAGTCAGGGAAATGAAGGTTCAGGACATAAAGCAGAGGAATCACAGAGAAAAAGAGCTCACTGGCGTCAAAACGCCAGTAAAGGGGCATTTTGGGCGTTAAACGCCAGAATGGCTATCATTCTGGGCGTTTAACGCCAGTAAGGCTATCATTCTGGGCGATAAACGCCAGAATGGGCAGCATTCTGGGCGTTTAACGCCAGAAACAGCAGCATCCTGGGCGTTCAAAAAAAAGCCCAGTAACAAAGAAATTCTGACGTTTAACTCCAGCCAGGATACCTGGCTGGGTGTTAAATGCCCAAATTGGCTGCCAGATGGGCGTTAAACGCCAGAATGGCTATCATTCTGGGCGTTTAACGCCAGAACAGCAAAGGGGAGGTAATTTTGTTTCCAATTCGATTTTTTTCAATTTTTCATGTTTTAATTCATAATTTTTTTTGCATAAAAAATATTTCAAATGTTCATCTTTCAATTTTTATTTTCAAAAACTAATAATCCTTTCAATTCTTTTTAATTCTTTTTTAATTCTTTTTAATTATTGTCCATATCTTTTTCCAAACTTACATATCTTCTCAAATTCTTTTCAAATCCTTTTAATTTTTTTTAACATTAACAAGTTTTTCAAAATTAATCACCTCATTCTTCTTCTACTCCCTTCTATCTTATTTTGCTCGAGGACGAGCAAAGCTTTTAAGTTTGGTGTGGAAAAGTTCTGCTTTTTGCTTTCCATTACCACTTATGGCACCCAAAGTCGGAGAATCCTCTAGAAAGAGAAAAGGAAAGGCAATTGCTTCCGCCTCCGAACCTTGGGAGATGGAGAAATTCATCACCAAAGCCCATCACTAAGAAAGAGGATGGAGCAAACTAAAGGAGCTCAAGCACTCCATTGGACCATCAAGAGGAATAAGTAGCCGTCGTCACTAAGGTGGACCCGCTCCTTAATTTTTTTGCTTTTATTGTTATTTATCTGTTTTTATGTTTATTTTCTGTCTAAGTCATGTTTTTATCAAGGTTCTGAAAATTGAACCGGTCATCGAACCGTTCTAGCTACTGGTTCACTGGTTCATAGGTTCAATCGGTTCGACCGTGGTTGAACCGAAAAAACCGTTTTCTAATAAAATAATAAATAAAATATAAATAAACACATTAAAACATAATTATAGTCTAATATAAACCTTAAAGTTGTAATTACATGTCCCTAAAGGCCATTGGGAGCACCTTATATTCCCAACCTAAGTTCTCAACCGTTACCTCACTTATTCTAATTACTACCTGCATAGGTCTAAAGTTTTAATATGATTCATTGCTACATCAAAATATCCCAAACAATTTAACTAAATCATCTATTGTCTGCTTACTGTAATCCATTACGTGTTCCAGCAAGTCTTTATATGTTAAAAAACATTCTACCAATTTGCCCGGCTGAGCAGTCTTTATATGTTTAAGTCTCCTATTCTTATTGCCCGGCTGAGCAGCCTTTGAAGTTTGAACATACCTACAACAATCATGAAATATAGAAATCTTAACAAAACCCTGAACATTCACTTCCATTGCAGCAAAATCTTAATTATTTTTTCCACAAAGATTGTTTTTTTCTTCATTGTACCAAACATTTTTTCAGAGGATTAGTCAAGCAGCTAACTCTAGGTATCCCATCACTAGTTCTAGTCCCAATGAATATAATCTCTGCCTGATCACCAGGTAATTCAACCCCAATATCTCCATTTGCAGAAGCTGCAGTAGCAAATAGAATAAAGGCAAAAAATCAACATAAATTTCACCTAATCCCATATCAAATTAAGAATCTGAACAATCCAAAAGCATAGTTCTAGCTTCACTTAAATAATATCAGAGTACAATCATGCAATCAAATTATGATAATAAATAAATAAGTGGAACAAAATTGGAGAGTAGTTAGTTAGATAGTTACTGGATTGGAGGCAAGAGTGAATGGGAAGGAGAAGAGAAACGGAAGAGGGAGAGCGCCAACAGGAAGAAAAGGAAGAACAAAATCAGTTCAGTAAACAAACAACATCCAAAATTATTCAAAATTATTCACAATTATTCAACAAACAACAAAATCCAGTTTAGTAAACAAACCAAAATTAGTTCAGTTTCAGTAATCAGTTAATCACTAATCAGTAAACAACAATCAGTTATCATATTAAATCACAGTTCAGTTTTAGTAATCACTCACTAGTCAATAATAACAGTACAGTTTAGCTCCCTCCAATCAGTTGAATCTTGAATCAGTTCACAGTTTCACACTACATAGTTCAAAGAAAAATAAAACAGGGAGACAGAATTTCAAAGTTCACAGTTTTGGTGTTCATCATGCTGAATCACAGATCAGTTTCAGTTCAAAGTAAAATCACCCAGTTTGAGTAATCACACTACATAGTTCAAAGAAAAAAAAACAGGAAGAGTGGGAGACACTGAGACAGCAAAGGCACCTTCAAGGTAGAACATGCAACAGGGAAAGTGAGAGTGAGGCAGTGGGAGACAGCGAAGGCACCTTCTCAGTTCTCGACGGCTGCTGCGGTGGCTCGACGGCAGTGGCTCGACGGCAGTGGCTCGACGGCGGTGGCTCGACGGCGAGCCCTCGACCCGTGTGATGGTGTGAGTGTGACAGTGACTCAGTGAGGCGTTGGAAGCAGCTTCAGCGAAGCCTGCTCGAAGAATGAGAACCACTGAAGCAGAGAAGGGAAGGCGTTTTGGTGATTTAGGAATCTCAGCATCTGGAGTTTTGGTGATTTAGGGATTTAGAACGAAAAAACGGCAGCGTTTTGTTGCCATCCAAAAAACCGGTCGGGTCACGGTTTGGTTCGATCGATCGGTTACCGGCCAGTTCACCAGTTCAATTCCGGTTTTTGAATTTCACGGTTTTGATGAATGTCTGAACCATTTTTCAGTCTGGTTCACAGTTTGACCGGTCCGACTGGCCGGTTCGAACCGGTTTTTAGAACCTTGGTTTTTATTACATGATCATTAGTGTTTAGAGTCTATGTCTTAAAGCTATGAATGATTCCATGAATCTCTCACATTTCTTAAATGAAAAATACTTTTATTTGCAAAAGAAAAAGAAGTACATGAATTTTGAATTTTATCTTGAAAATAGTTTAATTATTTTGATGTGGTGGCAATACTTTTTGTTTTCTAAATGTATACTTAAACAGTGTATATTTAAAATTGGAATTAAGAAAAGTTGGCTCTTGAAAGAATAATGAAAAAGAAGACATGTTATTGGTGATCTGAAAAATCATAAAATTGATTCTTGAAGCAAGAAAAAGTAGTGAAAAAGCAAATGCTTGCGAAAAAAAAGCGAAAAATAAAGAAAAAAAGAAAGAAAAAAAAAGTAAGCAGAAAAAGCCAATAACCCTTTAAACTAAAAGGTAGGGGTAAAATGGTTCCAAGGCTTTGAGCATCAATGGATAGGAAGGCCCAAAGGAATAAAATCCTGGCCAAAGCGGCTAAATCAAACTGTCCCTAACCATGTGCTTGTGTCATGAAAGTCCAAGTGAAAAGCTTGGGACTGAGTGGTTAAAGTCGTGATCCAAAGCAAAAGAGTTTGCTTAAGAACTCTAGGCATCTCTAACTGAGGACTCTAGCAAAGCTAAGTCACAATCTGAAAAGGTTCACCCAGTTATGTGTCTGTGGCATTTATGTATCCGGTGGTAATACTGGAAAATAAAATGCTAAGGGTCATGGCCAAGACTCATAAAGTAGCTGTGTTCAACAATAAAAAAGAACTTAACTAGGCAAATCAATAACATTATCTGTATTTCTGAGTTACTAAAGAGGCCAACAATTCTGAACTCCAATGGATAGAGAAATTCCAAAACTATTTAGAGGCAAAAAGCTACTAGTCCCGCTCATCTAATTAAAACTAATCTTCATTGATATTTTTGAAATTTATTGTATTTTCTCTTCTTTTTATCTTATTTTGTTTTTGGTTTCTTGGGGACAAGCAACAATTTAAGTTTGGTGTTGTGATGGGCGGATAATTTATACGCTTTTTGGCATTATTTTTAGGTAGTTTTTAACGTGTTTTAGTTACTTTTTATTATATTTTTATTGGTTTTTATACAAAAATCACATTTTTGGACTTTACTATGAGTTTGTGTATTTTTCTGTAATTTCAGGTATTTTCTAGCTGAAATTGAGGGACCTGAGCAAAAATCTGATTCAGAGGCTGAGAAATAACTGCAGATGCTGTTGGATTCTGACCACCCTGCACTCAAACACGTTTTTATGGAGCTATAGAAGTCCAATTGGCATGCTTTCAATTGGGCTGGAAATCTAACATCTTGGGCTTTCCAGAAATGTATAATAGTCCATACTTTGCCTGAGATTTGATGGCCCAAACTGGCGTTAAACTCCTGCCAGAGACCCTTTTCTGGCGTAAAACGCCGGAATTGGCACCAAAACTGGAGTTGAACGCCCAAACTGGCACCCAAGATGGCGTTTAACTCCAAGAATGGCCTATGTACGTGAAAGCTTCAAAGCTCAGTACAAACACTCACCAAGTGGGCCCCGGAAGTGAATTTCTGCACTATCTGCACTTAGTTACTCATTTTCTGTAAACCTAAGTTACGAGTTTAGTATAAAAACTACTTTCAGAGATTCATTTAGGGGGGATGACATTTTACATCTCATATTGTATCTTCTACGGCATGAGTCTCTAAACCCCATAGGTGGGGGTGAGGAGCTCTGCTGTGTCTCAATGGATTAATGCAATCTATTGTTTTCTATTCGATCACGCTTGATTCTGTTCTATGATACTCACTCGTACTTCAATATAAAGATTATGATGATCCGTGACACTCATCATCATTCTTAAATTTATCAACGCGTGCTTGACAACCACTCCCATTCTATCTGAGCTCAACGTAGTCATTGGGCGACAGCTTGAGTGCGTATCTCTTGGATTTCTAATCCACGAGTTTGACTTGCATCTCCTGACAACAGAGCATTCAAACCCATGAGATCAGAACCTTCATGGTAGAGGCTAGAACCAATTGGCAGCATTCCTGAGATCCGGAAAGTCTAAACCTTGTCTGTGGTATTCTGAGTAGGATCTGGGACGGGATGACTGTGACGAGCTTCAAACTCACGAATGTTGGGCGCAATCACAGTGTGAAAAAGGATAGAGAGATCCTATTCCGACACAAGTGAGAACCGACAGATGATTAGCCATGCGGTAGCTGTGCCTGGTATTTTTCATCCGAGACGAGAGATCCGACAGTTGATTAGCCGTACAGAAACCGTACCTGGGCCATTTTCACTGAGAGGATGGATGGTAGCCATTGACAACGATGATACATGAACATACAGCTTGCCATGGAAGGAAGCCATGCGTGTTTGGAGAAGAAGACAGTAGGAAAGCAGAGATTCAGATGACAGAGCATCTCCGTAACCTCAACCTATTCCTCATTACTAAATCATAAGTGTCATTCATTTCATGTTATTTACTTTTCATAAACAAAATCATTTATATCATTTGAATCTCCTGACTAAGATTTACAGGATAACCATAGCTTGCTTCAAGCCGGCAATCTCCGTGGGATCGACCCTTACTTACGTAAGGTATTACTTGGATGACCCAGTGCATTTGCTGGTTAGTTGTACCAGATTTGTGAAAAGTGTGATCACAATTCTGTGCACCAATGCATTTTTATGTTTCCATGCCTCTTTTTGTTTATATTATTTGTTATTGTTGATTTCTTGCTTATGTTAGTTATAGCTTTTATTAATTCTTGCATTTTGTGATGTTGACTTTTATTGCACACTAGGTGTTTGATAAAATGTTTTCTCTAGTTTTTGAGTAGTTTTCTTTACTCTTGGCCTAAGCTAAGGGAATTGGATGACCTTGAGTCATTGGGTCTCATTAATTTGGTGATTTGAGAACCCTTGGTGGTCAATTTGATAACCATTTACACTAGCCTACTACTAAGTCAATTAGTAGCTAGGTTAGGACCTATGGATTGATGTTGATCAAGCCTATTTGACGTACTTCAATCTTGAAGTAGACATTGTATGCACTTCAAGCATAGAGGTAGACTAAATGGGTTGGCCCTCATAATTGTCTATACATGGTTTGTAGACAAGGATGGGTGATCTCAATTCCTATGCCTAGCCAAGAGTTCTTTCCCTTTCTTTACTAGTTTTTGTCATTTACTTTCTTGTTATTTACTTTTCTTATTAATTACCAAATCAAACCCCCTTGCATCTCCATAGCCAATAATTGATCAGTTCATTGTAATTCCTTGTTAGACTACCCGAGGTTTAAATAATTCGGTTAATTTTCATTGGGGTTCGTACTTGTGACAACCAATATATTAAAATTTGATTTGAGTATTACTTGTTGGTTGGGAACTATACTATCAACGGAATTAATTTGTGTGAAAATTCCTAACCGACGGTTTTACTCTTTCAAATTTTTGGCGCCTTTGCCGGGGAATTGCAATGGTTTTATATTATTGGCTATTGTGAATATGTGAATATGTTTTCCCTTTTGCTTGTTTGTTAGTTTTTGTTAGGTTTAGGACTTTGTTGTTTATTTTTGTTAGCTTTGTTTTTATTTGCTATGAATTGTCATCCCTTTGGCTATGAGTTTAGTTCAAGTTATGTTGTAGGAAATGGAAGCTTCAATGAGGATGTGCATCAAGGATTTGGGAATCAAAGATGGGAGGAGCCTCAAGGGATTGATCAACCTTCTTGGCAAGAACCTCCTCCGGTCTCTTATAGGTATAATTCCACCCTAATACATATCAATCTAATGGATGTGGTGATCCTCATTGTGGTTGTCAACAACCACCACTATATGCTTATGAACGATCTCCTCAACATGGTTTTGAACCACCACACTCACAAGCCCCCTACCACTAAATACCTCCATATAACCCTAATCCTTATCCATCATATTAACCACCTTGCAAGCCGTATGAACAATACATAGAGCCACCACAATTTTAACATAACTACTCCCAAGAAGCACCTCCATATACACCATCTCCATACCCTTACCTAGATGAACCACCTTCCAATTATGGGCCCTTTTTCCCAAATAATGAATCCTCTCTTCAGTGGACACTGTCTTGACCTCTCCCTTCATCGAAGTCTCACTAGATGAGTACAGATGCTGATTTCTGGCAACTGTCTCAATGAGTTCTTGAGCTTCCTCAATTGTCTTTCTCATGTGGATTGAACCACCAGCAGAATGGTCTAAGGACATCTTAGCCATATCTGTGAGTCCGTAATAGAAGATGTCTAACTTTACCCAATCTGAAAATATTTCAGTAGGGCATTTCTATAGCATCACCTTGTATCTCCCCCAAGCATCGTAAAGAGACTTATTAACTTCTTGTTTGAAGCCTTGAATGTCTAGTCTTAACTAGGTTAGCTTCTTTAGTGGAAAGTATTGATTCAAGAACTTATCCACCAGCTAACTCCATATTTTCAAGCTTGATTTGGGTTGATTATCCAACCACCTCTTTTCTTGGCCATTTACAACAAATGAAAAGAGCAACAACCTGTAGACATCCTGGTCAACTTCACTAGTTCTTACTGTGTCAGCTATCTGCAAGAATTCAGCAAGGAATTTTGTGGGCTCCTCTTGTGGAATTCCTTGAAACTGGCAATTTTGTTGCACTAGAAAGATCAACTCTGGGTTGAGCTCAAAATGAGCTACTCCAATAGGAGGTATACTAACACTCCTTCCATAGAAGCCAGGAGTGGGAGCTGTATAAGACTCCAAAGTTCATTTGGGTTATGCCTCTCCCTCGAGATCCATAGTGTATTCTTCCTATTCCTGCATACACAGACAAGAGACAAAGAAAAGTGGGAGTCTCTATGTTAGAGTATAGAGAGCTCCCAGTGAGATACCCAAAAAGAAATTTTTTTTTGAAATTTGAAATTAAATAAAATAAAAATATAAAACTAAAAATAAATTAGAAATTTCGAAAAAAATAATAAAAAAAAGATTAAGAAAAGATATGACAACCACTTAACTCACTTAACTAACAAGATTAAAAATTAAAAAGGATATGTTCGAAAATTGGAGAGAAAAAGTCAAATAAAGATTCTGAAATTTAATTTTTTTTTTAAAACAAAGTGAAGATTTAAAATTTAGAAGTTTAAAATTTAAAAAGAAGATAAGATAAGGAAGTTTTAAAATTTTTAAATTTAAAAGAAAGATAAGGTAAAGATTTGAAAAGATTCCGAAAGAGAATATTAAACTTTACTACCAAGAAAACACCAAAATTTTAAAATTTACAATAAAACAAACAGTTAACTAATAAAGATTTGAAAATAAAGATAAAAAATTTTATTTGAAAATTTTTTGAAATTAAAAAAAAAAGAAAAAGTCAATAAAAGATTTGAAAAATTAAATTAGAAAAGAGCAAGTCAAACAAGATAAGATAAGATTTTAAAATTTAAGACAACATATTTGATTTTGAAAATTTGAAATTAAAAAGAAGAGAAGGTCAAAGAAAGATTTTGAAATTTTAAATTTTGAAAGAATAAGTCAAACAAGGAAAGATAATAATTGAAAGATTTGAAAAGATTTGAAATTTGAAATTTGAATTTTGAATTTTGAAAATTTTGAATTTTAAAATTTGAATTTTAAATTTTGAATTTTAAAATTTTGAAATTTGAATTTTGAATTTTAAATTTTGAATTTCGAAATTTGAATTTGAATTAGGATAAGATAAGATTTAGAAATTTGAATTTTAAATTTTGAATTTGAATTTTAAAATTTGAATTTAAAACAAGATAAGATAAGATATTTTTTTGAAATTCAAAGAAAGGAAAGATAAGATAAGATTTTTGAGATTTGAAATTTTGAAATTCGAAAAATTAAAAAGAAAACACTTAAAGACACCAAATTTAAAATTTTTGAAATCAAATGACGCAATTTTCGAAAATTTTGGAGAAAAAACACAAAAGGACACCAAACTTAAAAATTTTAAGATCAAACCAAGAAAAATACCATGAACAACTCGAACTCAATGAAGAACACTAAGAACAATTTTTCGAAAATTTAAGATGAGAAAAACACAAAGAGACACCAAAATTAAAAATTTTAAGATCAAAGACACTAGTTTTTCGAAAATTTTTAAAAGACAAATACTAAAAGCTACCAAACTTGAAAATTTTGAAATCAAACAAGAAAAATTACCAAGAAGGTTTCGAACACCAAGAAAGAAAACAAGAACAATTTCGAAAATTAAAGAAAATATGAAAACAAAGGGGTCGCCAAACTTAAAAACTTACACAAGACTCAAACAAAAGATAAAGATTACTAAAGAAAAGAAGAGGTTTTAAAATTTTTTTGAAAAAGAAAACAAGAAAAACAATTAAAAGAGCAAATAAACCATAAAGACGCACCTAATCTAAGCAACAAGATAGTCCGGTAGTTTGTCAATCTCGAACAATCCCCATCAATGGCGCCAAAAACTTGGTGCGCGAAATTGACTCCGCAAGTTTTGCATAGATAGACCGGCAAGTGCACCAGGTCTTCCAAGTAATACCTCAGGTGAGTGAGGGTCGAATCCCATGGAGATTGTCGGATTAAGCAAGCAATGGCTATCTTGTAGATCTTAGTCAGGTGATTAGAAAAGATAGTTGTTGGTTGAAAGTATAAACAAATAATAAAAGGAACGAAATACCAAATTAATGTGATAACAGTAATAGCAGATCAGTTATGGCTTCGGAGATGATTCCTCCTTCTGGATCAACTTTTCTCACTGTCTACTTCAACCCTAAATTATGGCAAGTTGTAAGTGATTCATTTAATGCTATGGTTAGTGGTCATTAATCTCTTCTGCTTCAGATCAAACGCCAGTGTCAATAGTCATCAAATCCAAATGAAGGCGAAGCTCTAGCAGTCCAATCTCTGATGATCCTACTTAAAATGCCACAAAGGCCCTAATCCCGTCGTACCTCGGCTGAACAGATGCCTCCAAGTCCCCAACAAAGTTGTAGATTAGCCATCTACGAGATGTATAATCAAGCTTGTGGTTCAGTACTATCCCTTCAAGGACTCGCAAGAACCCATGTAGAATAGGGATGACGGTCAAGTTACACTCCCAATTCATTAGGATGAAGAATGAAGATACATCTTAGAATACAGTCAAGCATATATTGAAATAGAACAGTGATATTATTAATCCATAAGAATCAGCAGAGCTCCTAACCTTAACCTAGGAGGTTTAGTTGCTCATATTGTATAAAAAATAATGTGTAAGGTTTGAAAATAGTGTGTAGAAGAGGAAGAAGATCCTAAACAAGGGTGATCTTCTCCTTTAAATACTTATATAATACTTAGGGATTACAAAATTAAGATAAAACGGACTCTTAGTGCTAAAATCCACTTCTTAGGCCCACATGGTGAGTGTTTGGGCTGAGCTTGGGGTATAATCATGAGCTGGGACTCCCCTTGGGGTGTTAAATGCCAGCCTTGGTCCTTTGTGGGCATCCAAATGCTAAGCTGCTCCCTTTTGGGCATTGAATGCCAAAAAGGAGGTGATAGTTGGGCGTTCAACGCCCAATTTGGGCCTTCATTTCCAAAAACAAGTATGGACTATTATATACTGTTGGAAAGCCAAAGAAGTTATCTTTTCAATGCCATTGAGAGTGCACCATTTGGACCTTTGTAGCTCTAGAAATGCTCATTTGAATGCACGGAGGTCAAAATCTGACAGCGTCTGCAGTCCTTTCTCAGCTTCTGAATTAGACTTTTCCAAAACTTGCCAGAATCACCCAAAAATCACCTAAAAACATAGGAAAACTACAAAAACTCAAATTAGCATCCAAAAAGTGATTTTTACACTAAAACCTACTAAAACTTGATAAAACTTAACAAAACATAACCAAAACCAATAAGAAAATAGTGCTAAAAAGTGTATAAAATATCCGCTCATCAACAACTCCACTCTTGGTGGAACTAGCCCTTTCCAAATAGTCCTAATAAAGTTGTAGCTTGTGACATCCTCCGAAATCATTTCCGTCTGCACCACTTTCACAAATGAGTTAGTAGAAAAATACCTTGTTTATCATATTTCAACACAACTCTATCCTCTCTTCCATATGCAAGTTTGACCAGCCTTAACATATCGTGTAACTGGTTCACTAGATCCAACTCCCATTGGAATAGTTCGCACCTCCATTGGAAGTTCATATCCACTCTAACCCATCCCAAAATCCACAATCCCCTATATAAATCCTCTTTGGTTTGTAACTGAGAAGAGCCTTGAAAATCGATCTTTCAAAGAACCACCAAAAAGCCAGACATCCTCTCAGAATTGAGTTCCTTTCTCATCATCAATCTCCATAGACAACCCATTAATTATCTTCTGTCTAACTTGGTGATTCGTGAACTATATCTAACAAATATCCTTCTGTGGACTCCCAAGCAGGTAATTCCTGGGTGGACAGAACATCATTTGGATTTAGGTTATTACATGAGCAGACCACCTTCTTCCACAACTGACACTCCTCCTTTGAAAAGCGCCACTATTACTTAAACAGAAGAGCTGTGTTGTGAACCATTGCATCCCCTACTCCCAACCCGCCTAACTTTTTAGGAACCTGCTCCACTTTCCACCTAACCAAAGCCATACCATTCCTTCCATCATCCATACTCCATATAAATCTTTGATGAGCGGATAATTTATATGCTTTTTGGCATTGTTTTTACTTAGTTTTTAGTATGATTTAGTTGGTTTTTAGTATATTTTTATTATTTTTTAATTAAAAATCATATTTCTGGAGTTTACTATGAGTTTGTGTGTTTTTCTGTGATTTTAGGTATTTTCTGGCTGAAATTGAGGGAGCTGAGCAAAAATCTGATTCAGGCTGAAAAAAGACTGCTGATGCTGTTGGATTCTGACCTCCCTGCACTCGAAGTGGATTTTCTGGAGCTACAGAACTCCAAATGGCACGCTCTCAATTGCGTTGGAAAGTAGACATCCAGGGCTTTCCAGCAATATATAATAGTCTATACTTTGCTCAAGGATAGACGATGTAAACTAGCGTTCAACGCCACTTCCATGTTGCAGTCTGGCGTCCAGCGCCAGAAACAAGTTACAAGTTGGAGTTCAACGCCAGAAACAGGTTACAACCTGGCGTTGAACACCCAAAACAGCCCAGGCACGTGAGAAGCTTAAGTCTCAGCCCCAGCACACACCAAGTGGGTCCCAGAAGTGGATTTATGCACTATCTATCACAGTTTACTCATTCTCTGTAAACCTAGGTTACCAGTTTAGTATTTAAACAACTTTTAGAGATTTATTTTGTATCTCATGACATTTTTAGATCTGAACTTTGTACTCTTTGATGGCATGAGTCTCTAAATTCCATTGTTGGGGGTGAGGAGCTCTGCAGCGTCTTGATGAATTAATGCAATTATCTCTGTTTTCCATTCAAACACGCTTGTTCCTATCTAAGATGTTCATTCGCGCTTCACTATGAAGAAGGTGATGATCCGTGACACTCATCACCTTCCTCAATCCATGAACATGTGCTTGACAACCACCTCTGTTCTACATCAGATTGAATGAGTATCTCTTAGATTTCTTAATCAGAATCTTCGTGGTATAAGCTAGAATTGATGGCGGCATTCATGAGAATCCGGAAAGTCTAAACCTTCTCTGTGGTATTCTGAGTAGGATTCAAGGATTGAATGGCTGTGACGAGCTTCAAACTCGCGATTGTTGGGCGTAGTGACAGACGCAAAAGAATCAAGGGATCCTATTCCGACATGATCGAGAACCAACAGATGATTAGCCGTGCTGTGACAGAGCATTTGGACCATTTTCACTGAGAGGACGGGACGTAGCCATTGACAACGGTGACACCTTACATACAGCTTGCCATGGAAGGAGCCTTGTGTGTGTGAAGAGGAGTACAAGAGAAAAACTGAAATAAAGAAGACAAAGCATCTCCAAAACCCCAACATATTCTCCATCATTGCACAATAAGTATTTATATTTATGCCCTTTGACTCTTTACAATTGAAGTTGAAAAACACTGTTGTTGGCATCCTGACTAAGAATAATAAGATAACCATAGCTTGCTTCAAACCAACAATCTCTGTGGGATTCGACCCTTACTCACGTAAGGTATTACTTGGACGACCCAGTGCACTTGCTGGTTAGTGGTACTAGTTGTGAAAAGTGTGATTCACAATTCGTGCACCAAGTTTTTGGCGCCGTTGCCGGGGATTGTTTGAGTTTGAACAACTGACAGTGAATCTTGTTGCTTAGATTAGGAAAAATTTTTCTTTTTGGTTTAGAGTCTTCTAATATTGTTTTTGGTTAAAATTTTTGAATCCTTATTTTTTTTCTTTCAAAAAAAAAATTTTCGAAAATTATATTTTTATAATTGAATTTTTTTTTCTTGTTTGATCTTTAGTTTTTCTTGTTTTGTGATTCTTCTTGTTTTTCTTGTGCCTTTTCAAAACATTAGTTTTCAAAAAAATAATTTTTTCATTCTTAGTTATTTAAAAATACTTCTTCAAAACAAGTGTTACATTTATAACTCAGTTGGCTAGAGCGTTAGTCTATGTTCTTGGCAATTGGGTCAGAATCTTTTATATTCTTTTCAAAATCTTCTTTTTCAAAAATAATTTTTCTATCAAATCTTGTGCCAAACTTTAAGTTTGGTGTTTTCTTGTTGATTTTTCTTTGTTTTTCGAAAATTTTATTTTGGTTTTCTAAAAATTTTAAGTTTGGTGTTCTTTCTTCATGTTCTTGTGTTCTTGTGAGTCTTCAAAGTGTTCTTGAGTTTTCCTTGTGTCTTGATCTTAAAATTTTTAAGTTTGGTGTTCCTTGGTGTTTTCCTTCCAAAATTTTCGAAAACAAGGAGCATTAGATCTAAAAATTTTAAATCTTGTGCTATCTTATTGTTTTTATCTTTCCTCTTTAAATTCAAAAATATCTTTCCTCTCTATTTTAAAACAAATTTTCGAAATTTATTTTTAAAATTCATATTATTTTTATTTATTTTTATTTATTTATTTCAAAATTTAAAACTTTTAAAAAAAATCATATCTTTTTCAAAACTTCCTAACCACTTTCTCTCTCCTCATTTTTTTGAAAATCTTCACCTATTTTTATTTATTTTATTTTAATTTATTTTATTTTTGAAATAAATAAATAATTAAATAAATAAAAATATTTCTTCTCTATTTCACATCATCTCCCTTTCTCCATCATGGATCTAAGTGGAAATGAACAGTCCTGAAGGACTCTGGGGTCATATGCTAACCCCTCTATTGCTTCATATGGGAGTAGTATCAGTATACCCTCTATTGGAGTCAGTAGCTTTGAGTTGAATCCTCAGCTCATTATCATGGTGCAGCAAAGTTGCCAGTATTCCGGTCTTCCACAGGAAGAACCTACAGAGTTTCTGGCACATTTTTTACAAATTGCTGACACAGTATATGATAAGGAAGTAGATCAGGATGTCTACAGATTATTACTGTTTCCATTTGCTGTAAAAGACCAAGCCAAGAGGTGGTTAAATAACCAACCTAAGGCTAGCATAAAGACATGGAAATAGCTGACAGAGAAATTCCTAAATCAATAATTTCCTCCAAAACGGATGACACAGCTAAGGCTGGACATCCAAGGCTTTAAACAAGGAGATAATGAACCTCTTTATGATGCCTGGGAGAGATACAGAGAGATGCTAAGAAAATGCCCCTCTGAGATGTTTTTAGAGTGGGTTTAGCTAGACATCTTCTATTATGGGCTTACAGAAAGAGCTCAAATGTCTCTAGACTACTCAGCTGGTGGATCTATCCACATGAGGAAGACAATTGAAGAAGCTCAAGAGCTCATTGATACAGTTGCCAGAAATCAGCATCTGTACTTAAGCAGCGAACCTTCCATGAAAGAAGAGGCTAAAACAGTGACTACTAAACTCAGTCCTGCTGAACAAGCTACTGAATTCAATCAGCAATTGGATTTTCTAACAAAACAATTAGCCAAATTCAAGGAGAGACTACAAGAGACAAGGATGGCTAATATAAATATGGAAGAACAATTAAAGCAAACAAAGCAGCAGCTGTCAAAACAAATAACAGAAGAATGCCAAGCAGATCAATTAAGAAGTGGAAAAATATTAAATACCCCACCTCAAGGCAGCAGGAAGCCAAGAAATGAGCAAACTACCCAAATTCCATCTGAGGACAGTAAGAGCCCAGGGAAAAATAATTCTGGTGCTAAAACGCCAGAAATTGGGTGGAAGGCTGGCGCTGAACGCCCAAACCATGCTCAGGATTGGCGTTCAACGCCAGAAACAAGCAAGGAAATGGCGTTGAATGCCCAAAGGAAGCACAGTTCTGGCGATCAGACGCCAGGAACAGATGAGGAGTTGGCGTCTAACGCCACTCCAGCTTCCAACCTGGCTTTCAAATGCCAGTGAGGGATCAGACACCTGCAAGTGCTGGTAATAAATCCCTCAAGAAGGCTTCTCAACCTACCTCTGTAGGAAATAAACTTGCAGCAACTAAGGTTAAGGAATACAAAGCCAAGATGCCTTATCCTCAAAAACTCCGCAAAGAGGAGCAGGACAAGCAATTTGCCCGCTTTGCAGACTATCTCAGGACTCTTGAAATAAAGATTCCGTTTGCAGAGGCACTTGAGCAAATACCCTCTTATGCCAAGTTCATGAAAGATATCTTGAGTCATAAGAAGGATTGGAGAGAAACTGAAAGGGTTCTCCTCACTGAAGAATGCAGTGCAGTCATTCTGAAAAGCTTCCCAGAAAAGCTTAAAGATCCCGGGAGCTTTATGATACCATGAATATTAGAGGGTAATTGCACCAAGACAGCTCTATGTGATCTTGGGGCAAGCATCAACCTAATCCCTGCATCCACTATCAGAAAGCTTGGCTTGAATGAAGAGGTCAAACCAACCCGGATCTGTCTTCAACTTGCTGATGGCTCCATTAAATACCCATCAGGCATAATTGAGGACATGATTGTCAAGGTTGGGCCATTTGCCTTCCCTACTGACTTTGTAGTGCTGGAAATAGAGGAGCACAAGAGTGCAACTCTCATTCTAGGAAGACCATTCCTAGCAACTGGACGAACCCTCATTGACGTCCAAAAAGGGGAGATAACCCTGAGAGTCAATGAGAATGAGTTTAAGTTGAATGTTGTCAAAGCTATGCAACATCCAGACACATCAGACGACTGCCTGGGCGTTGATATTATTGACTCCCTGGTAGAAGAGGTCCACATGACTGAGAGTCTCGAATCAGAGCTAGAGGACATTTTTAAAGATGTTCAGCCTGATCTGGAGGAACCAGAGGAAATAAAAGAACCTCTGAAAACTCCTCAGGAAGAGGAGAAACCTCCTAAACCCGAGCTCAAACCACTACCACCATCCCTGAAATATGCATTTCTGGGAGAAGGTGACACTTTTCCTGTAATCATAAGCTCTGCTTTAGGGCCACAGGAAGAGAAAGCACTAATTCAGGTGCTAAGGACACACAAGACAGCTCTTGGGTGGTCCATAAGTGATCTTAAGGGCATTAGCCCAGCCAGATGCATGCACAAGATCCTATTAGAGGATGATGCTAAGCCAGTGGTTCAACGACAGAGGCGGCTAAATCCCGCCATGAAGGAGGTGGTGCAGAAAGAGGTCACTAAGTTACTAAAGGCTGGGATTATCTATCCTATTTCTGATAGCCCCTGGGTGAGCCCTGTCCATGTTGTCCCTAAGAAGGGAGGATGACAGTGGTTCATAATGAAAAGAATGAACCGGTTCCTACAAGAACAGTTATAGGGTGGCGTATGTGTATTGACTACAGAAGGCTCAATATAGCCACCAGGAAGGATCATTTTCCTTTACCATTCATAGACCAGATGCTAGAGAGACTAGCAGGTCATGAATATTATTGCTTTTTGGATGGCTATTCCGGTTGCAACCAAATTGCAGTAGATCCTTAGGACCAAGAGAAAACAGCATTCACATGTCTTTCTGGAGTGTTTGTCTACAGAAGGATGCCTTTTGGTCTGTGTAATGCACCTGCAACCTTTCAGAGGTGCATGCTCTCTATCTTCTCTGATATGGTAGAGAAGTTTCTGGAAGTCTTCATGGATGACTTTTCAGTATTTGGAGACTCATTTAGCTCCTGCCTTAACCATTTAGCACTTGTTCTGAAAAGATGCCAAGAGACCAACCTAGTTTTAAACTGGGAAAAATGTCACTTTATGGTGACTGAAGGGATTGTCCTTGGGCATAAAATTTCAAACAAGGGAATAGAGGTGGATCAAGCTAAGGTTGAAGTAATTGAAAAATTACCACCACCTGCCAATGTTAAGGCAATCAGAAGCTTTCTGGGGCATGCAGGATTCTATAGGAGGTTTATAAAAAATTTTTCAAAAATTGCAAAATCTCTGAGCAATCTACTAGCTGCTGACACGCCATTTGTGTTTGACACAAAGTGTCTGCAGGCGTTTGAGACCCTGAAAGCTAAGCTGGTCACAGCACCAGTTATTTCTGCACCAGACTGGACATTACCATTCGAACTAATGTGTGATGCCAGTGACCATACCATTGGTGCAGTATTGGGACAGAGGCATAACAAGCTTCTGCATGTCATTTATTATGCTAGTAGTATTTTAAATGATGCCCAGAAAAATTACACAACCACAGAAAAAGAATTACTTGCAGTGGTTTACGCCATTGACAAGTTTAGATCCTACTTAGTAGGATCAAAAGTGATTGTGTACACTGACCATGCTGCTCTTAAATATCTACTCACAAAGCAGGATTCAAAGCCCAGGCTCATAAGATGGGTGTTGCTTCGGAAATGGATCCTCTCCAGTTTTTTCAACACTTGACAAAATACAGTGCAATCTCTCACCTTTGATTTTAATAGTGGGACCAAAAATAAATAAGAGAGAGAATATGGTGAATGGTTAGATTAAATACTGCACACCATCCAGTTTTTTATTCACTGGAGAGGATCCACTCCCGTGTTGCTTCTGCAAGAGTTTGATATAGAAATAAGAGACAGAAAAGGGACAGAGAATCAAGTAGCTGATCACCTGTCCCGGATAGAACCAGTAGCAGGAGCATCCCTCCCTCCTACTGAGATCTCTGAAACCTTTCCGGATGAGCAATTGTTTGCTATTTAGGAAGCTCTATGGTTTGAAGACATTGCAAACTATAAGACACAAGGTTCTCCTTCTGTAACCATGGAGAGGAAGCATGAAAAGCTTCTCTCACTACAGAGTCAACCAAAGCCCCCACAGTCAAACTCTAAGTTTGGTGTTGGGAGGTCCCAACCTTTCTCTAATTATCTGTGAGGCTCCATGAGAGCTCACTGTCAAGCTATTGACATTAAAGAAGCGCTTGTTGGGAGGCAACCCAATGTTATTTAATTATATCTATTTATTTTCCATTGCTATTTTATGCTTTCTTTAGGTTGATGATCATGTGAAGTCACAAAAACAAATGAAAAATCAAAAACAGAATGAAAAACAGCACACCCCGGAGGAAGATCATTCTGGCATTTAAACGCCAGAAACAAGCATCTGTCTGGCGTTTAACGCCAGAAACAAGCACCAAGCTAGCGTTTAACACCAAAAACAAGCATCAGTCTGGCGTTAAACGCCAGAAACAGGCAGCAGTCTGGCGTTAAACGCCAGGATTGCACAGTAAGGGCATTTTGAACACCTAATTGGAGCAGGGATGCTAAATCCTTGACCCCACTGGATCTGTGGATCCCACAGGATCCCCACCTACCTCACCATTCAAATTCAAACCATTTCCCTCCCAAACCCACCCATTCACACACTTCCATCTCCTCCATCTTCTCAACTTCTTTCTTCTTTTGCTCGAGGACGAGCAAACCTTTTAAGTTTGGTGTGGTAAAAGCATTGCTTTTGTTTTTCCATAATTCAGTGGTAGAGAAATTGACTGCAGATCAAAGAGCTATGAGGAAAGAGCAACAAAGGCAAGGAAGAGACATAGAGGAGCTCAAAAGCACCATTGGTCCTTTAAGAAGAGAAAGATGCCACCCTCATTAAGGTGGACCCATTCCTTAATCTCCTTGTTCTTATTTTCCTGTTTTTCGTTTACTATGCTTCATGTTTAATTATGTTTGTGTCTTTACTATATGATCACTAGTATCTAAGTGTCTATGTCTTAAAGATATGAATGTCCTATGAATCCATCACCTTTCTTAAATGAAAATTATTTTCTGAAAAAGAAAAAGAAGTACATGAATTTTGAATTTTAAAATAGTTTAATTATTTTGATGTGGTGGCAATACTCTTCGTTTTCTGAATGAATGCTTGAACAGTGCATATGTCTTTTGAATTTGTTGCTTATGAATGTTAAAATTGTTGGCTCTTGAAAGAATGATGAAAAATGAGAAATGTTATTTGATAATCTGAAAAATCATAAAAATGATTCTTGAAGCAAGAAAAAGCAGTGAAGAACAAAGCTTGCAGAAAAAAAATGTGAAAAAAAAAAGAAAAGAGCAAGAAAAAGAAAAAGCAAGCAGAAAAAGCCAAAAGCTCTTTAAACCAAAAGGCAAGAGCAAAAAGCCAATAGCCCTTAAAACCAAAAGGCAAGGGTAATAAAAAGGATCCAAGGCTTTGAGCATCAGTGGATAGGAGGGCCTAAAGGAATAAAATCCTGGCCTTAGCAGCTAAACCAAGCTGTCCCTAACCATGTGCTTGTGGCGTGAAGGTGTCAAGTGAAAACTTGAGACTGAGCGGTTAAAGTCGAGGTCCAAAGCAATAAAACAGAGTGTGCTTAAGAACCCTGGACACCTCTAATTGGAACTTTAGCAAAGCTGAGTCACAATCTGAAAAGGTTCACCCAGTTATGTGTCTGTGGCATGTATGTATCCGGTGGTAATACTGGAAAACAGAGTGCTTAGGGCCACGGCCAAGACTCATAAATTAGCTGTGTTCAAGAATCAACATACTGAACTAGGAGAATCAATAACACTATCTGAATTCTGAGTTCCTATAGATACCAATCATTCTGAACTTCAAAGGATAAAGTGAGATACCACAA
This sequence comes from Arachis hypogaea, assembly GCF_003086295.3. Classification (NCBI taxonomy): domain Eukaryota; kingdom Viridiplantae; phylum Streptophyta; class Magnoliopsida; order Fabales; family Fabaceae; genus Arachis; species Arachis hypogaea. The sequence continues at coordinate 47,020,019 of NC_092054.1, read as the reverse complement.
CTGTTCAGAAGCAAAAAGCTAATAGCCCCGTTCATCTAATTAAGATTGATCTTCATAGATGTTTTTGGAATTCAATGTATATTCTCTTCTTTTTATCCTACTTTATTTTTAGTTGCTTGGGGACAAGCAACAATTTAAGTTTGGTGTTGTGATGAGCGGATAATTTATACGCTTTTTGGCATTGTTTTTACTTAGTTTTTAGTATGATTTAGTTGGTTTTTAGTATATTTTTATTAGTTTTTAATTAAAAATCACATTTCTGGACTTTACTATGAGTTTGTGTGTTTTTCTGTGATTTCAGGTATTTTCTGGCTGAAATTGAGGGAGCTGAGCAAAAATTTGATTCAGGCTGAAAAAGGACTGCTGATGCTGTTGGATTCTGACCTCCCTGCATTCAAAGCGGATTTTCTGGAGCTACAGAACTTCAAATGGCACGCTCTCAATTGCGTTGGAAAGTAGACATCCAGGGCTTTCCAGCAATATATAATAGTCTATACTTTGCTCAATGATAGACGACGTAAACTAGCGTTCAACGCTAGTTCCATGTTGCAGTCTGGCGTCCAGCGCCAGAAACAAGTTACAAGTTGGAGTTCAACGCTAGAAACAGGTTACAACCTGGCGTTGAACGCCAAAACAGCCCAGGCACGTGAGAAGCTTAAGTCTCAGCCCCAGCACACACCAAGTGGGCCCTAGAAGTGGATTTATGCACTATCTATCACAGTTTACTCATTTTCTGTAAACCTAGGTTACCAGTTTAGTATTTAAACAACTTTTAGAGATTTATTTTGTATCTCATGACATTTTTAGATCTGAACTTTGTACTCTTTGACGGCATGAGTCTCTAAACTCCATTGTTGGGGGTGAGGAGCTCTGCAGCGTCTTGATGAATTAATGCAATTATCTCTGTTTTCCATTCAAATACGCTTGTTCCTATCTATGATGTTCATTCGTGCTTCACTATGAAGAAGGTGATGATCCGTGACACTCATCACCTTCCTCAATCCATGAACATGTGCCTGACAACCACTTCCGTTCTACATCAGATTGAATGAGTATCTCTTAGATTTCTTAATCAGAATCTTCGTGGTATAAGCTAGAATTGATGGCGGCATTCATGAGAATCCGGAAAGTCTAAACCTTGTCTGTGGTATTCTGAGTAGGATTCAAGGATTGAATGGCTGTGACGAACTTCAAACTCGCGATTGTTGGGCGTAATGACAGACGCAAAAGAATCAAGGGATCCTATTCCGACATGATCGAGAACCAACAGATGATTAGTCGTGCTGTGACAGAGCATTTGGACCATTTTCACTGAGAGGACGGGAAGTAGCCATTGACAACGGTGACGCCTTACATACAGCTTGCCATGGAAGGAGCCTTGCGTGTGTGAAGAGGAGTACAAGAGAAAAACTGAAATAAAGAAGACAAAGCATCTCCAAAACCCCAACATATTCTCCATCATTGCACAATAAGCATTTATATTTATGCCCTTTGACTCTTTACAATTGAAGTTGAAAAACACTGTTGTTGGCATCCTGACTAAGAATAATAAGATAACCATAGCTTGCTTCAAACCAACAATCTCCGTGGGATTCGACCCTTACTCACATAAGGTATTACTTGGACGACCCAGTGCACTTGCTGGTTAGTGGTACTAGTTGTGAAAAGTGTGATTCACAATTCGTGCACCAATCTTCTTTACAAAAAAAAAATTAGTTTCTCTACAACAACCATTGGCATCTTATATAAACTCAAATAATAAACTGGAAGGCTATTTAACACAGATTTGATGAGCACCAACTTTATTGAGAACCTTGGCTTTCCAGAGGCTAAGCTTTTCCTGTACTTTGTCTATTATTGGCTTCCAAATCTTAACCAACCTCGGGTTTGCTCCTAGTAAGATTTCCAAATATTTAACTGGAAGAGTGGCTTCCTTACAGCCCAGCACACTACACAGACATTGTACCCACTGCTCATCACGGTTAATAAGAATCAAGGTAGATTTATCAAAATTAATACTTAATCCCGACATCAACTCAAAGCAACAAAATAGCCTTTTGTAATTCTTGATAGTCTCTTCCTTGGGTGGGTAGAACAAAATAGTATCATATGCAAACTGAAGATGCGACAACTCAATATAATCTATCCGAACCAGTGATGAGAGAGAATTGGTGTTGATCTAGAATTTCTCAAAACAGGATCACTTCGTTGCAAGTATAGCCAAATCAACAATAAACTCTCAACATCAAATTTCAATATAAAAATGTCACAATCCAAAGATAATATTAACCGAGAGTATTTAAGCTCCCAGGTCGTCTTTCCTAGGAGTTACAATGAAAAGCTCATTATTGGCTATAGGGAAATGGGTGGTTGATGACATGAGACAAGGAATGTAAATAGGAAGGAAGTAAAGATGCTTGCAAGGAAGTAAATGGAATGCAATTAAAGTAACAAAAAAATGGAAATCAAATGATAAAAAGAGCTCTTGGCAAGAATTGGAGAATTAAGGTTTCCTATCCTAGTTATGGACCACAAACATGGTAGTTGTGTAAAATTAATCCCAATTAGTCAATCCTAACATCGAGGATTAGTCAAAAGGGCATAATTGATCTCAATGCACAAGTCCTAGCCAACTCTATTAATGGAAGGCTTAGAGTTAGTGGAAACCAAATCAACTAACAATCCTAACACAATGTAGAATGGACATCCACAACTCAAGTTCACCCAATTACCCAATTTCCCAACCAAGAGTATGAAAAACTAAGCAAAAATCCAACCAAGTATTTTATCAAACACTTGGAAGGCATAAAAAGAAAGCATGGTAAAATAACAAGAAATAATAAATTCTACAACTACTAAGCATATGAAGTAAGAATAGCAACTCAATTCAACAATAAAAGAGCATGAAACATAAATTGCATTAAATGTAAATCAAAATAACAAGAGTGTTTATCAACATACAAAGTAACCAAAATGAGAAATTAACAAAATAAACTACGAAAATTAAGGAAATAGAATAAAGAAAAGTAGAAGAAACTAGATGAAAATAAGAATTAAAAAGAGAAATTACAAGGAAATTAAATTAAGAAACCCTATTTCTAGAGAGAATGGGGAGCTTCTCTCTCTAGAAAATAACCTACATGATGCTAAACTAACCCTAACTTCTCCCCCTCTTTCACATGGAATGATGGCCCTTTGATATAGCAAGAATCAGCTTCAGAAAGTCCCAAAACTGGGCTCTGGAGGCCCAGAAATCGCCCCCAGCGATTTGCATTAAGTGAGTCACATGCTGGGACTTGTGCGTACGCACAGGTGTGTGCATGCACACACATGGATTTGTGGTTCTTGTGTGTACGCACAGTGGGTTCTGCACACGCACACTCCAACGTGTGCTTCTCCTTTGTTTTCTTCATGTTTTCTCCCTCTTGCATGCTCTTCTGCCATCTTTACCAAGCCATTCCTACTTTCTACATCTGAAGTCACTCACAAACAACATCAAGGTATCGAATAGAATGTAAATGGAATAAAATTGATTAAATTAAGCACAAAATAACATGTTTTCACAATTAAGCTCAATTTAGGGAGAGAACACAAAAGTATGCTATTTGGACGAATAAATATGGGTTTATATGATGAAATCTACTCAAATCAAACCAAAATTCATCATCAAATATGAATTCATCAATTCTCCCACACTTAAACAATAGCATGTCCTCATGCTAAGCACAATCAAAGGAGAAGGATAAGGAGGCCAAGCAATTTATTAAATTCAACTACTTACATGCATGCAACTATACTAAATACTATCTATCTATATCTATACTATGGTTCCTATGGAGTTTGGCAAGAACAAATAAAATAATCCTAATCAATCCAAAGTAAATCCTTAGGGCTAAGGTAATAAAATATAGCAATATGACCAATGTCCAAAGATTTGATTTGAAATTTTCAAAAACTAACAAGCAACTTGCAAGAAGATATAATATAAGAAACAAGAACATATAATTGAGCGATAGAACCCCTCACCGGATGTGTATACACTCTAGTCACTCAGTGTTTAAGGCTTAATCACTCAATTCTCCTTTAACCATATTTTCTATGATTTGCTAGTCATCTAACAATCAACTAATATTTGATGCATGGATGCAAATATCTTGAGGTCTTTGGAGGGTTGTAATGGGGCTAGGGAAGAGTAGGATTAATATGGTTAAGTGGACTTGTAGATTGGATCTTTGATTAGCTCAAGTATCCCACCTAATCCTATATTAACCTATGTACACAAAAGAAAAACAACCTAACTTCCCATTCACCTCTTTTTCTCACATCCACTCATGCATCTTCTTTCTAATTCAACCACATATGCATCCTTTATTTACATTCTTATTGTCATTTCTTTTTTTTTTTCTCTTTTTTTTATATATATATACACCAAAATCTCTCTTTTGTCATATAAAAGAGATGCATATGTTTTAAGTAATGAATACATGAGTGTTTACCCATTCTTCCACATTTTCTCAATAAATACCCAAACTAGCTTTCTACCAATGTTTCCCACAAATTCTCCCCACACTTGCTTAGCGCACACTCCTCAAACCCAAACTAATCAAAGATACAATTCATGGACATAATGGTTTTTTGCTTAGGGCAAAAGATGTGCTTAAAATTAGAACAAAGGGGAATTAAAGGCTTAAAAGTGGTTTCCAAAGGTAGATGTAAGGGTTGGCCATATAGGTTTGTGAGTTCAATTTCAACAATAGCCTCAATCATACTAAATACATTCAAAACATCAAACATAGGACATAAAGACTCAAGAAAATCTAAGATCACAATCATAAAAGGAGTATAACATACAAGAACAAAATTTGTGGTTGAAAATGTGCAACCACACTATTAAAGCTCAAATCTCACTAGGTGTTTTTGTTCAAGCTCTTTTCTATGTTCTATAAAAACACTTCATGCAAGTTCAAAAATAAATTTTCAAATCTAATCAATGGAATGCCATAAAAGAGATTTCTTGAAAATTCTTTGTTGTTTCTACCACTTTTATTTCCTATACTAAGCAACATGCAAATATTTACTACAATAAAACTTAACCAATCTAAGATATATACAAGCAACTAAGAAAAATGAAATGCAATGAAATAATAAACAAATATTCACAAAATACCTAATAACAAAGAACTAGAAATTAATGCAAAGTGTTGAGAAAGAGAAATTTACATCCCGAAAATTGCAGATCCTCCCCCACACTTAAATATTGCACGGTCCTCCGTGCATGCACACAATTCGGGGGTGAAGAGATGTGAGGCTCCACCTTCAGCTGGTGGGTATCGGGGCTCCAGGTTGCTGTATAAACAAATAAACAAGAATTGAGGAAAAGTAAAATGTGTGTGGTATAATGAAATACAATGTGCGTATTCTAGGTGTGCACGGTCTAGAACACACACATTAGCCGGGTAAGCACGGTAACCACATAATTAAAAAAATGGTTAAGAAAGATTTCCTCAATTAAGTATCATAGGTTGCAAATAAAGAATAAGCAAAACTTAAGGCACAAGCAACCCTAGGTAACCGCAAAAGTGAATTGAGTATATGAGATATTGGATATTGATGTTGTGCAAGTGAAAGCGTAAGATGAATAGAAAATGGCACAATCAACAATAACCAATCTAATGATGAAGGGGAGACTACCTGTTCATTCCCAACATAATGCAATAGTCACATAATAAAGGTACTTGTTGCAAAAAGTGATAATCTTTATAAGAATCAAGTCAAGTCACTCAAACAAATGCAAGGCATTAAAAACAAACAAGTATCTTGTTATGTGATTGAATTGATATGAAAACCAAGGTGAACAAGTGAGTTCAACTCAATTCACTGAAGTAAAAGTGCACAATTCAAGATGCCAAACAAGGATAAAGTTTAATGCATATGGTAGCTACAACATATGAATCAAACTCGCAATTCATCTAGGCAATTAAATAAAGACTTAATGCTCACTACACATATTCATAAAAAATTAAACCAAAATTTAAGCAAGAAGCAACCCAATCAACATCAAACAAACACTTGCAATTTATTCAATTAACAACAATTAAACTAAAACTAATATAATTACTAAAATAAAAAATGAAACGAAATAAAAACTAAGCAAGACAAGTAAAAAAATAGAGGAAAAGCAAGAGAAGGGAAAAGTGGAGGGGGTGGAAGTGCGTTGGGGCTTAATTTAAAGCGTAATAAAAATTTGCCCAAAACATCACTTGTGCGTACGCACAAGTATATGTGCGTACGCACACAAGGTGGAAAAGGGAAGGTGTGCGCTCGCACAGGTCGTGCGAGTGCTCTGGACAGAAAGGGAATTAAGGAGTGTGTGTATGCACACGGGTGTGCGCACGCACAAAGGACTTTTTTTTGTGTGTGTAAGGATCATGTGTGCGTACGCACACAGTTCCGTGCACACGCACAAGAACAAAATTGGGCAGGGGTTCATGTGCACAGGCTGTGCTAGCGCTCACAACAGAATGGGTGCAAGGGGGTGTGCGTACACACAAGATGGTGCGTACGCATAAAGTGCGCATAAAGAAGGTTGCGTGTGTACGCACAAGGGCGTGCGCACACACAAAGTGCCAGAAAATAGGGGAATGCGCGCGCACAAGGTGTGCGAGCGCTCCCAACAGATGGCATACATGCTTGTGTGCGTACGCATAGGGTGGTGCATACGCACAGGACGCAAAACTTTGTTGTTGTGTGCGTGCGCACAAGGGTGTGCGCACGCACATGCCCTGTTTTTCCCAAAAAAAATTTTCAAAATCTAAGGCTTTAAGCCTTAACTCAACAAAAGCTCAAGCCCCAAAACATTCAAAAACCCATAAATTCACGATCCACACAGAAATTAACCTAACAAATCTCAAAATTAAACTTATTCTAAGCTAACTAAAACTAGCAAACATGCAATAAACCAAAATTATAAACAAGGAGAGGGTAAGAACAATGTTACCATGGTAGGGTGCCTCCCACCTAGCACTTCTATTTAAAGTCCTTAAGTTGGACTTTATTGAGAAGCTCTTTGAAATTCCACCCAAGCTTGTATTCTCCAAAACTTTTGAGATTCCAAAGCTTGTGCACCCAAATATTGTTGTGAATTTCTTTCATTCCATCTAGGTAACAAGCATTTGAAATTCTCAATTCCTATAACACAATAGCAACAACAATCATAATGCAATGGGTGAGAATTCATAGGATAAAAAGAAAATAAAAACCAAAGGTAATAAGAACAAATAAAATGAACTCCTAAAACTAGCAAAAACAAGCAATCAATCAAAACAGGCTATTTACATATTAACATATTTACAATAGCCAACAATTAAGCAAGCAACATATGCACAATCAACCAAAAATAAGCTATTCATAATATTCATATATGCACAATAGCCAACAATAAGCACACATTGCGATTCCCCGGAAATGCCGCCAAAAATTTGATGAGAGAGAATTAGTGTTGATCTAGAATTTCTCAAAATAGGATCACTTCGTTGCAAGTATAACCAAATCAACAACTAACTCTCAATATCAAATTTCAATCTAAAAATGTCACAATCCAAAGCAAATATTTACCGAGGGTATTTAAGCTCCCGGGTTGTCTTCCTTAGGAGTTGCAATGAAATGCTCATTATTGGCTATGGAGAAATGGGGTGGTTGATGACATGAGACAAGGAATGTAAATAGGAAGGAAGTAAAGATGCTTGCAAGGAAGTAAATGGAATGCAATTAAAATAACAAAAAAATGGAAATCAAATGATCAAAAGAGCTCTTGGCAAGAATTGGGGAATTAAGGCTTCCTATTCTAGTTATGGACCACAAACATGGTAATTGTGTAGAATTAATCCCAATTAGTCAATCCTAACATCGAGAATTAGTCAAAAGGGCATAATTGATCTCAATCCACAAATCCTAGCCAACTCTATTAATGGAAGGCTTAGAGTTAGTAGAAACCAAATCAACTAACAATCCTAACCCAACGTAGAATGGACATCCACAACTCAAGTTCACCCAATTACCCAATTTTCCAACCAAGAGTATGAAAAACTAAGCAAAAATCCAACCAAGCATTTTATCAAACACTTGGAAGGCATAAAAAGAAAGCATGGTAAAATAACAAGAAATAATAAATTCTACAACTACTAAGCAAGGGAAGTAAGAATAGCAACTCAATTCAACAATAAAAGAGCATGAAACACAAATTGCATTAAATGTAAATAAAAATAACAAGAGTGTCCATAAACATACAAAGTAACTAAAATGAGAAATTAACAAAATAAACTACGAAAATTAAGGCAATAGAATAAAGAAAAGTAGAAGAACCTAGATGAAGGGGGAGCTTCTCTCTCTAGAAAATAACCTACATGATGCTAAACTAACCCTAACTCCCCCCCCCTTTTCACATGGAATGATGACCCTTTGATATAGCAAGAATCAGCTTCAGAAAGTCCCAAAACTGGGCTCTGGAGGCCCGGAAATCGCCCCCAGAGATTTGCATTAAGTGAGTCACGTGTTGGGACTTGTGCGTACGCACAGTGGGTTGTGCGCACGCACACTCCAACGTGTGCTTCTCCTTTGTTTTCTTCATGTTTTCTCCCTCTTGCATGCTCTTCTGCCATCTTTACCAAGCCATTCCTATCTTCTACATCTGAAGTCATTCACAAACAATATCAAGGTATGGAATGGAATGTAAATGGAATAAAATTGATTAAATTAAGCACAAAATAGCATGTTTTCACAGTTAAGCTCAATTTAGGGAGAGAACACAAAAGTATGCTATTTGGACGAATAAATATGGGTTTATATGATGAAATCCACTCAAATCAAACCAAAATTCATCATCAAATATGGATTTTGGAACGGTCTCGGTCCGTCACTTAGCCTCTTATCTTTCACTATAATAGGACAGTGATCTGATAAACCCCTTGGACCACCTCTTAAGTGAGTCTCTAAAATCACCTCGAGCCATTCCAAGCTAACCAAAGCTCTATCAATACGGCTACAGGATCGACCTCTGAACCATGTAAATTTTTGGTCAGTAATCGGCAAGTCCATCAAACACATATCATGTATATAATTCTTGAATTCTTCTGCCGACAAAAGGTAAGCTATAAGTGCCTCACCTTTCCTCCACCTATACAATCACATTAAAGTCCCCCAAGAAATAACAGGGACCCTGACACAAACCGGCTATATAACTCAACTCCTCTCACACAACAAGTTTCTCATCTCTAGCATGTGCACCATAAACCAAGAAAAAAGCACAATTAAAATTATTCTTCAACAATACCCCTTCAACACACAACCATCTCTCACCTTTATAGCAATTTCTCATTTTAAACAATACATCATCCCATATTAACAACAAACCACCAGATGTACCATCAGACCCAACATACTCCCACCCCGCACAACCATTCTTCCAAATTTTCTAAACATAAAACCTTGTCACTAACTATCTTTTAGTCTCAACCAGACCTAACATATTCAACCTATGTTTTCTCTTAAGGTCTTTCACCATTCTCAGCTTTCCGTCACCCCTTAGCCCCCTAACATTCCACGAACTAAAAATTATTTTAAAATATTATTACACACCTTTTTTGTGAGTTTTGGGCTTGCTCCGTCTTTTGCTTTCTGTTTTGCCAATCTTCTTTTCTGAGCAATTTTTTCATTTTTCTTTTGGAGGATATCAATAATGTCATCTTCTTCATTATATAGCATTGCTCTTGAATCCCTTGCTAAATCTCAAGTCCTTTTGTTTTCCATCAGTTGCTCATCCAATTTTGAACACTCATTGCCACTAGCCTCATCTTCATTGGTATGCCTTTTCTTTCCCAAATTGTCCTATCTGTCACCATAGGTCTCTCTATCATTCTGCACCAGTGGATTTCTATCACAAATCGAACCGATTCCTAGGCTTTTATTAACTAATTCTTCATTACCTCCACCACTATTTTCAGAATTAGCACCAACACCATGTCTATTATTAGCCCCATCGTCTGTGCCCTCATCCCCTTGTAATCCCTCAACCAACGTCTCAACCCCATCAACCCGTCCATTCTATTTCCAATTTCGCAATTCCCCACCAATACTGCATGGCTTCCTCTTCTAACCTCTCTATCACCATCAGCAATGTCCTGCCCTAGCGCACCAACAATGGACCATGGCTCGGCTTCTACCTGGACCAACGGCCGCTACGAATTGCCTCCACCACCATACGCAGCTCAGCCTCCTCCAACACGGGTAGCTCCTTCACCTTGCATCGAGCCACCGCCCCCTATTGGACCAATGGCCACCGTGAACCACCCCCACCAGTGTGCACTACTCGGCTACCTCCAATGCAGGTTTATCAATCACCATGCTTTTCGCCAGCGCCCCAAATTTACGAGGAGTCGCTAGCATCGTTGAAGCATAGCCAGACCCAGTTCCTGTCACCTGGACCCTACCAACCCGACCCAGCTACAATAAAACCAGCCTAGGATGGTCATCAGTAGTGCCCTCCTTCCTAATTGCTAATGAGCTTGGGCCCTCTTGGTACAAATCACACTTTTTGTATTTGTTTTCATTGGTGGCCCGAACAAACTATTTCTTTTATCATTTTTAGCTCCCTTTCGAGCTCATTATGTTTACAAGTATAACCCCACGGAATAGTAAGCTTAGAAGCCACTTCATTACTCTCCTCATATACCACAAAATCTACCAAGCCTTCAATATCACTATAAATTAACTAATGCGTTACCAATTTTTTTTATGAAGCCTTGAATGGTCATAACTCCACTCATTCAAAATTGATTATGAATTTATCAATCTAGCCTCATCTTCAACCTCCTCCCATAACACCTCCATAACTACTTTTGTTGCCTAATCTTCATAATCTGTCAAATTTGTTGGCCTTGTCGACCGTATAGCTGTATCATCACAATCCCTTGTTGTTTTATTTTTACGGTTATTGTATCTTACAACAGCATCCTCCACATTTTCCAAGTTACATTGCAATTCATATGCTTTTCGTCCCACCTCTTTTACCAATACGTCGAAGCCATTGGTATCTATTGTGATATGGACTCATTCATTGATCACATCTATAACACAGGTATCAATTAGTACACGGCTGACATTGAATGAGATGCACGATTCTGTCACTTTATCACACCCAACCATCTCTCCCAATTGACCTCCTATTATCTTGACAGTATCCACTGTCTAAGCATGTAACGGAATCTCAAAATATTCTAACCACACTCTTCGAGATTCATTCTCTCCGACTCGTCCCACCTCCATACACTAAGAAATATCTGTAGCAGGATATTCATTTTGAACGTGCATGTCTCTTCAGCATTCAACAGACTGTCGAAAGTTAATAGAGCTTTATACAATCCCATTTTGTGTACTTGAATAACTTGAGGCAAGTTCTTCGCAATCATATCCTTCAAGGACCTAAAGTCAATAGCTGTTGTCGTTCCACCTATTAGACTTTTTTGCAATCTGTCCAAGTTTTCTTTCGCCACAGCCACTTCTAACTTCTTCGTTCACCCATTCCCATGTGGATCTTGGTCCGTTTTATTCTTCCTCAAATCTTTAGTGCAACTATCTGGGTTTTCTAGGCGTCTTCTCATTCCCGTTGCGGCTGACGAATAATTTCATTTCGATTGTCACCTCCTGGCTGTATCTTCTTCGTGTCCTTCACATTCGATATTCTCCTGTATTTTGCTTCTCCCACAAACACAACCTTACCTCTCAATCTCATATAATTCATTTATGTTATAGCCTTCAAGGCCCCTCCTTTTGTAGTGTACCATATGAACGCAAGAATATACATATTACCACCTTTTTATTTTCGTGATAGATATATGTCATTTATGCGTTTAGTCCAACTAAACAGTTGAAACAGTTCTCTCTTCGAAATTTCTTCTAGGAGATTATCCAAAAAAAATCAAGAACGACTCATTCTCCAACCGTCGATACTCTTCTCAGTTCCAAACTCTAGGATTCTTGACCTGATTCCTAGTTCTACCCGTCTCTGTGTTTCCATTTACTCTCTCTTACTCTCTCTCTCTCATGCTCTCTCTAGCACCACCCTCTTTTTTCCAACTCCAATAATCCAACAAGCAATACTTCAAACAATTTTTTAACCGGAAATGTTTGGTAATCAAAGAAAATCAGCCAAAAATAGCCATAACTTGCCTTATTTAGAATTCATTAATTGTTGCGATAATTAATTGTTTTTTTTTTTTAATAAGGTGAAGATTCCCTTAACTAGTGCATGGAGAGAAATGGCAGGAGTGGTCTCTAGCTATTCGATTGCTTTTCGGTCTTTCCATTGTCCTCTTGGGATGCTCCCTCAACAATGCCACCAAAAACAATTTTGGAGATAATTCAGGAGCTAAAATGCCCATCCAAAATCAAAATTTTTGTGTTGAAGACCTTACATGATGGGTTGTTGGTTCTGCAAAATCTCTATAAAATAACTCCGTTCATCTCGCCATGTTGTCTCGTTGTGGACAGGAAGAATAATAAGAAGTTTAAGTTTGAATATAAGTATAAAAGCAAGATATCTATGGTGGCAATGATTATCTGACAGTTTAAAAGATAAAAAACCTGAAATTTTTTTTAAAAAATGTGTAAATATCTCTTCACGAAGTGTTATCAATAGTTACCATCAGGGAGTGAAATCTACTTTGTGTTGTCTTTTTTTTTTTATCTCTACGATTGTTTCCAAAAATATTAGGTGGAAAGTCCGTATTAATCAATATTGTTATCTTTTTAGATTTTTATATTCATTTTCTAGTGAGTAAAATATCTATCTTTTTTAAAAAAATGATGTATGTTTTTTAAATTGATTTTGAGAAAAAGATGAATTCTAGAAAGCAATATAAATCCTAATTAATTTTGTTTTGATATAACAAATTAACTGATTTATTTGGATAATTGATAGAAAAAAATTCGTTTGATCATTCTGTTTAATCAATTATATTGTTTTTTTTTTATGAAAAATAATGGGTTTAATATTGGGTTCAGTTAAATTTAAAGTTAAAATAATTTAAGGCAGGATTAAAAACAATAATTAAAATTTAAAATTACCAACTATAAATTATTTATTAAACACTGATCGGTTCACCTCATCTCGAATTTTTTTTGGTTGCCCACGGTATCTTTCAACCCGATAGGTCAAGGACTAATCCATTGCAGATCGGAGCTCTATTTAAGGTTCTGCCGCTGGCTAATGGGTTGCTGCATGCACAAGTAGAATTTCCGTTAAATTTTTTGTTTAAGTTTTGAAATTGGGTAATTAAGATTTCTTTTTATGTATTATCGGTTTCTCTCTTCATTCAAGTAGTTGGTTAACTGAGAAAATGATGGGCGTGCATAATAATTTTTGCTTAGCTAATTAATTAATTAATTCTTCACAATCACACATATATAGCTAGCTAGAGAGGGTTGATCCAATTATGGACTGAAGAATCACTGGTTTTATTGGTTCATATTGGTTGTATCACGCATACTAAAGATGCTGGAAATTTTGTCTCCATATATAAATGTTTTAGACAGAAACAATTAAACAAACTTAGATTATTTTCAAGGATTGAGATTTTATTATATTGTTGCCAAACAACGAAGAAAATAAAGACACACCTACTTCGAGCTTTGTCCCTTATGATCTGACATCCTATATATATATACATACGTGTGTGTGTTTTATAATTAAATTAAATTTAACGTAATTAACTATCCATTACCCTAACCTAATGTATAACAGCTCATCCTTAACGGATGATTTATATAAGTGCGATAATTGTTATTATTATATCTTTCTAAGAACGAAATAGGTCCAGAAGAATATAGCAGCATGCATGCAGAATTGAATAAACAAGATGAATATATAAATCAAAAAACACTTTTTCAACAAATTATTTAATACGAAGTGTTCCAAGATTTAAGGATCTAGTCAGTTATAAATCATTATTATTATTATTATTATTATTATTATTATTATTATTATTAAGAAAAGGAAAAGTATAGGTAACAAATAAGATTTTTGAACAATGTGTAAACAATGAAATTAATAGAGCTAAAAGAGTAAATTTAATTAGTAGCATTAAATTAGGATGTAGTGTATTTTCATTTGATTGGTGGTTGTTTATGTTGTTCAAAATTTTCATTGTTCCCCTAGCACTCCCCGAAAAGAAAAACAATGTAAATTAAGAAGGATTTATAGATGAAGGAAAAAAAAAAAGATATTTCTCATAAAATTGTTCTACTTTTGATACAATAATGTACAATTTATTTATAGGTATTAAATAAAATTAAAATTAAAATATTAAATGACTACTATTCTATAGTAAAAAAAATATATATAATATAATATCAACCTAATTAATATATATATATATATATATTGATACTCTAACATGTAACAGTGATGATTGTTATTTTAGTAATAGCCGGCGATTTCAGAGACCTGGAAAGCGAGACCACCAAAAGGAGTTGGTCAATCAATTATATAGTATACACATTGATGCAGGCAAGAAAATTATTAGGCATGTTAATCAATTAACTAGTAATAAAAGAAACGGATTTAGATCTTTTAAATTTTGAAACTTACTTTAGAGGGTAAAGTATAATCTATAACCATTTATTTTGTAGGTGAGATCAAAAAAAAATATGAGAGAAAAAATATTTAATGGTGAGAGATTTAATTTTATCATCTAAAACGAAAATCTAAAATTTAGAAGATTTAAATTTATAAAAAAACATATAACATAATATAAATAGCCGTTAAGTCGTTTAGTTTTCATCAGATTCTACCTACGTGTGATTTCGTCTCAGAAAGTTGGCTCCACGAGACTTACTTAAGCTATTATATAAATAAACACTATATTTTAGTTATTTCGTACAATAATAACTTAAGAGTTTAACACCCCACTTTCAAAGCGAGGATAAATATATTGTTAAGTTTGCAAAATTATTGGACAATAATATATAGTTGAATATCAAATACTATCAGTATATATTGAATGTACTCTAACAACATTGCAAATAATCCAATTCCACCCTAAAAAGATTATAAAAGTTTGGGTATTTTGGATTGTATTTCTTTTTTTTAGTATTTTTTATTTTTTTAGATTTTATAAAAAATACTGAAAATAATAAAATTTTATTTTATATTTTTCTTTCTTGTTTTTTTTAATAAAATTCTAAAAATAAAAATATTAAAAATAAAAACATAAAATTAAAATGTAAAATAAATGCACTACAATAAAGTCATTCAACCTATATTAAGCAACTTAGGACTCAGTAACAACTTGTTATTAGGAAAGCAGGTGAGTGTCACAAGGATGATGCTCTTGCCAATCCTCCTTGCCTCATATGGTTAGGAATACGAGTTACGATATGATATAAAATACATGAATACGTTGGTTTTAAATTTTATGGTGATAATTGACAACTTATATGTAATTAAATTCATATAAAATTAAAAATTATTTAATAATTTAATTAAATATATTAAATTATTTAATAATTTTTAAATATTAATTTTATATACGTAGACAACTGTATCTAAATTTTAACTTAAAACTATTTTAAATAAATTATAATAATATATTAATATTAAAATAAAATAATAAATTTTAAACATTTCATGTCTCTTTTAACTGTAGGAAGTATTTTAGATAATTTTCGCATTAATAATCAACAATACATAGCCAAGAATGAAATTTTTAAAACTCTGTCAAAAATAATAGTCTATCTTATATGATTTTTTGTATTTAAGAATGAAGTTTATACTTGAGCCTAGACTACATCAACTAATCTCTTTATTAATTGGCCTATAAACTAATTCCATAACGATACTATTATTTTTTGAATTCACTATCTTGTATCATAAATAACACATTTTTAAAAGCATAATAATAAAAATTTTTCAAATTTTTTATTTATTCAATGCATTGAAAATGTTAAAAAGTTTAGGGTGTATTTGATGTGTATTTTTATTTTTTTTTATTTTTACTTTTAGAATTTTGTAAAAACAGAAAACATAATTTTTTGTTTTTACTTTTTTTTTTCTTTTTTCTTAACAAAATCCTGAAACATAGAGAAAACACTTAAAAATAAATAAAAACAAAAATAAAAATATAAATCAGATGCACACTTATGTTTTTAAAATACTTTTTAACAAAATATTTTCTTTCATAATATTCATAAAATCGGTCCTTAAAAAATTGTTTATTTTTTATTTTAAATTGTTGTGTATAAGGAATTACGTTTTGATGCGTTATCTTTTAATTTCGTAACCATTGGCTTCGAAAGTAGAAATGTTCTTTTTTTCTACCTCAATTTCGCAACCACAATAACTAATGAAATTGAGAAAGAATATTTGGTGGCTTTGAAATTGATGATTAATGTAACTGATATGGCTGTTATAATTTGGTCAATACATTATAACTTGACAATAGATATTAAAAGATTGGTTATTAGTAAAATAGTCGTTCAAATAAAAATGTCTCTATACATTATTATTCTTTATAAAAAAAAAAATTTAAAATACGATCATCAGATATTTTGCCCTATAAAAAGGGGAGGTAATAAACCTTTTCGTCCAAGTACATTCTGATAATTCATACACTAATTTGAGTATCGGAGTGTTTTTTGCAGATATCCACATCCTTTTGTGTATTCGAAGTCGAGGTATAATTCTGCCAATAAAAAAAAGTTCGGATTCATCCACCAGAAGACGAAATTCATCCTGGTAATTTATAGTTTGACTACAAAAGAACAATTGGCGCCTACTGTTGGACCTAAGAAAAACAAACCATTTTTTTCTTTTTCCTAGGTCTCACAATTTCTTCATCCACCTATGGTTGATCAACCTCCTCAACGCCCTCCGAGCTACTTCAGATGGTAACTGAGTTGTAATAAGCTAATCAGCGTATGGCGGAAGAGAATCAAAGAATAGCAAACCAAACTGGTCGAGTTGACCAATTCTCGAATTGAAAACAACAACAATTATAACGAATGAGAAGAGGATGAGGAACACGAGTCCGATCCGACACATGTTTTTGAAACCCAACCACACGAAGAAGGTCAACAAGCTGATGAAACCAATGACTTGGACAATGCCATAGGACTATTCACTACTAATGTCATGAACTTTCAAATGCCAAAGAGGCTTACTTTGCTGACGAACCTGACCGCATACGACGGATTGGGTGACCCAAAAGAAGAAGCACATCAAGAAATTCCGATCCATCATGATAGTAAACGGTGCTTCTGATCTTGTTTTATGTCGATGTTTTCCCACATTTTTAGACAGTCCTGTACTAGATTGGTTTTGTTGTTTGCCTGTAGATTCTATTTCTCATTTTCAGGAATTGGCAAAACTGTTCGAGGCTCAGTTCGCTGCATCTTCCATCTACTTACACGATTCCAATTATTTGAACACAATAAAGCAAGAACAGAATAAAAGCCTGAAGGACTATATTACTCGTTTTACAAAGATGGCCATTACTATACCAGATCTTCACTCTGAGGTACATCTGCACGCCATCAAAAGTGGCTTCGACCAGGTAAATTCCAAGAACCAATCACATTTGTAAAACCAAAGACACTCGCCAAGTTTTATGAACAGGCTAAAGGTCAAATGGAGATTGAGGAATTCCAACAAGCTCGAAAATCAGAAAAAATCCCCAACAATAATGATGACAAAAAAGCTCGGGACGGCAAGAAGACTTTCAAGCTAACTCCCTGTTATGACTCATACACGCAGTTCAACATAAAGAGAGACGATATAATCAAAGAGATCCTAAATTCGAAGCTCATTAAACCTCCCAGGAAGGCCGGTAACTATCAAGACACAAAGAATGTAGAAAAATCCAAATATTTCACATTCCACCAAAAGCATGGACACACTACTGACGAGTGTGTCATTGCCAAGGATTTGTTAGAGCGATTAGTTTGGCAAGGCCATCTAGATAAATATATAGTAGCCACATGCAGAAACGCACTACATCCTCTGCTGAACACACTTCTGCAGGACAATATTCTCCAGATAAGGAAAAAGAAACTCATCATCACCCTGACCAACCACGAGGAGTTATTCATTGTATATCTGGAGGTTTTGCAGGAGGAGGAGCATCAAGCTCATCACAAAAACGTTCATACTGAGCTATGCTCTCGGTAGAAGGAACTTCAAATGAGCCGAAGCTACCTCCTCATCTTCCATACATGACATTCCAGCCATTTGACTTTAATGCAAACATCACAAATCTGGACAACTCAGTTGTTATTTCTATCCAGTTAGGAGTGCTTCTAGTGCAGAAAGTACTGTTTGATCTTGGAAGCAGTGCATACATCCTATTTTATTAAACATCCTAAAAAATGAAGCTGAGCAATAATATACTTCAACCTTCTAGTGGAGACTTGGTGGGATTCTCAAGTGAAAGAGTCCCAGTATTGGGATCTGTGTTGTTACAAACCACACTGGTTGAGCATCATTTATCCAAAATCTCTGACATTCAATATTTGGTTGTCGATTGTTTCAATCCTTATAATTTAATACTTGGCCGACCTTTTTTAAATAAGTTTGGCGTCATAGTATCTACAATTCATCTTTGTGTTAAGTTTTCTATATAGGGCGACCTCATTACAACTATTCATAGTGACCATTGCGAAGCTCGCCAATGTTACAACATCAGTCTCAAGTAACCAAACCAAGCTATGGGAGCTCAAGTGAACAATGTCCACAATTCTGACGAGGTCCCAACACTGGCAGATATTGACCCAAGAGCCGAGTTCCTTGAACGACCAACACCAACGAAGGAATTACAGAAAGTATATTTTAATAATGATCCTAACAGGTTTACTTATGTAGGTATGACTCTAAGCCCGGAGGAAAAGATCGAAATTCAATAATTCTTACAGCAACATGTCGACCTATTCACATGGACTCCTGCTGATATGCTCAGGATTGATCCCTTGTCATTTCTCACAAGGTGGAACTCAACCCATTTGCCCGACCTATAGCACAGAAAAAGCTTAACCTCGGCATTGAGAAGAAACAAGCGTCCTTAGAAGAAACAAAAATACTCATCAATGCTGGCTTCATACAAGATATCAGATTTACAACATGGTTGGCTAATGTAGTAATGGTAAAAAAAAACACAATGGTAAATGGCGTATGTGCGTTGATTTCACCGATCTTAACAAAGCATGCCCAAAAGATACTTATCATTTGCCTTCTATTGATTCCTTAGTAGATAATGCTTCTGGTTATGCAACATTAAGCTTTATGGATGCATATTCTGGATATAACCAGATCCTAATGCATCACTCTAATCAAAATAAAACTGCTTTATAACTAAATATGGAAATTATCGCTATAAGGTCGGGCCTTTTGGACTAAAGAATGCAGGTGCAACCTATCAACGCCTCGTGGACACGGTATTTGCAAAGCAGATTGGACGAAATATTGAGGTCTATGTCGATGACATGGTCTTAAAAACAAAGCTCGGCAACAAACGTGTTGACAACCTCACTGAAATCTTTACTCAAATTAGACTCTACAACATGTGCCTAAATCCAGAGAAAATAATGTGCCTTTGCTGTACAAGGAGGCAAGTTTTTAGGATTTCTACTTACAAGCCGAGGTATAGAGGCTAATCCTGACAAATGATGAGAATTATTGTAGATGAAGAGTCCACAAACTGTAAAAGGAAGTACAACGTTTAACAGGGAGACTTGTTGCCTTATCTAGATTCTTACCATGTTTAGCTTCTAAGTCTTTTTGTTTTTTCCAAACATTAAAAAAGAAAAACAATTTCAACTGGACTAATGAATGTGAAAATGCTTTTTCTTCTCTAAAAATAACTCTTTCAAAACCCTTAATTTTACAAAAACTTTTTCAGGGGGAAGAACTTTATCTTTACCTATCAGTTACTGACTGGGCCATAAGCTCTGTTCTTGTTACAGAAAGAGACAAAATACAACGACCAATTTATCTTGTGAGCAAGTCATTACAGCATGCTGAGCTTCGATACCCAAAAATAGAGAAGCTGGCACTAGCGTTGATATTCTCGGCTAAACGTCTCTGACCTTATTTTTAGAGTCATGTTATCCACATTCAAACTGATCAACCATTGCGGCAAGTCCTACATAAACCAGAACTGGCCGACCGACTTATCAAATGGTCGGTTGAGCTTTCTGAATTTGACATAAGATACCAAAATAGAGGACCAATCAAGTCACAATATCTGGAAAATTTCATCGCCAAGTTCACTACTCCAAGTTCAGATGAGCAACACATTCAATTGACCCTTTATGTGGATGGCGCATCCAGTCCTCAAGGATGTGGTGTGGGAATCCTACTTGAAGGCGACAATGGTTTTGTCCTGAAACATTCCCAACATCTCTCTTTCAAAGAAAGTAACAACCAGACAGAATATGAGGCTTTAATTACAGGATTAAGGTTGGAAACTGAACTACAAATCTCGGAACTAAAGATATATTGTGACTCTTTACTTGTCGTACAACAGGTAAATGAACTTTTCCAAGTTAAAGACCATTTGCTGGCAAAATACTTAAACCTCATCTAGTCATTGATTTCAAACTTTACTACTATTCTGGGGGTTACCTAAAATATTAGGTCGGGTCTGAATGTGAGGTCCAAGTCCCCTCAAATGACAGCGTCTGACTTGTTGATGCCAAGGTGCCGCCTGTCCGAGTTCCTCGTGAGGAAGTGGGTAGTGGTATCTGCAAGAGACTCCGATGCTTAAGTTAGCAAGGGCTTTAGACAGGTGTCACTATAAGAAAAAGTAATATTTGTAACAAAAAAATTTGTTACAAAAAATCAAAATTTTAAAACCAAAGGAATTTGTAACAAAAAAAAGGGGTCGTTGCAGTATGTTCCGTTACAAAAAATTTTTGTAACAAAAAAAGAAATTGTTACAATTTAAAGTAATATTTTGTAATAAATTTTTCTGATACGAAAAATTGAAAGTCATTACAAAAGTGATAACAAATTTTGATCTTCAAAATATTTTTGTAACAATATATTTTTTCTATCATAAAATTTTATTACAAAATATAACTTGATTTTGTAACATTTTTTTCTTTAGTTACAAAAGCAAAATATTTATTTTGTAGTAATTTTTTTAATTCAAATTGCATGCATAATTTACCAAATTATTTTTTTAATTAACTGATATATTAACTACTTTACTAAGCAAGTCAACATTTATATAATATGTAAAAACATACATAATTCTAACATGTTTCATTTAACTAAAATTGTTTTAAGACAAGATAATATTAGTGAGTACATTGATTAGTTCTACAAATCATATTTCTTGCACAAGTTCAACCAAAAGTTAAAAGTCTAACATATATTAGTGTCTCTATGAGTCAAAATATTCTTGAGCCCTTAAGGTAGCATGTTGTCACCATTTTAACACTCCTATAAATAAGAAAAACCGAAACAGAAAATTAGAAACAAGATATAACACCAATTATAATTTTTTCCATTAACTTTTATCCAAAATGTTTAGAAAAATTTTGCTAGAACCTCCCCTAAAACTTGGATATTTTCACCGTCTACAGTTCCATAAAAAACAACCAATTCACTACTTATTTCTCAGCCAATACACAACCAAATTTATTAAACCAAATAATAGGACATTTGTCATTTCTCAACCATGACACAAGTAAAATATAATAAATAGATCCATATACAAATTAAACTATACTAATAATATACGAATCCTCTATGAATATGTATTAAAACCATAAGCAATTTTAGGAGTACCTTTAATTGTCTAGTTTCTTTCATTGTTAAACCATGCTATAAAAGAGTTCATAACGGCTTGTTGAGCTTCCAATTGAGCATTCACTCGAGGTAATTCCTCCTCTTGCTGTGTTCGTTGCTCTTCAAGTTTTTCTTTGAGCACATCTATCTCCTTTGTTCGCTCCTCATGGTCTTGCATTGCCTCTTCAAGTTGTGCTTGAATCCTTAACTTAGATTTTGAAGCCTTAATGTCATAACTTGCACCACTTTTCTCATCTCTCACAAGTAAAAAAGCTTCATTTGGAGTGATAGGATTTTCAGAATCATAGGATTCATTGATCATACAGCTAATATCATCCTGCAAAATCCAATTTTTGATTCTAAAACGAATAAAAGAATAAAAGGCCAGAGAATTCATAATATTATCCGGATTCTAGTTCCAAATGACAGTGACATTCTTCAGACTCAAAGGATAGTGGGGTGCCAAAACTATTTAGAGTTTTAGAACTATAAACCCCACTTTAAGGAAGACAGGAACTTAGTTGAGCACTTACTTCTCATGCAAAATCACATTCTAAGTTTGTATTAATTTAGGTTGCTTGAGGACAAGCAAAAAATATATCTCTTTGAAGTGTCTTTTCCGTGAGGATTTTGTCATTCCTCCTCCTGCGAATCCTCTATTAATCATATGGATGTGCCACTCCGGGATGTGAGAAGGGCGTTGTTGTCGTCCCTCTTCTTCTTCCCTTCTTTGCTTCCTCAGGTCATTTGACCTATCTGCCAGGTATCTATTGGTGCGGAATTTACAACCCACAAACTAACCGGCAAGTGCACCAGATCGTACCAAGTAGTACCCCAAGTTAATGAGGGTCGATCCCACGAGGATTGATGGACTAAGCAATAATGATTGAGTGATTTACTTAGTTAGACAAACAGAAAATGGTGTGTTGAGAGTTCAAAAGCATGAACAGTAAAGGTTTGTGAAATATATGGAGAAAACAGTTAAGGTTTCAGAGATATTTATTTTCCATATTAACTTTTCTTACCAACTATTTTAATCATGCAAGATTCAATTCATGCAAGACTATATATGACTAAACCCTAATTCCTTAGACCTCTTTAGTCTCTTCTAACCTTCATCAACTGCCAATTCCTTGGTCACTTGATTCCAATTAGAGGGTTAAGTTCAAATCTAGTTTATGTGCCACAGAAACCCTAATTACCCAAATATAAGAGGATTATATGTTACGTATCCCGTTAAGTCCAGATAATTAGTGATTTAGGAGAATTTATTTTCAAGTTGTTGTTCATGCAAAGAGCTTTTACATGTTTTACAACAACTCAAATAGAATAAGGGTCATACTTCCGTTCCACCCAAATTTATAAGATAAAGAACGAAAAGAATTCTTGAAATTGAAATCAACACATGAATTAAAATAGAAAAGTAATAGTATTAATCCATAGAATAAACAGAGCTCCTAACCTTAATAGTGGAGGTTTAGTTGCTCATGGTTCAAAGAGAAAACAAGGATTTTGAAAAACTGTAAAGTGCAGAATCAGGTAAGAGAGAAGAGAGGGGCCTGAAGGGCTGATTCTTTTCCCTTTTATATCTAATCCTAATTAATGTAAAATATATTTTCCTATTTTAAAATAAAATAAAATTTTAATCAGAATTAATAAAAGATTGCGTGCTGGCTTCTTGTGGATGCCTAACTTGGAGAAATTGGACTTGGACTTTGCCATGGCCGAAGAGATTGGAGTGGGCTTTCAAGCTTTGGCGCCTAACTTCGCTGGTGTGGCCTTCCTGGCGCCTAACTTCGAAATCATGGCACCTAACTTGGGAAATTCCAAGTTAGGCGCCACCTTGGCTGGAACGAATGAAGAAAAAGGGCATACTATTATATATTGTTAGAAAGCTCTAAAAGTTAGCTTTCCAATGCCACTAGAATCACGTCAGCTGGACCTCCAATGCTCAAGTTATGTATGTTAGAGTGCAGGGAGGTTAAGGTTGATATCATCATCCACTTTTTGCCTCTTCTTCTATAAAACTCGGTCAAATCCATCCAAATGCTACCTGAAATAAACAAAATTGAACACAACTCAAAGTAGCATTCATAGTGGCTAAAAAGTATTTAAATCTTTATTAAACTTAACAATTCAAATGCAAATTCACTAGGAAAAGATAGAAAAGATGCTCACGCATCATCTATCGAGCTGGCATTCTTTGGCCAACTTTTCTATGACGTTCTTCAGGTCGTAGCATTCATTGGTGGAGTGTCCATAGAGTTTATGGTATTCCCAGTACTCGGTCTGACTTCCCGTCTTCTTGTGTTTGATCGGATGGGGTGGTGGAATTTTCTCTTTGTGGCATATTTCTTTATAGACATCTACTAGGGAGACCCTGAGAGGAATGTAGTTGTGGTATTTTTGGGGTTTTTCCATGCTTGGCTCCTCCTTTATCTTGGGTTTCCATTCTCTATCCCGAGGTGAATAGGGTAGGTTGAACCTTGAAGGAGGTTCTCTTAGTCGGGAACTTTCTTCCATGTTGATGTATTTTTCTGCCCTTTCCTGTACCTCGTTTAAAGAAGACGGGTGTCGCTTGGATATGGACTGGCTGAATGGCCCTTCTTTCAGGCCATTGACCAAACCCATGATCACCGCCTCAGTTGGTAGGTTCTGGATTTCCAGGCAAGCTTTGTTAAATTTTTCCATGTATTCCGAGAGGCTTTGCCCGTCTACTTGCTTTACTCCTAGTAGGCTTGGGGCGTGCTTTCTTTTGTATTTTTGGATGGAGAATCTAGTCAGGAATTTCCTGGCCAGGTCTTCAAAACTGGTGACCGACCTGGGGGACAGGCCATCGAACCACTTTATCGCAGCCTTTGTTAAAGTGGTCAGGAAGGCTTTGCCACGAGTTGCATCAGAAGCGTCGGCTAGATAGATTCTGCTTGTAAAGTTACTAAGGTGGTGGCTCGGATTGGACATCCCGTCGTAGAGGTCCATGTCTGATCTCTTGAAGTTTCTGGGAACCTTAGCGTTTATGATCTCTTCTGTGAACGGATCTTGTCCTCCTAAGGGACTTTCGTCCCTGCCTGACCTAGTGGTCTGGGTTCGAAGGTCGGTCTCCATCTTCTAGAGCTTTTCTTCAAGCTCCCTATGCCGCATTACTTCTCTTTTCAATTCCCGTTCGGCCTCTTGCTGTCGCTCGGCCTCGCGTTCGAGTTGTCTGAAGCGATCTTGCTATTCGTGGACCATGCTCAGTATTTCCGTCGCTTAGGGATGTTTTTCTCCTTCGGGATGGCATGCGTCATAATGGGTTTTCCTCGGATGAGGGTTTCCCAGGGGTGTCTTTCTATAGGGTTCCTGTGTACGTTATGGTGGAGGGGGGAGCACGACGGCGTGATCCTCTGTTTGTACTTCTTCCTCAGGTTCGGATGCGATATGTCTGTCGTCTGGTTAGTTGTCCGCCATGGTTGTGGGATGACTTCCAGGGTCCCCGGCAATGGTGTCAATGTTTCAGGGATTACCTAAAATGTTGGGTCGCATTTGAACGTGAGGTCTAGGTCCCCTCAAATGGCAGCATTCGACTTGTTGATGCCGAGGTGCCGCCTGTCCAAGTTCCTCGTAAGGAGGTGGGTGAAGGTACCTGTAAGAGACTCCGATGCTTAAGTTAGCAAGGGCTTTAGGAAGGTGTTTAGTAGATTAGAACGTGAGTTATACCTGGGGGGTTGCCAGCATATTTATAGTAGAGTTTGATGACTTCCTTGTTGGCGCTAGTTCCATCTTATCTTATCTTATATCTTTTGTTGGAGCTTATCTCTCTAGTCACTGCTATCTAGAAGCCGTGACCTTGTTGCGTTGGGTACGTGGGGGTTTTTGGGCTCCTCAGTTGGTATCTGACCTTTTCCAAGTGCTCGGGTAAGGGATGGAGGGCTGATAATAGGATTTCTTATACCCTTTTTCACAGTATTTTTTAGTGTGTTTTTAGTTATATTTTATTAAGTTTTATTAAGTTTTAGTATGTTTTAATGCAAAAGTTACCTTTTGGATGCTACTTTGAGTTTCTGTATTTTTCTTATGATTTTAGGTGATTTTTGGGTAAAAATGGCAAAATCTGGCAAAGGTTGATTCAGATCAAAGAAAGGATAGCAGATGCTGTCAAAACCTGAACTCCGTACATTCTAATGAGCATATTTTGAGTTATAGAGGTCCAATTGATGCGCTCTCAATAGTGTTGAAAAGCTAACTTTCAGGGCTTTCCAGCAATACATAATAGTCTATACTTTTTATTCGGAATCATTGCCCAAAGTGGGCGTTGAATGCCCACCTCTGGAGTTCAACGCCCAAGAAGGACCAGCCTCCAAGTTGAACGCCCAAGACTGGAGTTCAATGGCCAAAGAGGAGCAAGCCCAGCGTTGAACGCCCAAGACTAGTAACGCCACCCAGGGAGCAAGGAAACAGCACGCTCACCCCCTTAATGGGTGCTCAACGCCCAAAAGCCCAAATTGAACGCCGAGCATACGAAGCACATGGCCAAAGTTGGCCCAAAGTGGATTTTAGAACTTCTTAGCTTATTTTATTTTCTTTTTGTAATTTTTAATTAAGAACAATATCTTTTAGGTTTAGTCTTAGAGTTTTTACTATAAATAAGGGACTTCCTTCTTCCTGAGGATCATGCCTCCCAGGAGGGGAGAAGCACAGACATATTACATTACACCTTCTTAAAGCAAGAGCAACTAAACCTCCTAAGTTAAGGATAGGAGCTCTGCTCATTCCAATGGATTAATATAATTACTTCTTCTACTTTAATATATGTTTGATTCCATTCTATGATGTATTTTCGTTCTTCATCTTTATGAATCTGGGGTGGAACGAGAGTGTGACCCCGTATTCTACATGACCTCTTGTGAAGCCTTAGCCGGATAGTATTGAGCTACAACTTGAGAGAACATCACAGGTTCCATGAGAGTATCTGGGCTAATTGGGATACGTGACATGAAATCTCGTTAGTCATGGGTAATTGAGCTCTCTGTGGCATTAAGACTAGAATACAGAGCATCGTTCTCCGATCCAGAAGATCTGACCTTGTCTGTGGCGTTTTGAGTAGGATCACCAGAGACTGAATTGCGTGAGCTTCACCTTCGTTCAGATTGGATGACCATTAGCACCGGCGTGTGATCTAGATCAGAGGAGATTAATGACCACTAGCCCTGGCTTTAATCACTTATAGCCTTGCCATTGAATGAATCACTCATTGCTAAAGTAGTCAGTAATAAGCATTAATCCAGAAGAACAAGCATCTCCAAGGCCTTAACTGATTTCCCATCATTGTTTCTATATCAGTTCTTTATTGTTTCCTTTATTGTTTTATTTTAAGCGCCTACAACAACAACAATTATCTTTCTATTTGCCTAACTAAGAACTACAAGATAACCACAGCTTGTTCAATCCAACAATTCTCGTGGGATCGACTTTCACTCACCTGAGGTATTACTTGGATGACCTGGTGCACTTGCTGGTTCAGTTGTGCGAGTTTCATTTTTGCACACCAAGGGCCCTCCTCTGAGGTCGGCCATTTTATCTTTGTTGGACCCAGCCTCATTCTCGGGCCAGGGTATGAACAACTACGTTTGAGATTCATCACATACCTTGGGGGCAAAATCACCGAGCAGATATCTTATCAAAGCTCAAAAGCACACAATCACATATTTCTTCTCTATATCAATCAACTTTGCTTACACCAAGTATCAATCTATCTGAAATTTTAAGTGTCGCTCAGGAAGAAGACTGGCGATGCCCCTATGGCCCTATGTGCAATATCTCAAAACCGGAAATATCCCACAAAATCTTCATGATGTTCGAAAATTCCGACGATAAGCATCTTTCTTCACAATATTCAATAATTCTTTATATAGACGAGGATTTTCTCGTCCTCTGTTAAAATGTCTTTCCAGGTCAGAGGTCGACCTTGCTATAGCAGAAGCTCATGAAGGTATTTGTGGAACCCACTTTGTTGCTCGAAGCCTATCCTCCAAGATACTTCATGCAGGATTATTTTGGCTGACCTTACAGCAAGATTATAGTGCCAAGGTGAAAGCTTGCTCTAATTGCCAGAAGCACTCTCCAATTATACACATTCTAGTTGAGGTATTACATCATTTTGACGTAAGTTGGCCTTCTAATCAATGGGGGCTTGATGTACTCGGCCCTTTCCCATTAGCACTAGGATAGGTAAAATTTCTTATTGTTGCCATTGATTAAAAATGGATTGAAGCTCAACCTTTAGCCAAAATAACATCTCAACAAATAATTTTCTTTGTTTGGAAAAATATTATATGTAGATTTGGTATATCTCGGCATATCATTACTGACAATGGTCTCCAGTTTGCTCATAAAAAATTCACCTCTTTTTTGCAGAACTTAAAAATAACACATCACTTCTCTTCAGTAGAGCACCCACAAAGAAATGGTTTAGAAGAAACAGCCAATAAGGTCATTTTACATGCCTTAAGAAAAAAATTAGATAATGCCAAAGGTCTCTGGGCCGAACTAACACCAGAAGTTATATAAGGATATAACACTACTATTCATTCAACAACAAAAAAATACCTTTTAGATTGGTATATGGATCTGAAGCCATGATATCTTTGCAGATCTCTTAGTCCTCCTTTAGGACTCTGATGGACGATTAAATTGAAGCTCGACGCATAGATCTAGACACAGTTGAAAAATCAGAGATATCACAACACTCTATCACCGAGCAATGCAGCAAAAGATAGCTCGGCGACACAACCAGAAAGTCAATCCCCGATCATTTCAAACAAACGATTTGGTACTAAGGAAAACAGAGCAGGCTAGACGACCTTCATCACATGAAAAGCTAGGCGCAAATTGGGAAGGCCCATTTCGAGTTATTGAAATTCTAGGAAATTGAGCATATCGTCTACAGTCCTTGGATGGTACAACTTTACCTAATACATGGAAAATATCTTCTTTAAAGCATTATTATAGTTAAAAGACAAGGATAGACTTGTACTCTTTTTCCTACTCACAAGATTTTTTTCATTAAAAGGGTTTCGCTGGGAGAGGTTTTAACGAGGTATGCCTACCTGCACCTTTGTAATAAAGGTCTATAAAAAGTTTATTCCAACTTCTGATTTATTTACTATTTGAATATTTTTATCAATTCAAGGTTGTGATTCATAACGACTAGTGCATTTTCTATAAATCAATCTTAACTCTAGTAAACAAAATATCCAACAATTGTTCAAATGAAACCAATTCATAAATTACCGATATCCAACATACTGAACAATCAAATAACACAGTATTAATCATGGTATAACATAATACCAACTACTTCCCATCAAACAGATCAAACAATTCAATTTCTGGTCACTACCTTCAAACTCGTAACCAAAACTATCTAACAAACCCATATATATACCTTGGAATATCAAACTATCAAAATCAAATAAGATTAAAAACTTATCCACTGATCAAAACGATCAATAAAGTGCACACTACCAATATCCAGAAAGATATAAAAAAACATACATTTGTCTTTAACTAAAATCAAACATAGAAAACCTAAGAGTTCCAATAACAAGTTACTCTGCAACATTTTCATCCCTTTCCTCAACAACTTCTTCATCGTCAATCAGACTCCCATCACGGACAAATTTGCCCGGATCCATCTGAGAAAAATCCTGTACAGAAACTAAGAACTTCGCTTGCATCAGTGCTCGCTCAAAACCCTTAGCGAATGCATCCATAATTTCAGTTTGTCGATTCTTCTCAGACTCCTTCAACTTAATCGTCACCTTAATAACTTAGTTTTGTAAGTTAAAAACTTTACTTTCTTTTTTCTTTGTAATCTCTGCCTCCTTCTCATACGTATTTTGAACTAACTTCAACTGCTCCTCCCTCTCTGTCAATTTCTTCTTCATCTCTACCAATAAACCTTCCTTCAAATTTAAGTCCTGGTTCAAAGTAGCCACCTCTTCAGTTTTCCCCCAACAACTTCTTATGTTTCACCTCCCTACTCTGACCAATACTAGCTAGTCGGAGTCCAAGAACCTAAAAGAAAAAAGATAGACAGAGTTATATTGCAAACCATATTCTGAAGAAAAATGAAACGATAGAATCAAACCTGCAAGAATTGATCTACAACAACATCACCAATTTCTTCAACCAAAGTCATATCAGCCGATGACTGCAACATTTCATCGGCTACAACCATATAAGGAAACTTCTCATTCCACAGGAACGAACCATCACCATTCTCAGAGAAACTGTGTAACCTCTATTGACTGTCTACAAAAGCACTAAGCTCTTCCAAAGGAATGTCCTTCTCCATTAAATCATCGGACACTTCCAAATCAACAACATCAGACTTCCTCTTTTTAAAGATTATCTTTCTTGTTCTAAGTTTTGGTTGATAAACCTCACCAACCCCATCCCCTTTGACAGGTTCGAGGAAGAACCTTCTCTCTCCAGATTTTTTGTTTTCAGTCGAGCTCTTAAAGTTGCCACGGAAACCCTAGGATATTTACCTAACAACATATTCAAACTCAAACTCAACCAATAGACATAAATATCCTCTATCACAAGCTTACCAAGATAGTTCAAAACAACCACTCTATCCTCCTCCCTTGGGAGCAACTCAAACACATACATCAAATTGTTTTGGTAAATAGACTCCACCAGAAAATCAATTACACACTCACTCATCGGTCTATTTCTTCTGGACCCAGAATATGTTGTGGTTGACAACACCAGTACAGAGAAAATTTCTCACCCAGATTTTCATCCAGGTAAAAAGGAAAATTTTCATCAACCAAATTAACTTTTAATAACATCTCTTTAAAATATTTGAAAGAGGATTTATAGAGTTTGAAAATTGAAAATCCAGGGGAGCTATTTAGGTTAACCTAAACTCACCTCCAAATCCCCTTGGCTTGAAACAGTGAAAAGAACAATTTTAGTGAAGGCTTTATTTTCAAAAATTCCATTAAAATTTCAAAGCACCTCAAAAACGCCCAACCTTTTGAGTGCAATTGGGAAGGATCACAATTTAGTTGTTTTAAAACTTTGCATTAAAAATCAATAAAGAGAAGCTTCACACGAAGTTCCTCTAACACACAGCTGTGCATATAAAATAACTCAAAACCACTCTTTCTATGAAACACACGCTCTACCATGGTGCATGGTAGCAACTCAACCTGAACATCCGAACCCTCCCTTATTATCTTTTTCACATCTAATTGACTCACACTATTTGCATCCATTAACACAGAACCCCGTATCTTCACATCATCAACCCACTCATATGAGCTATCATCATCAATCTTTTGTATCTTCTTTCCCTTTTTCTTATCCATCGTTTTTAGAAACCACAAGAAATATGAAGGAAGAAGCAAAAACAAAATACAAATAACAGAGTTTTGAAGCTTACATCTCTTACTCATTTCTTTAATACCTTCTTTTTCTACACATTTTTAATAAAGGAAATTAACTTTGTTTTAACTCTCAGGATTCTAGCACAGCATAAAGTTCAATTAATGAAATTGGTTGAACTCCTCTATACACTAAATCAAAATCGCTTCCCACTCTTTCAAGTCAACGGCTACCAATGCATTGGTAACTGCAGCAGTCTTTTCCCTTTCTGATTAATAAGATACGCTAAACAGGGGGCTCCCTAGTTATAACATGCCAAGTTAATACCCAATCATTCAAAGCTCAATCTACTTTATTAAAACACTAACAAGGCTGAGCTTGGGGGCTATGATATGGCTGTTATAATTCAGCGAATACATTATAACTCAGAGACAGACGTTAAAAGATCGGTTATCAACAAAATAGTCACCCAAATAAAAACGTCTTCATACCTCATTATTCTCTATAAAAGAGAAAAAATTTAAAATATGATCATCAGATACTCCATGATGAGCGGATTTTTGATGGTTTAGAATTTCTCAATGAATTCTCGTTGCAAGTATAGTTTCTAAACCAACAAATAATCCTTTCATGCAAAAAATTTGTTTGTCACAAGTAACAAACCCCAATAGAAATAATAACCGAAGTATAAAACCTCGGGTCATCTCTCAAGAAATTGCAGGGAGGTGTAGTTATTATTGGTTATGAAAAAGTATCTTTTTGGGGTTTTGAATTAGGAACAAGAAAAGTAAATTGCAAGAATTAAACTAATAGCTAATAAAGCTCTTGGCAAGGTATGAGAATTAGAAGTCCTATCCTAGCCATTCTTATCAATTGTGACATCAATTGTCCATTGCTCCCACTTAGTTAACCTCTAACTATGAAGAAAAGTCAAGCGAATGAATCAATTTGATTCCTCAAGTACTAGTCAACTCCTAAGGAAAGACTAGCTTTAGAGGGATCCAAATCAACTAGCAACTTTCAATTATCAATCAGCAAAGGAGTTTGATAACTCAAGAGTCTCCAATTACTCAACCAAAGCCAAGAAGAGAAAAATCTACTCTAAAATCCAACCAAGCATTTTGTCAAACACTTGGAAGGCATAACATAAAGGCATAGAAAAGCAATAAGAGAATGTAAATACTAAAACCAGCAATTGCAAAACCAATGATAACAAATAAAGCAAGAAGCAATAAACATGAAATACCTCAAATTGCATTAAATAGGGAATTGAATCTAACATGAAGAGTTCATAAATTAAATTGGGAAAATAAATAAACCAACAAGAGAAATAGATAAACTAAAGTACTAGAACTAATAAGAGTAGAAGAAAACTAAATTAAAGTAAAATAGAAATCTAAATTTGAAAAGGATTAAAGCTAAGAATCCTAAAACCTAGAAAACTACATCTAAACCTAAAATTATGTGAATGAATGTTGTCTGAATGAATGAATCATTGATTCCCCCACTCTGCAACCTCTAATCTGTGTTTTCGGGCTTGGAATTGGGCCAAAAGGAGCCTAGGAATCGCCCCCAGCATCTTCTGTAATTTCTGCACGTGGCGCATGTCATGCGTACGCGTCATTACGTGTACACGTCGATGGTCTTTTTCACGTGTCACGCGTACGCGTCAGGTACGCGCACGCGTTGCCATGCAATTTCGCTTTTCGCGCGCACACGTCAGGTATGCGCGCGCGTCGTTCCTCGCTGGTCAGCTCCTTAGTTTCTTATGTTCATTCCATTTTTGCAAGCTTCCTTTCCATCCTCTAAGCCATTCCTGCCCTATAAAGCCTGAAAACACTTAACACACAGATCACGGCATCGAATGGTATTAAAGGTCATTAAAAATACACAATTTAAAGGCGTAGGAAGCAAGTTTTCAATTATAGAACAGAATTAGGAAGGATTTGTAAAATCATGCAAATTGTATGAATAAGTGTGCAAAGACTTGATAAAAACCACTCAATTTAGCACAAGATAAACTATAAAATAGTGGTTTATCACTCCATCCTATAAAAATGGGAGGTAAGACACCTTTTCATACAAGTATATCCTGATCATCCATACACTAACTTGAGCTCGGAGTGCCTTTTGCTGGTACCCGCACCCCTCTGTGTATTCGAAGCCAAGGTATGACCCTGCCAAAGGAGAAAAGCTCAGATTCATCCAGCAGAAGACGAGATTTATCCTGTTTATTTATAGTTCGACCACACAAGAACAATAACAAACAAACATTTGCATATAACAATGAGTGCATGAAAATTAATGAGTAAAAATGAGATTAAATTGGATGTTAGTTCGTTCAACCTCCTCCATCTCATTGCAAATATACACCGACATCTGATCATCGGAATTAATGTATCACTACGAAAACTCCTTCAGCAAGTATACCGAATTGTCGTCAAGTAATAATAACTCTCAAAGAGTGAGGTCGAATCCCACAGAGATTAACGGATTAAGCAAACAATAGTTGATTGATTATTCTAGTTAGACTATCATAATTGGATGATGAGAAACAAGAAATGTAAATGACATAAAAGTAAAGAAAAGCAATAAAGTTCATGAAAGTAAATGGCATAAATGTAAAGTACAAGAAAGTAAAGTGCTGGAAATGTAAAGTGCAGAAAATGAAAATAACCATAAAGTAAATAAAAGAAAGAAAGATAAAATAAGCATTGGGATCAAGAGCTATTGCATTCTCTAGATTAATTAATTTCATCTCATCTTCAATCATGCAACTCATTGACCTCTTGGCAATCATGAGTGATTGAGTCCCAATTCCTTGGTAACTCAATTTCCCCAATCTTGATCAATAGCTAATTCCTTGGTCTAGTTGCTCATGAGAGGAGATAAAGCTTGTTCCCTGATTATACCACATATCCTCATAAATCCAAGTAGTGGGTAGATTAAATGTCCCAATATCCAACCCAAAACCCAAATCTACTCAAGTGTGAGAAAGGATTTCAAGCATGGTTTTATGATTCCTCTTCCAAGGTTCACATAAAACCGAAATACATTCAATCTCTTTTCCAAGATAATTGAATGCTAATATAAAGAACGAAATTCCTTCTAGTAAATCAAAGAGAGACGAAGAGAAGAAGAAGAATAAAAACAATTAATCCATCAAATAGCAATAGAGCTCTCTTTCCCAATGGAAAGAGTTAGTAATTCATAACTAAAATATTTACAAGTAAGAAAGTAGAAGAGAAGAAGAGAATGGTGGGAAGGAGGGTCCGAAGACTCACTCCTCCAATTGTGTCCAGAATGATAGATGATCCCCAATTTCTATGAAACTAAGGCCTTTATATAGGCTCTCCTAAATTACAAACTTAAATGAAATTGAAAGCAAATTACAATGAAATGAAAATAAACTATTCTAGATGCTTCTTGTGGCCTTGATTGGTTGACAATTGTGGCTTGAATAAGATTTGAAGTGGGCTTGGTTAAAGGTTGGGGACTGCAGGAAGAAGTTGGCGTGCCACGCCCACTTGAATTTGCCTTTGGAGTATGACCCACTTTGCAATGCTGAATAGATGGAGTTTTTTGGGCCTCAAATTGAATATCCATTATAAAGTATTGTATATTGTTAGAAAGTCCGAGATATCATCTTTCTAACACCACTAGAATCAACTCATTTGGACCTCTGTAGCTCAAGTTATGCCCATTTGAAGGTGAAGATATCAGTTTGTCAAATACCCAGTGTGCCACGCCTAGTCTTGGCGTGCCACACCCTTTGTGTCGTGAAACTGGCATGCCACGCCCATTCTTGGCATGCCACACCTTCAATGATGCATTAAATCTTGCTCTCTGGCCATTAGAACTGGCGTGCCACGCCCTTTTTAGGAAAGGAATTGGCATGCCACGCCCCCGAGCCGGCGTGCCAGGCCTAGGTTTGCAATGCTGAAATAATGGTCTTTTTCACCTCTATATTTAACGTCCACTATAAAGTGTTATATATCGTTGGAAAGCTCTAGATGTCATCTTTTCAATGCCACCAACATTACATCATTCGGACCTCTACAACTCAAGTTATGTTCCTTTCAAAATGAAGAGGCCAGGCTAGTAACTCTGCAGGGATGTGTTGTGCTCCTTGTGCTTTCGGGGTCAATGTCTTCCACAATTCTAGTGTCCATTATAAATTATTATATATGTTTGGAAAGCTCTGGATGTCTACTTTCTAATGGCACTAGAATCACTTCATTTTGAATTGTGTAGCTCAAGATATATTCATTTTAATGGGAGGAGGTCAGGCTGGCATATGCCCCGGCGTGCCACGCCCATAGTGGGGCTCAAAATTACTTCTCTGGAACTCAAGCCTGGTGTGCCATGCCCAAAACACCAAGTGGAACGCCCTCTTTGAGATCTTGGCTTCACAAACTTGACGTGCCACGCCCATAGCACCAAGTGGAAGTAACCAGGGGTGAAATTCGTCTTCAGAAAACACTGACGCACACTTACATGCCAGCGAATTTCTGAGTCTGCCTCGAGTCTCTTTTCTGTAGGATTCCTTCCATGTCTTTTCATTTCTTTTAAAATTCCTTGTAATTTTTATTTTCTACAATTTTCTTTTCCCTTGCAAGTTCTTTTCCTTTTTTCTTTAAAATTCTGTACTGTCTTTTAAATTCAAAACTCTATGACTACGTTGGAGGCATTTTATTACTTTCTTTAAAATTAAGGTCATTTACTTTGTTTTCATATTTTCAATTCTAAGTTTTTTAATCTTATTTTACATTTCAATTTTTTTTAATCGTTCGAAGAATGGAATATTTGGTGCACATTTGAAAATTGGTACTCACAAAGAGGAGTAAGTTTCACTCCTAGAATTTAGATATCGAACCAACTAAGATTTACTAAAAATCTGCATAACAAATTGGCACACCTGGTGGGAAAGTTTACAAAGTGTCAAAAACATCTTTTACTGATCTTGAACAAATGATTTAGTTTAGGCAACTTCAAAGTGACAGAATTATGAATATGGTTGATGAAGTTTCAAATAGCAATATTGAGTCATCTATGAATAATAATGTCCCTGTAATAATTCCACAAATGTTAGTAGAACTAACATCACAAACAGAAGGAAGCATTCAAAATCCAGGAAATGGTTTTGGAGATAATAATATAATTAAGGTTTAATTACTCTGTTGGTTCCTATAGTTTCGTGAAATTTTCAATTAGCTCCCTATACTTTTTTTCCTTTTAATTGGGTCCCTCCACCAATTTTTTTTTTCAATTAGGTCCTTCTTGGTAGTAATTGGCTTAATTGTATAGGGACCCAACTAAAAAAAAATAGTGCATGGAATCAAATAAAAGGAAAAAAAAAGTGTAGGGACTCAATTAGAAAAAAAATTGGTGCAAGGACACAATTAAAAGAAAAAAAAAGTATAGGGACCTGACGTGCGTAAAATTGCCGATTAAGAATTTATAGTGAAAATAGTGTTGCAAATATAGTTCTTAACTGACGAAAATTCTGCTTATCAATTTAGAAAGAGTTGTCACAATTTAAGAATAAAATACTGGGAGTAGAAATCCCAGGTCGTCTCCCAACGAGTTGACAAAAGAGTGCTATTTTATTAGTCAGGAATTTTTCCGAGAAATTTTAGAGTTAGAGAATAGAAAAATAAATGATTATAAATTAAAGCAATGAAAATTTACGAGAGAATTTATATAATTAAAATAAAAGCCTTGACCGGGAGAAGATTAATTGGAAGTTCTATCCTTGTTGAATTTTTCCAAGTGTAATGGTAATAGGTTGTTGTTTCTACTTAGTTATCACTTACCAAATAAAGGAAAGTCAAGTAACTGAACCAGCTCCAATTCACAAGTCCTAATCCTCTCCTAAGGAAGGATTAGGTTAGTGACTAGAGAGCCAGCCAACAACTTCCAATTTCCAATTAACATTTGAGTATTTCAACTCAAGGGTCTCTTTTTAATCAACTCCCAAGTCAAGTTGGGCGTTTACTCCATTGACATGAATGCCATTTTCATAAACGATAAAAGGGAAAGAAAAGAAGACATAGAAATTCAAATAAAATAATAACAAAAATTTAATTAAAGGTAAAAATAATTCTTTGCATTAATAAATTCCAAAACTATAGACATCCATATCTGAATAGGGTTAATGGGTGATTAAAAGAGTAAGGGAATAAGGAAACAAACTAGAATAAAGGAAACTTCAATAGAGGTAGTAACTCTTCTCAATATCCAAATCAAAAGCATAAAACTCTAAAATTATGAATATGAAGAACCCCAGAGGAAGTAGTATTTTCTCTTTAAGATTCAAAACTAAAACTAAAAACTGTGTAAAAGTGAATGTGTCAATGTGTGTTGAGTCTTTGCTTGTCTCCTGGCTCTAGTTTGTGTTTCTGGACCGAAAACTGGGTCCAAACTCAGCCTAAAATTGCCCCCAGCATTTTCTGTGATTTCTGCACGAGGCGCATGTTATGCGTACGCGTCAGTTACACGCACGCGTCGCCGTGCAATCTCGCTTCTCACGCATACACGTCAGGTACGCGCACGCGTCGCTGTGAAAATCTCCAGATTGCGCGCACGCATGAGTACGCATACACGTCGATGCTCGCTGGTCATCTCCTTTGTTTCTTGTGTTCCTTCTATTTTTGTAAGTTTCCTCTTCATCCTTTAAGCCATTCCTGCCCTATACAGCCTGAAAACACTTAAAACACAGATCACGACATCGAATGGTATAAAAGGACATTAAAAATATACAATTTAAAGGCTTAGGAAGCAAGTTTTCAACCATAGAACAAAATTGGGAAGGAATTGTAAAATCATGCAATTTGTATGAATAAGTGTGCAAAGACTTGATAAAAGCCACTCAATTTAGCACAAGATAAACCGTAAAATAGTGGTTTATCAATCTCCCCACACTTAAACATTAGCATATCCTCATGCTAAGCTCAAGGAGATAGAAAGAATGAATGGGGGAAAGTAAGACTCATGTAATGCAACCTATGTATGTGAATGCAGCTATATGCTAAGATGTTTCTATCTACTTAGTTAAAAGTAAACAAGTTCTCCAAGACAAACATAAATCAGATTCCACTAATTCAAATCACACAGTAAAAGACAAGTAAACTTGTAAGAAGATAGCTCATGAAAGCAGGGAACATAGAGTCAAGCATTGAACCCTCATTGGTAGTGTATATGCACTCTAATCGCTCAAGTGTCTAGGGTTAATTCACTCTACTCTTCTCTAGTCATGCTTTCTAAAACTTGTTCTTCATCTAACCAATCAACAAATATTTAGTGTACAAATGCAAACATCATGAGATCTTTTCAAGGTTGTAATGTGGCTAAGGTAAGGGTGAGGATATATGTATGGCTAAGTGAGCTATAATATGAATCTTTGACTAACTTAAGTTCTCATCTAACATACACATTCTATATCTATGAAATTATTCCTAGCTACCCATAATCTCACTTTTGGTATGTTTCACATACTCATATGTCAAACTTTCTTTAATTTCACCACATATGCATTGATCTTTTATTAAACTTAACATTGGGGTAATTTTGTCCCCTATTTATTATTTATTTATTAAAATCATTTTTTTTGAATATGAAAGCAAACATAACATTTCAATGCATATGGTTTTTCTGATTTCACATGAGTAAGCACCAAATTCCCAATATCTTGTCAATAAAACTTAGCATTTTCTCATTGATGAGCGGATAATTTATACGCTTTTTGACATAGTTTTTAGTATGTTTTTAGTAGAATCTAGTTACTTTTAGGGATGTTTTCATTAGTTTTTATGTTAAATTCACATTTCTGGACTTTACTATGAGTTTGTGTGTTTTTCTGTGATTTCAGGTATTTTCTGGCTGAAATTGAGGGACTTGAGCAGAAATCAGATTCAGAGGTTTCAGAAGGACTGCTGATACTGTTGGATTCTGACCTCTCTACACTCAAAGTGGATTTTCTGGAGCTACAGAACTCGAAATGGCGCGCTTCCAATTGCGTTGGAAAGTAGACATCCAGGGCTTTCCAGAAATATATAATAGTCCATACTTTGGCCAAGAATAGACGATGTAAACTGGCGTTCAACGCCAGCTTTCTACCCAAATCTGGCGTCCAGCGCCAGAAAAGGAGCCAAAACCAGAGTTGAACGCCCAAACTGGCACAAAAGCTGGCGTTCAACTCCACAAATGGCCTCTGTACGTGCAACACTCAAGCTCAGCCCAAATACACACCAAGTGGGGCCAGGAAGTGGATTTATGCATCAAGTACTTACTCATGTAAACCCTAGTGACTAGTTTATTATAAATAGGACCTTTTACTAGTCTTTTTGACCATCTTTGGTCTCAGTTTTAATCCGTTGTTCATCTTAGGAGACTATTGATCTCGTTTAGGGGGCTGGCCATCTCGGCCATGCCTGGACCTTTCACTTATGTATTTTCAACGGTAGAGTTTTTACACTCCATAGATTAAGGTGTGGAGCTCTGCTGTTCCTCAAAGATTAATGCAAGTACTACTGTTTTCTATTCAATTCATCTTATTTCGCTTCTAAGATATCCATTCATACCCAAGAACGTGATGAAGGTGATGATTATGTGTGACGCTCATCATCCTTCTCCCTTAGGAACGCGTGCCTGACAAACACTTCTGTTCTACATGAAATAAGCTAGAATGAATATCTCTTAGATCTCCTAACCAGAATCTTCGTGGCGTAAGCTAGAATGATGGCGGCATTCAAGAGAATCCGGAAAGTCTAAACCTTGTCTGTGGTATTCTGAGTAGGATTCAATGATTGAATGACTGTGACGAGCTCCTAACTCGCGATTGCAGGGCGTTAGTGACAG
Source organism: Arachis hypogaea (assembly GCF_003086295.3). Lineage (NCBI taxonomy): Eukaryota > Viridiplantae > Streptophyta > Magnoliopsida > Fabales > Fabaceae > Arachis > Arachis hypogaea. Next base: position 46,979,950 of record NC_092054.1, on the reverse strand, counting down.
ACGCAAAAGGATAGTAAATCCTACTCCAGCATGATCGAGAACCGACAGATGAATAGCCGTGCCGTGACAGGGTGCGTGAGCATATTATTCACTGAGAGGATAAGATGAAGCCATTGACAAGGGTGATGCCTCCAGACGATTAGCCGTGCCGTGACAGGGCATTGGATCATTTTCCCGTGAGATGACTGAAAGTAGCCATTGACAATGGTGATGTATCACATAAAGCCAGCCATGGAAAGGAGTAAGACTGATTGGATGAAGATAGCAGGAAAGCAGAGGTTCAGAGGAACGAAAAGCATCTCCACCCGCTTATCTGAGATTCTTACCAATGAATTACATAAGTATCTCTATCCCTATTCTATTATATAATATTCGAAAACACCATTATCACTTTATATCTGCCTGACTGAGATTTACAAGGTGACCATAGCTTGCTTCATACCAACAATCTCCGTGGGATTCGACCCTTACTCACGTAAGGTATTACTTGGACGACCCAGTGCACTTGCTGGTTAGTTGTACCGAAGTTGTGACAATTATGAATTAAGATCAGAGCACCAAGCTTTGGAGCCATTACCAGGATTTGTTCGAGCCTGGAGATCACAATTTCGTGCACCACTCATCAACCCAAGTTTTTGGCGCCGTTGCCGGGGATTGTTCGAGTTTGGACAACTGACGGTTCATCCTGTTGCTCAGATTAGGTAATTTTCTTTTTATTTTATTTTCAAAAATTTTTCAAAAAATATTTCAAAATTTTCTCATCTATTTTCGAAAAAAAAAATATAAAAAAAATGTTTTCAAATATTTTTATTCAAAATTTTTAAGAATGAATTCTAGTGTTTCATGAAGCATGTTGAAGCCTGGCTGGCTGTAAAGCCATGTCTATTCCTTTGGGAATGAGTATGTCAGGCATGTCATATCTGAATTACATGCTGAAGCTTGGCTGGCCATTGGCCATGTCTAGTGTTTTGGACCGGAGCTTTCATTGAAAGCTTGGCTGGCTAGTGAGCCATGTCAAATTCCTGGACTGAAGCTTTAGACTAAGAATGCAAGATTCCTGGAATTCATATTAAAAATTTTGGAATCCTTATTTTCCCTTTTCAATAAATTTTCGAAAAAAATCCAAAAAAATTATAAAATCATAAAAATCAAAAATATTTTCTGTTTCTTATTTGAGTCTTGAGTCATATCATAAGTTTGGTGTCACTTGCATATGCATCTTGCATTTTTTCGAAAATATCATGCATTCATAGTGTTCTTCATGATCTTCAAGTTGTTCTTGGTAAGTCTTCTTGTTTGATCTAGATGATTTTTTGTTTTGTGTCTTTTCATGTTTATCATATGCATTCTTGAATTCTTAGTGCGTAAGCATTAAAGAATTCTAAGTTTGGTGTCTTGCATGTTTTCTTTGCATTAAAAGTCTTTCAAAATTGTGTCTATGATGTTCATCTTGGCATTCAAAGTGTTCTTGGTGTTCATCTTGACATTCATAGCATTCTTACATGCATCACATGTTTTGATCTAAAAATTTCATGCATTGCATAATTTTCATGTTTTTCATAAAAGTTTCAAAAATAAAAAAAATATCTTTCCCTTTTTCTCTCATCAAATTCGAAAATTTGAGTTGACTTTTTCAAAAATTTTTAAAAATCAAGTTGTTTCTTATGAGTCAAATCAAATTTTCAATTTGAAAATCTTATCTTTTTCAAAATCTTTTTCAAAAATCAAATCTTTTTCAAAATTCTTAGTTATTTTCGAAAATTCCAAAAATATTTTTCAAAAATCTTTTTCTTATTTTTTTATACCAAATTTTCGAAAATAACATAATCAATTAATGTTTTGATTCAAAAATTTGAAGTTTGTTACTTGCTTGTTAAGAAAGATTCAAACTTTGAGTTCTAGAATCATATCTTGTGATTTCTTGTGAATCAAGTCATTAATTGAGATTTTAAAAATCAAATCTTTTTCAAAAACTAATTTCTATCATATCTTTTCAAAAATATCTTCTTATCTTTTTCAAAAATTTGATTTCAAAATATCTTCTCTAACTTCCTAACTTCTTATCTTTTCAAAATTTGTTTCAACTAACTAACTAACTTTTTGTTTGTTTCTTAACTTTTTCAAAACTACCTAACTAACTCTCTCTCTCTCATTTTCGAAAATATCTTCTCCCTTTTTCAAAATTTCTTTTTAATTTATTAATTATTTTAATTTTTAATTTTTAAATCTTAATTTTCGAAAATCACTAACATTTTTTAAAAACTATTTTCAAAAATCACTAACTCCTTTTCAAAATTAATTTTCGAAAATTCCCTCCTTCTCTCTCATCTTATTTTATTTATTTATTCATCTACTAACATCTCTTCCTCACATCATCACCAAATTCGAACCCCCTCCTCTATCTGTGTTCGAATTTCTTCTTCTCTTCTTTTACTAACAATAAGGAACCTCTTTACAGTGACATAGAGGATTCCTCTTCTTTTCCTTTTTCTTTCCTCTTTCTTATGAGCAGGGACAGAGAAAAAGGCATTCTTATTGAAGTTGATCCAGAACCTGAAAGGACTCTGAAGATAAAATTAAGAGAAGCTAAATTACAACAATCCAGAGACAACTTGATTGAAAATTTTGAACAAGTAAAGGAGATGGCAGCCGAACCCAACAACAATGCAAGGAGAATGCTTGGTGACTTTACTGCACCAAATTCCAATTTACATGGAAGAAGCATCTCCATTCCTGCCATTGGAGCAAACAACTTTGAGCTAAAACCTCAATTAGTTTCTCTGATGCAGCAGAACTGCAAGTTTCATGGACTTCCATCTGAAGATCCTTTTCAGTTCTTAACTGAATTCTTGCAGATATGTGATACTGTTAAGACTAATGGAGTAGATCCTGAAGTCTACAGGCTCATGCTTTTCCCTTTTGCTGTAAGAGACAGAGCTAGATTATGGTTGGATTCTCAACCCAAAGACAGCCTGAACTCTTGGGATAAGCTGGTCACGGCTTTCTTAGCCAAGTACTTTCCTCCTCAAAAGCTGAGCAAGCTTAGAGCTGATGTTCAAACCTTCAGACAGAAAGAAGGTGAATCCCTCTATGAAGCTTGGGAAAGATACAAACAGTTGACCAAAAAGTGTCCTTCTGACATGCTTTCAGAATGGACCATCCTGGATATATTCTATGATGGTTTATCTGAGCTATCAAAGATGTCACTGGACACTTCTGTAGGTGGATCCATTCACCTAAAGAAAACGCCTGCAGAAGCTCAAGAACTCATTGACATGGTTGCTAATAACCAGTTCATGTACACCTCTGAAAGGAATCCTGTGAATAATGGGAAGCCTATGAAGAAGGGAGTTCTTGAAGTTGATACTTTGAATGCCATATTGGCTCAGAATAAAATATTGACTCAGCAAGTCAATATGATCTCTCAGAGTCTACATGGAATGCAAGCTGCATCCAACAGTACTCAAGAGGCATCTTCTGAAGAAGAAGCTTATGATCCTGAGAACCCTGCAATAGCAGAGGTAAATTACTTAGGTGAACCTTATGGAAACACCTATAACTCATCATGGAGAAATCATCCAAATTTCTCATGGAAGGATCAAAAGCCTCAACAAGGCTTTAATAATGGTGGAAGAAACAGGTTTAATAATAATAAACCTTTTCCATCATCCACTCAGCAACAGACAGAGAACTCTGAACAAAATGCTTCTAATTTAGCAAATCTAGTCTCTGATCTATCTAAAGCCACTGTGAGTTTCATGAATGAAACAATGTCTTCCATTAGGAATTTGGAAGCACAAGTGGGCCAGCTGAGTAAAAGGATCACTGAAATCCCTCCCAGTACTCTCCCAAGCAATACAGAAGAGAATCCAAAAGGAGAGTGCAAGGCCATTGACATAAGCAAAATGGCCGAACCCAATGAGGGAGAGGAGGACGTGAATCCCAAGGAGGAAGACCTCCTGGGACGTCCAGTGACCAATAAGGAGCTTCCCTCTGAGGAACCCAAGGAATCTGAGACTCATCTAGAGACCATAGAGATTCTATTGAACCTCCTTATGCCCTTCATGAGCTCTGATGAGTATTCCTCTTCTGAAGAGAATGAGGAGGTTACTGAAGAGCAAACTGCCAAGTTTCTTGGTGCAATCATGAAGCTGAATGCCAAATTATTTGGCATTGATACTTGGGAAGTTGAACCTCCCTTGTTCATCAATGAACTAAGTGATCTGGATCAACTGACATTGCCTCAGAAGAGACAGGATCCTGGAAAGTTCATAATACCTTGTACCATAGGCACCATGATCTTTAAGGCTCTGTGTGACCTTGGTTCAGGAATAAACCTCATGCCCCTCTCTGTAATAGAGAAACTGGGAATCTATGGGGTGCAAGCTGCTAGAATCTCATTAGAGATGGCAGACAATTCAAGAAAACAGGCTTATGGACAAGTAGAGGACGTGCTAGTAAAGGTTGAGGGCCTTTACATCCCTACTGATTTCATAGTCCTGGATACTGGAAAGGAAGAGGATGAATCCATCATCCTAGGAAGACCTTTCCTGGCCACAGCAAGAGCTGTGATTGATGTTGACAGAGGTGAAATAGTCCTTCAATGGAATGAGGACTCCCTTGGGTTTAAAACTCAAGGATCTCCCTCTGCAACCATGGAGAGGAAGCAGAAAAAGCTTCTCTCAAAGCAGAGTCAACCAAAGCCCCCACAGTCAAACTCTAAGTTTGGTGTTGGGAGGCCACAACCAAACTCTAAGTTTGGTGTTGAACTCCCATATCCAAACTCTAAGTTTGGTGTTGGAAAGTCTCAACAAAGCTCTGCATATCTGTGAGGCTCCATGAGAGCCCACTGTCAAGCTATTGACATTAAAGAAGCGCTTGTTGGGAGGCAACCCAATTTTTATTTATCTAACTATATTTTTCTCAGTTATATGTCTTTATAGGTTCATGATCATGTGGAGTCACAAAATAAACAAAAAAAAAAAAAAAAAATCAAAAACGGAATCAAAAACAGCAGAAGAAAAATCACACCCTGGAGGAGCATCTGTCTGGCGTTCAAACGCCAGAACAGAGCATGGTTCTGGCGCTGAACGCCCAGAATGGGCAGCATCCTGGCACTGAACGCCCAGAACAAGCATGGTTCTGGCGTTCAACAGAAATGGCAGCAAATGGGCGTTGAACGCCCAAAATGGGCACCAACCTAGCGCTGAACGCCCAGAGTTGTGTGCAAGGGCATTTTACATGCCTAAATTGGTGCAGGGATGTAAATGCCTTGACACCTCAGGATCTGTGGACCCCACAGGATCATCTCAGGATCTGTGGACCCCACAGGATCCCCACCTACCTCATCATCTCTCTTTCCATTCATGATCATCCCTTCTGTTTTCCATTTACCACTCACATCCATACACCCACTACCTTCAAAATTCAACATCTCTCTCTCTCCCACCCAATCCCACCCATATGGCCGAATACACACTCCCATCCATCTCCTCCATATCTTCTTCTTATTCTTCTATTCTTTCTTCTTTTGCTCGAGGGCGAGCAACATTCTAAGTTTGGTGTGGTAAAAGCATAGCTTTTTTGTTTTTTCCATAACCATTGATGGCACCTAAGGCCAGAGAAACCTCTAGAAAGAGGAAAGGGAAGACAAAAGCTTCCATCAAGGGTCTATAGCTCAGTGGTAGAACATTTGACTGCAAATCAAGAGATCCCTGAGATACCTCAGGGGATACATTTTCTTCCACACAATTATTGGAAGCAACTAAGAGTGAAACATCAAGAGCACTCCATCATGCCTCATGAAATAAGAGAAGATCAAAAAGCAATGAGGGAGGAGCAACAAAGACAAGGAAGAGACATAGAAGAGCTCAAGGACATCATTAGTTCCTCAAGAAGGAAACGCCACCATCACTAAGGTGGATTCATTCCTTGTTCTTATTTCTTCTGTTTTTTGTTTTCTATGTTATGTGCTTATCTATGTTTGTGTCTTCATTACATGATCATTAGTAGTTAGTAACTATGTCTTAAAGTTATGAATGTCCTATGAATCCATCACCTCTCTTAAATGAAAAATGTTTTAAATCAAAAGAACAAGAAGTACATGAGTTTCGGATTTATCCTTGAACTTAGTTTAATTATATTGATGTGGTGACAATGCTTCTTGTTTTCTGAATGTATGCTTGAACAGTGCATATGTCTTTTGAAGTTGTTGTTTAAGAATGTTAAATATGTTGGCTCTTGAAAGAATGATGACAAGGAAACATGTTATTTGATAATCTGAAAAATCATAAAAATGATTCTTGAAGCAAGAAAAAGCAGCAAAGAATAAAGCTTGCAGAAAAAAAAAGAGAAAAAAAAAGGGGCAAAAAAAAAAATAGAAAGAAAAAGAAAAAACAAGCAGAAAAAGCCAATAACCCTTAAAACCAAAAGGCAAGGGCAAATAAAAAGGATCCCAAGGCTTTGAGCATCAGTGGATAGGAGGGCCTAAAGGAATAAAATCCTGGTCTAAGCGGCTAAACCAAGCTGTCCCTAACCATGTGCTTGTGGCGTATAGGTGTCAAGTGAAAACTTGAGACTGAGCGGTTAAAGTCAAGGTCCAAAGCAAAAACAAAGAGTGTGCTTAAGAACCCTGGACACCTCTAATTGGGGACTTTAGCAAAGCTGAGTCACAATCTGAAAAGGTTCACCCAATTATGTGTCTGTGGCATTTATGTATCCGGTGGTAATACTGGAAAACAAAGTGCTTAGGGCCACGGCCAAGACTCATAAAGAAGCTGTGTTCAAGAATCATCATACTGAACTAGGAGAGTCAATAACACTATTCAAAATCTGAAGTTCCTATAGATGCCAATCATTCTGAACCTCAATGGATAAAGTGAGATGCCAAAACTATTCAAGAGGCAAAAAGCTATAAGTCCCGCTCATATGATTGAAGCTCTGTTTCATTGATAGTTTGGAATTTGTAGTATATTCTCTTCTTTTTATCCTATTTGATTTTCAGTTGCTTGGGGACAAGCAACAATTTAAGTTTTGTGTTGTGATGAGCGGATAATTTATACGCTTTTTGACATAGTTTTTAATATGTTTTTAGTAGAATCTAGTTACTTTTAGGGATGTTTTCATTAGTTTTTATGTTAAATTCACATTTCTGGACTTTACTATGAGTTTGTGTGTTTTTCTGTGATTTCAGGTATTTTCTGGCTGAAATTGAGGGACTTGAGCAGAAATCAGATTCAGAGGTTGAAGAAGGACTGCTGATGCTGTTGGATTCTGACCTCTCTGCACTCAAAGTGGATTTTCTGGAGCTACAGAACTCGAAATGGCGCGCTTCCAATTGCGTTGGAAAGTAGACATCCAGGGCTTTCCAGCAATATATAATAGTTCATACTTTGGCCAAGAATAGATGACGTAAACTGGCGTTCAATGCCAGCTTTCTACCCAAATCTGGCGTCCAGCGCCAGAAAAGGAGCCAAAACCAGAGTTGAACGCCCAAACTGGCACAAAAGCTGGCGTTCAACTCCACAAATGGCCTCTGCACGTGCAACACTCAAGCTCAGCCCAAATACACACCAAGTGGGCCCAGGAAGTGGATTTATGCATCAAGTACTTACTCATGTAAACCCTAGTGACTAGTTTATTATAAATAGGACCTTTTACTAGTCTTTTTGACCATCTTTGGTCTCAGTTTTAATCCGTTGTTCATCTTAGGAGACTATTGATCTCGTTTAGGGGGCTGGCCATCTCGGCCATGCCTGGACCTTTCACTTATGTATTTTCAACGGTAGAGTTTCTACACTCCATAGATTAAGGTGTGGAGCTCTGCTGTTCCTCAAAGATTAATGCAAGTACTACTGTTTTCTATTCAATTCATCTTATTTCGCTTCTAAGATATCCATTCATACCCAAGAACGTGATGAAGGTGATGATTATGTGTGACGCTCATCATCCTTCTCCCTTAGGAACGCGTGCCTGACAAACACTTCTGTTCTACATGAAATAAGCTAGAATGAATATCTCTTAGATCTCCTAACCAGAATCTTCGTGGCGTAAGCTAGAATGATGGCGGCATTCAAGAGAATCCGGAAAGTCTAAACCTTGTCTGTGGTATTCCGAGTAGGATTCAATGATTGAATGACTGTGACGAGCTCCTAACTCGCGATTGCAGGGCGTTAGTGACAGACGCAAAAGGATAGTAAATCCTACTCCAGCATGATCGAGAACCGACAGATGAATAGCCGTGCCGTGACAGGGTGCGTGAGCATATTATTCACTGAGAGGATAAGATGAAGCCATTGACAAGGGTGATGCCTCCAGACGATTAGCCGTGCCGTGACAGGGCATTGGATCATTTTCCCGTGAGATGACCGAAAGTAGCCATTGACAGTGGTGATGTATCACATAAAGCCAGCCATGGAAAGGAGTAAGACTGATTGGATGAAGATAGCAGGAAAGCAGAGGTTCAGAGGAACGAAAAGCATCTCCACCCGCTTATCTGAGATTCTTACCAATGAATTACATAAGTATCTCTATCCCTATTCTATTATATAATATTTGAAAACACCATTATCACTTTATATCTGCCTGACTGAGATTTACAAGGTGACCATAGCTTGCTTCATACCAACAATCTCCGTGGGATTCGACCCTTACTCACGTAAGGTATTACTTGGACGACCCAGTGCACTTGTTGGTTAGTTGTACCGAAGTTGTGACAATTATGAATTAAGATCAGAGCACCAAGCTTTGGAGCCATTACCAGGATTTGTTCGAGCCTGGAGATCACAATTTCGTGCACCACTCATCAACCCAAGTTCCCACAATTCCTCACACTTAAGTGACACACAATCTTTATCTTAAGCTACCCAAAGATTCAAATGGGGTATTCATTGTGTTTTTTTTGTTTAAAGCTATTGATGTTGTAATATAAAGAACAAATGGGGATTAAAAGGCTCAAAGTGGCAAACAAGGATAATTGAAATGGTGGGCTATTTGAGATAAGTGAGCTAATAACAATCAATGGCCTCAATCATATGTATGCATGCAAATACACTAAACAATGGACATACAGAATGGAAAAAACCATAGATTGCAATCATAGAGAAGAAAACACACAAGAATAAAATTTATGGTTAAATAATATAACCATATAATTAAGCTCAAAATCTCACAGGTTGTGTGTTCTTAGCTATAAACCATGTTCCAAATTACAATCTTCAAACAAGTTTAACAAAAAAGTTTTTAATTTAAATTAGTGAAATACTATGAAATAGGGTCTTGAAAAGAAACTCATTACTTTAACCAAGCGAAACATACATGCAAACAATTATTATCATGTAATCTATCCTATCTAACAAAATAAAATAAAATATAATATTGGTGTTAAGAGAGAGGGATTACCTTCGGAAGTCAGGGACTGACCTCCCCACACTTAAGGCCTGGCACGGTCCTCCGTGCCGTCAGTAAGGAGCAAAGTAGGGTCGGAAGCATCGCCTTCGCTGTCTGGCTCGCCATGGCTCCCTGTGCTACTGGATGAGGGGGAGTCCAGGGTGTCCTTCTATTTCGGAGGTGGGTGGGTACCAACTATGAGGTCCTTCAGATAGTTGTATTGGTGCTTGTTACGGCACTCCATTTGCTCCATCCGCCGGTCTTGTCGGTCGAACCTCTCAAGGATCTGAAAGAACATCTGATGGGTGGATGGTGCTTGTGGTGTGGATGATGGTGGAGTAGAAGAAGGAGAAGTATCCAAAGATGGGCCTGCAGGCCGGCTCGCAGAGGGAATTGGTGGTCTGATGTACTTTCCATGCGGGACATACTGACCGACCCTTGGGATCATGACCTTCGTGTCTCCTGCCCGATAGGACACACCTGCTGCAGAGACTAAATCTGAAATCAATGCGGGGAAAGGCAGGTTGCCCGCTAACTACATGTGTCCTATGACCTGCCGGATGTGTCGGGGCAGGTTAAGAGGTTGCTCTGTCAGGATGCACCAGATGAGAACAGCCATGTTCGCGGTAAAGGTGGACTCGTGAGTGCTCGGAAAGATATAGTGGGACATAATCTGTGCCCACACGCGAGCCTCCAAGGTAAGTGATTGGGCTGAGATGCTCTTGGATTTTGACCGATGCTGCCCATAAATCCAGGTGCTGCCAGGTTGGGCTATAACTCCAAGGACACCATCTCAGTCAAACTGATACATCTGGCGCTTAAGAGAGGCTTCTTGATAAGCATCCAGTCCCTCTGGGCTAGGTGAAAGATCCAGTGCTCGCTGTATGGCACTCTCGGAGACAGGAACTTGCTCTGACGAACATAGACAGACTACAGAGTTGGCGAGTGGAAGTTAGCGTAGAATTCAACTACCCATAATAGGTTAACCCCTCGTGGCTGCCTTCTTAAAAATCCCCATTGTCTCCTCTCGATGCGGGACTCCACAAAATTAACAAAGTGTGTTGGGACATTGAGTAGATGTTCATTATTGCAGTTACTCTCAGCTAGGATGGGGAACATCTGCTCGTAGTAACAGTTGGTGAACCGGGTGGAGTCCCGTGCAGGAAAGGCTTTCTCCGCTTCATCAACTTTGATGATCCTCTTCACCCGCTTTGTTGGCGGTTGGACGCTAGTAGATGGTTGCGCCTTAGCCAGAGTTCTCTTGGTTCCTCTCTTTGCCGGTGTCTTATCAGCAGCCTTCTCTTTTCTTTTCTTGGTACCCATGCCTAAGGAAGAAAGAAAGAGGGAGAATGTTAAATATAGATAACTAAAAAACCGGAAGGAAGAAATTCCAAGTGATAATGAATGCCAAAGAAAAGATGATAGCTTAAATACATGGTAGCTACAACATGTAGGTAAGACATCAATTAAGAGCAAGAAGGCAATTCATATTAATTAGATGTAAGAGGGTAAAAGCATGCAAGTACTAGGCATGAGAAGCATAAATCAAGCATCAATTATTAGATGTGCCAAATTAAAGAGCACTTGTATGATGACAATTGTGAATGATAATCCCAATACATGTGGAGTACAAATGTTGTGAAAAAGAGGCATTCAAGTAAAAGAGTAAAAGAAAATAGGATTCAAAATGCCATAAGAGCTTTTTCACAAACACTTGGTGTGCAAGTTAAAATAATAATGAAAATAATGAATCCAGTATATGAGAGCCAAATTTAAATGTCAATTGTCAAATCACTCCTCATAAGATCCACAAGCTCAATTATAATAAGGTACTACCCAAATAAAGTTCCAACACCAACATAAAAATGCATGAAAAAGAAACCATAAATAACTATGCTAAAAGAAAAATTGAGAAGAAAGAAAAATAATTGAATGCAAAAATTAAAAGAAGAATGGAAGAGTAGATGGGAGGAAGAAAAGAACCTTAGGTTGAAGATGAAAAAGGGAAGAAGAAAGTAGTAGATAGTAAAAAGGAATAAAGAGGAAAGAAGAAAGAAGAAAGAAGGAAGAATAAGGATTGGAAAAGAATTAGGATTGGGAGGGGGATAATTGAAATCTAGCAGCGTACTGGTTTAATTGTGCGTCGCATGCGACGCGTACGGGTGCATCACGCGTATGCGTGGGTCGCGCAATATTGATAATGACGCATAAGTGTCTGGCACGCGTGCGCGTGCCTTTGGTTGTGCGAATCATGCGAAGGCAACCCTGAGCACGCACAACTCTCGGGTTGAAATGCATGAGAGCCAAAAAACATACGACGCGTGCGCTTCAGGCACGCGCACACGTGGATAGCGACATAGTGAAAATGACGTGCATGCGTCAGGGACACGTATGCGTGATGGAGTTTGTGCTTCTAGCACAGTTCCAGCCCCAAACCATCACAACTCTCTGTTCAAGCACCAATTTATGCCGATTTCCAGGGTCACGCGTACGCGTCAGGGACGCTTACGTGTGGGCTGCTGAAATCGCAAGCAACGCGCACGCGTGAGGTACGCGTACACGTGGGCAAAGCACGCTTCCAGCGCCACACCAATTTGTGCGCAAAGCACCCTTCCAACGCCACACCTGCCCAACTCTCTGTTTACTTCCTTGGTGTTGCGAATTCACGCATGACGCGCACGTGTCAGGGACGCTTGCGCGTCGAACACATTTTTTTTATGCAGAATGCAGGTGATTATGCAAAAATTATGAATGAACATTGATAAAAACAAAATAAAATAAAACTAGGAATGAAAAGGAACGATCATACCGTGGTGGGTTGTCTCCCACCTAGCACTTTGCTTTTACATCCTTAAGTTGGACGGTCCACAAGCTTAGTCTTCTTCTGTGGGTGGATCCTCCAAGAGGAAGATCTTTAGCTCCTTGTTGTGCTTCATCTTCTCACCATGATACAGCTTTAAGCGATGTCCATTGACCTTGATGAATTTGGAACTTGAAAGATGACTCAGGTGAGAGACTCCGTATGGTTCTGCCTTTTCCACTCTATAGGGGCCTTCCCACCTTGATTGCAGCTTGCCTTGCGTGAGCCTCAATCTGGAGTTGTAAAGGAGAACCAGCTCCCCAGGTCTGAACTCTCTTCTCTTGATATGTTTGTCATGCACAGCTTTCACCTTCTCTTTATAGCCTGGAGTTGCACATGCTTCGAGTCAAAGGTTCTCCGGTTCTGCTAGTTGTATCTTCCTTTCAGCACCGGCTTTCTCAAATCCCATGTTGCATTCCCTTACAGCCCAGAAAGCCTTGTGTTCCACCTCCACTGGGAGGTGGCAAGCCTTTCCGTAGACTAGGCGGAAGGGACTCATTCCGATGGGTGTCTTGTATGCTGTCCGATAAGCCCAAAGCGCGTCTACAAGCCTGGTGCTCCAATCCTTCCTATGAGGCTTGACAATATTCTCTAGTATGTGCTTTATATCCTTGTTAGACACCTCTGCTTGCCCATTGGTCTGAGGATGGTAAGCTGTTGCTACCTTGTGAACAATGCTATGTTTCTTCAGTAGACCTGTTAATCTCCTGTTACAAAAATGAGTGCCTTGATCACTCATGATTGCTTGTGGTGATCCAAAGCGACAGATAATATGGTTTCTAACAAAGGAGACAACAACGTTAGTATCATCAGTACGGGTAGAAATTGCTTCCACCCATTTAGAAACATAATCTACAACTAACAATATGTATAAGAAACCACTAGAGTTTGGAAATGGACCCATGAAGTCAATGCCCCAAACATCAAAAATTTCACAAAACAACATAAGTTGTTGGGGCACCTCATCCCTCTTGGATATATTTTCAAACCTTTGGCATGGGGAACAAGATTTACAGAAGACAGTGGCATCCTTAAAAAGAGTGGACCACCAGAATCTACAGTCTAAAATTTTTCTAGCTGTTCTTTGAGGACTAAAATGTCCACCACTCTCAAAAGAGTGGCAGGCCTCTAAAATTGACTGGAATTCTGATTGAGGTACACACCTTCTAATTATCTGGTCAGCATCATACCTCCATAAATATAGATCATCCCATATATAATATTTGGACTTGCTTTTCAGCTTGTCCCTTTGATGCTTAGTAAAATTGGGAGGGAAGGTATGACTAACTAGATAATTAGCTATAGGTGCATACCAAGGAACTACCTCAGATATTGCATGCAAGCTATCAAATGGAAAAGCATCATTGATAGGATGGAGTCACTCTTAATGTGCTCTAGGCGACTCAAGTGGTCCGCCACTAAATTCTGGGAACCACTTCTATCTTTGATTTCTAAATTAAATTCTTGCAGCAACAATATCCAACGTATTAACCCTGGTTTGAACTCTTTTTTAGCTAATAAATATTTTAGAGTGGCATGGTTTGAGTATACTACCACCTTAGTTCCAAGTAAGTAGGCTCGGAATTTATCCAGAGCAAAAACAATAGCCAGAAGCTCTTTTTCAGTGGTAGTATAATTAGACTGAGCAGCGTCTAAGGTCCTAGAAGCATAGGCAATTATGAAAGGGTCCTTACCTTCGCGCTCAGACAGCGCCGCTCCTATCGCATGGTTGGAGGTGTCACACATAATCTCAAATGGCTGGCTCTAGTCTGGCCCTCTCACAATCAAAGCTTGAGTCAAGGCAATCTTCAGCTTATCAAACGCTTCCATGCAGTCCTCACTCAACTCGAACTCAACATCTTTCTGCAGCAGTCTGGATAAACGCAATGCTACCTTACTGAAATCCTTGATAAATCTCCGGTAGAAACCTGCTTGACCAAGGAACGAACGGACTTCCCTCACGGAGGAGGGGTAAGGTAAACTAGAAATGACATCTACCTTTGCTGGATCAACTGAAATACCAGTATTAGAAACAACATGTCCTAGACAATACCTTGTTTTACCATAAAATGACATTTTTCAAAATTTAATATAAGGTTTGAACTAACACACTGGTCTAATACTCTAGATAAACTATCCAAGCAAAGATTAAATGAATCACCATACACACTAAAGTCATCCATGAAAACTTTCATACAGCTCTCAAGAAAATCTAAGAAAATGCTCATCATGCATCTTTGAAACATAGCTGGTGCATTACATAAGCCAAAAGGCATCCTCTTGTATGCATACTGATGAGCGGATAATTTATACCCTTTTTGGCATTATTTTTACATAGTTTTTAGTATGTTTTAGTTACTTTTTATTATATTTTTATTAGTTTTTATGTAAAAATCACATTTCTGGACTTTACTATGAGTTTGTGTATTTTTCTGTGATTTCAAGTATTTTCTGGCTGAAATTGAAGGACCTGAGCAAAAATCTGATTCAGAGGCTGAAAAAGGACTGCAGATACTGTTGGATTCTGACCCTTCTGCACTTGAAGTGAATTTTCTGGAGCTACAGAAGTCCAATTGACGCGCTCTTAATTGCGTTGGAAAGTAGACATCTTGAGCTTTCCAAAAATATATAATAGTCTATACTTTTCCCGAGATTTGATAGCCCAAACTGGCGTTCAAACGCCCACTATTGACCCTTTTCTGGAGTAAAATGCCCAAACTGGAGTTAAACGCCCAAACTGGCACCCAAGCTGGTGTTTATCTCCAAGAATGGCCTATTCACGTGAAAGCTTCAATGCTCAGCACAAGCACACACCAAGTGGGCCCGGAAGTATACTTCTGCACTATCTGCACTTAGTTACTCATTTTCTATAAACCTAAGTTACTAGTTTAGTATAAATAACACTTTTTACTATTGTATTCACATCTTTGGATGAACTTTATCATCTTAGGACTTGGTGGCTGGCCATTTGGCCATGCCTAGACTATTTTCTCTTATGTATTTTTTACGGTGGAGTTTCTACACCTCATAGACTAAGGTGTGGAGCACTGCTGTTCTTCATGAATTAATGGAAGTACTATTGTTTTTCTTTCAATTCACACTTACTTCTTCTCCAAGATATACTCTTGTACTTAATTCAGTTAAGTCAGAATGAAGGGGTGACCCGTGACAATCACCCACTATCTTCGTTACTCGCTTAGCCAAGATCTGCGTACTTGACAACCACAAGCGGTCTACATGATGTTCAACGTAGTCATTAGACGACAGCCAGAGTATATTCTCTTGGGTCTCTAATCCACGGACTGAGTCCATGAGATTAGGATCTTCGTGGTATAGGTTAGAACCATTGGCAGCATTCTTGAGATCCGAAAAGTCTAAACCTTGTCTGTGGTATTCCAAGTAGGATATGGGAAGAGATGACTGTGAAGAGCTTCAAACTTGCGAATGTTGGGTGCAGTGATAGTGTGCAAAAGGATAAAGGTCCTATTCCGACGCTAGTGAGAACCGACAGATGATTAGCCGTGCGGTAGCTGTACCTGGTATTTTTCATCCGAGACGAGAAATCCGACAGTTAATTGTGCAGAGATTGTACCTGGTATTTTTCATCCGGAAGGATCATACAGCTTGTCATGGAAGGGAGCACGCATGATTGGAAGAAGACAATAGGAAAGCAGAGGTTTAGAAGCAACAAAGCATCTCCAAACGCTTATCTGAAATTTCCACCAATGAATTACATAAGTATCTTTATTTTATTTTATGTTTTATTTATCTTTTAATTATCAAAACTCATAACCAATTGAATCCGCCTGACTGAGATTTACAAGATGACCATAGCTTGCTTCAAACCGATAATCTCCGTGGGATCGACCCTTACTCACGTAAGGTATTACTTGGACGACCCAGTGCACTTGCTGGTTAGTTGTGCGGAGTTGTGAAAAGTATGAATCACAATTTTTTGCATCAAGTTTTTGGACCGAAGCTTTAGACCAACATTGCACGAATCCTGGAATTCTTATTAAAAATTTTGAATTTCTTTATTTTCTTTTTTCAAAATAATTTCAAAAAAATTACAAAAAAAATTTAATAAAACCATAAAAACTAAAAATTTTGTGTTTCTTGTTTGAGTCTTGTGTCAAATTTTAAGTTTGGTGTCAATTGCATGTTTTTCTTTTTTCTTAAATTTTCGAAAATATATGCATTGTGTTCTTCTTTGATCTTCAAGTTGTTCTTGATAATTTTCTTTGTTTAATCTTGTGATTTTCTTGTTTTGTGCTTTTTGTTATTTTTCATATGCATTTTCGAATTCATAGTGTCTAAACATTAAAAATTTCTAAGTTTGTTGTCTTGCATGTCTTTCTTTTCTTAAAAAAATTTTCAAAAATATGTTCTTGATGTTCATCATGATCTTTAAAGTGTTCTTGGTGTTCATCTTGACATTCAAAGTGTTCTTGCGTGCATTATTTGTTTTGATCTTAATTTTTTATGTCTTGTGTCATTTTGTTGTTTTTTCTCTTTCGTCATTAATTCAAAAATAAAAAATAATATCTTTCCCTTATCTTACTCATAAATTTCGAAATTTTGAGTTGATTTGGTCAAAAATTTTTAAAATTTAGTTGTTTCTTGTTAGTCAAGTTAAAATTTCAATTTAAAAATCTTATCTTTTCAAATCTTTTTCATTTTTCATTTTTTATATTTTCGAATATCTTAAATAAATTTTTAAAATCTTTTTCTTAATTTTATTTCACATTTTCGAAATTATTGCTAACATTTAATGTTTTGATTCAAAAATTTCAAGCTTGTTACTTTCCTATTAAGAAAGGTTCAATCTTTAAATTCTAGAATCATATCTTTTAGTTTTTTGTTAGTCAAGTCATTAACTTTAATTTCAAAAATCAAATCTTTTTAATTTCTTTTTCAAATCTTTTTCAAACTAAATTTCAATCATATCTTTTTCAAAACTTAATTTCAAAATCTTTTTCTAACTTCTTATTTATTTTCAAATCTTTTTCAATTAACTACTTGACTTTTTGTTTGTTTTACTATTTCTTATCTTTTTTTAAAACCACTTAACTACTATTCTCCCTCTAAATTTCGAAAACCACTAACAACTTTTTCAAAATTCTTTTTAATTAACTAATTGTTTTAAATTCTAATTTTATTTTATTTCTTTTCTTAAATTTCAAATTCTAACTTATAATTAAAATAAAAATAAAAATATTTTTCTTTTCTTTTAAACTAATATTCGAATACTCTCTCTCTCTCTCTCTCTCTCTCTCTTATCTCTTTCTATTTATTTATTTAATTACTAACACTTCTCTTATTCTTAAAATTCGAACCCTTTCCCTCTCTCTGTGTTCGAATTCTCTTTATTCTCTCTCTACCTCATTTTTCTATTTTTCTATTCTTCTACTCACATAAAGGAATCTCTATACTGTGACATAGAGGATTCCTCTTCTTTTTATTCTCTTCTTTTTCATATGAGCAGGAACAAGGATAAGGACATCATTGTTGAAGCTGATCCTGAACCTGAAAGGACTCTGAAGAGGAAGCTAAGAGAAGCTAAAGCACAACACTCTGGAGAGGACCTTATAGAATTTTTCGAAAAAGAAGAAGACATGGCAGCCGAACCCAATAACAATGGTGGAGATGCAAGGAAGATGCTTGGTGACTTTACTGCACCAACTTCTGACTTCTTTGGAAGAAGCATCTCAATTCCTGCAATTGGAGCAAACAACTTTGAGCTTAAACCTCAATTAGTTTCTCTAATGCAGCAGAATTGTAAGTTTCATGGACTTCCATTGGAAGATCCTCATAAGTTCTTAGCTGAAGTCTTGCAAATCTATGACACTGTTAAGATCAATGGGGTTAATCCCGAGGTCTACAGACTTATGATTTTCTCCTTTGCTGTAAGAGACAGAGTTAGGATATGGTTGGACTCACAACCTAAAGAAAGCCTGAACACTTGGGAAAAGTTGGTCAATGCTTTCTTGGCCAAATTCTTTCCATCTCAAAAGTTGAGCAAGCTTAGAGTGGAAGTCCAAACCTTCAGACAGAAGGAAGGTGAGTCCCTCTATGAAGCTTGGGAAAGATACAAGCAATTGATCAGAAGGTGTCCTTCTGACATGCTTTCAGAATGGAACATCTTATGTATATTCTATGATGGTCTGTCTGAATTGTCCAAGATGTCATTGGACCATTCTGCTGGTGGATCTCTTTATCTAAAGAAAACGCCTGCAGAAGCCCAGGAACTCATTGAGATGGTTGCAAATAACCAGTTCATGTATACTTCTGAAAGAAATCCTGTGAATAATGGGACGACTCAGAAGAAAGGAGTTCTTGAGATTGACACTCTGAATGCCATATTGGCTCAGAACAAAATATTGACTCAGCAAGCCAATATGATTTCTGATGAGCGGATAATTTATACGATTTTTGGCATTATTTTTAAGTAGTTTTCAGTATGTTTTAATTACTTTTTAGTATATTTTATTAGTTTTTATTCAAAATTCACATTTCTGGACTTTACTATGAGTTTGTGTGTTTTTCTATGATTTCAGGTATTTTCTAGCTAAAATTGAGGGACTTCAGCAAAAATATGATTCAGAGGCTGAAGAAGGACTGCAGATGCTGTTGGATTCTGACCTCCCTGCACTCGAAATGGATTTTCTGGAGCTACAGAAACCCAATTGGCGTGCTCTCAATTGAGTTGGAAGGTAGACATCCAGGGCTTTCCAGCAATATATAATAGTCCATATGTAACACCCTAACTACCAAAGCTCACACTTTCGGCTGCGCGACTCTGATAGTTCGGACATTACGACGACTTTATATTATTTAATACTAAAATATGAGCCTGTTTAAAACTTTAAATCGCAATACCGATCCAAAAATACTTTCATCCAATATCATACATCCATAAATACCATACAACTTACAAAACTCATAAAGAGTACATCCATATATATACATACATATATATAAGTAATATTACAACCATAATCCAATACAATTCCTATCCCTCTTACAGATTATATCAAGATAAAGGCGAGGGTACAATAAACCATAGCTAAAACAATACAGAGCATCACAACAATTAAATAAGCTCTTCGTAACTTCTGCGCCCATATCCTGAAAGGGGAAAAATGTAGGGGGGTGAGAACATCATCCTCGAAAGGGTTCTTAGTAGAGGGTTTTTGGGAATTACTGTAATAGGATACGTGAAGATAACCGCACCAGTGATTCATAACCGTCTTATGCCTCTTTTCAAAAACAACGGTTTACAATAGAAGTAAAGTCGGAAATCTTTTCTGAAAGAGGAACCATTCAATTCTCAAAAACTCAAAAGCCTTTCAAAACGGTTTATCTATACTGAAACAAAATAGGCTTTCATATTTTATTCCAAATCAGAAACATAAAACCGAAATCAACCATCGGTTCATCTCATTCCAACCACGGCCCTAGGCCCAAACAATCCAACAATCAACCAATCACCACAGTCCAACAGAATCCCAGTAGCAAACACAAATAGGAAGTTCAAGCACAAACAAACAGTTATTACAAGTAGAACAGTTAGCAATTAATCACATAGGCAAACCAAGTATAATATGCACACCCAACCAATGTCACACAAATGCATATGATGCATGCCTGTCCCTAGTGGCTGATGATATCATCTGTCGGTTACCAAGCCAACCCGACGTGTCCGGTAGCTAACCCGGACATAGTCTCTCTGTTGTGCTTTATTATCATTAGAGGGTGTCTGCGCCCTGTCGCCATTAGAGGGTATCGGTGCCCTGTCACCCTTACAACCAGGGAGAAAACACAAGCATACTCGCATACAACATTCATCTCAGCCATCCGGCTTAAGTTCACAATTCATTCAATTGCATACATGCATTTATACTCAACCATGGATCACCATCCATCTCAGCCATCCGGCTCATGGTTCAATTCAGAACCAGCCAATTTATCAATAAATACAGCCCTTCGGCTTAAGTTCATAATTCATAATCAGTCATATGGCTCACAACTCATTCGGCAATCAGCCATAGTTCAATAGCATACACGGCCATTCTGGCTCACAACAAAACAACACTTCCACCATTCAACATCATCAAATTCATAAAACCGGCATTTAAGCCATAAATCACTTTTCTCAAGCCATTTCACTTTGAAATCAAATTTCAACTCTTTTTAGCCTTGGCTTTAAAGATCTCATTTCTCAAATCATCTCAGGCTCATAAGCCAAATTTACTCAAAGTGAGTTCCCTTTTTAAAACAAAGCCACTCTCGGCATTCTCTTTCCAAAACTTCCAAAACCATGGAAAGTTAAAGATTCTTTTTGGGAACATTCATATCACCCATCCAATAATGGGATTTTATAACAAAAGTTTCTTGCCAGAGTCCCAAGTCTTTAGGGAAGGTCAACTTATATAAATTCCTTAAAATTCATTGAAACTTTTAAAATCATAGATTCCCAGTTAAAGTAAACAAAACTGAATTTATTATGAAACCGATCATACAAAATCACAAGTTCCAACCCGGTCCAAAAATCAACTCATTTGAAACGGAACCGGTTCATTTGAATCAAACCACTTTCAGGTTTCTTTTTGGAACCCATTTTTCTAGCTCTTCCAAAATGCCTCAAACTTGATTACTCAATCAAAAGTCTAAATTCCTTTAAAATCACTAAAAGCTCCTTTTTATATTGAAATCAATATTAGAGCATCATTCTTTCCTTCAGTGATTCAAACTGTACAAATAGTTCGTTTCTAAATAAGCCGAACTCAACGCATAAAGTAAATTAAATAAATTAAGCTTGAAAACATAAATATCCTCTTAATAAATCAATTAATACAATTTCTCAAATCCAACCCTTTTTAAATAACTTTACAAACAAGAGTAGAATTTTGTAGAAATTTCGGCAGCACCTCCCCTAAAACTTGGACTTTTGCCACCCGGTTCGGGTCCCAACTAAACCGATTCTCATTCCTTTTTAATAACCCAAAACCAGAAATCAATTCAAAAGCAAACTAAATCCAACAGTCGCCTCAGTGGCATATCTCAAGGAAACTATTTCAGAAATCAACTCAATATCAATCAATTTAACTCATTTCCAAAGCTTTAAAGAATCGGTTCAGCAACAAATCATTTATCAAAACCAAATCAGTGAAAGCAAACCAGGCTGAATTCCAAAGAGTATTCTATCTTTCACATCATCAAAACAATTGACTCAATTCAAACCAATCCTCAACAGAATAAACTCATATTTCAAATCTTTAAAGAATCAACTTTAAAACATTACATTTCACAAAGCTGCACAACAATTCAGCCAAACAAACATTCATAAGCTTTCGAGACAATCAAATAATACATAAGGCCGATACAATCACCAAATACACATTTTCTCACATCAGTATCCATATGTAATAATTCCAATACATAAAGTATAGTTTTGGAAAGCGCCCGTACCTCAAAACGCAAATCCATAATCCACACGCCTCATAAGTTCTTTTCACCTCAACTCGAAATCAAAGGCAGCTTCAAAGCACAGCCCCACACATTTTCGCAGCAGCATAAACAGCTCTAAATTACAACAAGCAACCTCAGTTACTAAACTCTAAGAACATTAATACCGTAAGGGCTTTAATACACGTACGGGACACTAACGTAGGGCTTTCAAAACATAATTTCTTACCGGAATTTCAACACGAAGCAGCTGCGATTTTGAACCGGCCCGACAGCAGCTCCGGCGGCGGCCAGAAGCTCTGGTGGATCAACTATAAAAATCACGCAGCATCAAAACCTTCTCAAAGTCCAAAAAGGCAGAAACCTCAAATAAAAACCTTACCGGAAGAGTTCTCCGGCGACGGCAGCGAGGTTCTCCAGTGACAGAGGCTCGGCCTAAAGTTCCGGCGGTGATCCCGGAAGTCACAGAACCACTCCCGGCGGTCAAAACACAGGGGCACAGCTTCCTCCTCCGACCACGACACCTGCGGCGGCCTGAATCCTTTTCCGGCGACGGTAAGAACCCCAACAGCGCGGTGCGGTTCAGTCTGCTCCATAGCACAGCGGCGATCCTTGGGCGATGACGCGCGCGACGGAACGCACGGCCTCCCTCTCCCCGCAGCTCTCTCCCTCTTCATGTGAACTTTTCCCCTCTTGGGATCCAGCTGCTGCAACGTTCCTCTCTCCCAACTTAGCGATGACAGTGGCGCGGTGGTGCGACGGCTAGACGGCGATCTGAGGCAGGGAGGCTCGGCCGCACGAACAGAACCTTTCCTCCGCCGATCTCCCTCTCTCACAGTCGCACAGTCTCTCTCCTCTGTGTTCTCTCCTTCGCGACGGCAAGGGCCGCGAGACGCGGCGGATTGGACAGTGACGCGACGGCACACTCTCTTCTCTCTTCACTCGGTGCGCCATGGCGGCGGCAAGGTGGCAGCTGGACGAGGCGACGGCGGCGCGACGGCGACGCCCCTCCTTCCCCTCTTCCTTTCTGATTCCCATGTCTGTTTTCTTTCTTTCCTTCCTCAGATAGTTGTGTGTGTGTGTGCTTAGAGTAGGGTGGCGGTTGTTGCTGCATAGTTAGGGAGCTGGGCGGCGGCGGTAGTGAGGCCAGCCACCATCGCCCCTCCTCTCTTCCCCACTCCTTCTCCGTTTTGCTACTGTTGCTATGTATTGGTTTGAGGAAAAAGGGGGGAGCATTTGTGTTGCTGCCGCTGGGTTGGGGGAGAAGGTAACCGGGTCACGGGTTATGGTTTCAGGGTTAGGGTTTCATTTTCAAAATTAGGGTTAAGGGCATTATGGTAATTTCACATAAAATTGGGAATAATATAGTAATTGAAACCCAAATTAAATCCAACACTATTTGTACATAGAAAATACTATTTGCTCATCAATTTTACAAATTATTTTCAATAAAATGCCCAAATCCAATAACTAGAAATAATATAATTAAATCATTTATTTTCCAAAGTAGCAGTATTAATATTTAAAATATTAATTATTTAATCCAAACCATATAAAAATCCTTATTATTTCACAACTACCAATTTTATAATTTGAATATAGAAAATAATCCAATAATTGTTAAATTGGATAATAATCTCAATTTATTTCAAATTCAATAAATCAAAACTTGCTTTAATTTTCTTTAATAAAGAAATTTCCGAAATTAAAGATACAGAAACACTGAATTTGAAATTAGCTAATGATAGCCCTTTTTCAAAGGTTTTGGGTCTTACATTCTACCCACCTTATAAAAATTTTCGCCCTCGAAAATTGATACAAAATGAAAGAAATTTCATAACAGTTCACCCTTGAACACATTTAAGGAAGAAGCAAAAATTTCTCATCATATAAACATATATATGATTTTCAAATATTTTGATTGTCATATGCATAAGGGTGCAAAGGTAGGAGTGTGATTACAAAGCAAACGTTACAAGGGAGGCTCGATGCAAAAGATAACATGGGTCAATCATGTGATAGTAGGGCAAAGCATCAAAGGCTATAAAACAGGATGGAGTTAAAACGATGTGCTCAATATCCGCACACTAATCTCATATCGACCTCAAGGTTTCAACTTTCTAACTCCATCAAGCACTTTACAATCCCATACTCGATCACAAGCCTTACAACCGCAAACCCGTCCGCAAGGAACAAAACACCCACAACTCATAACGTTGCACACCTACCGCTTCAACTTCCGTATACACATATCACGCCTTAAAGAACTAACGCATCGCGTTACTACGTCTACAAGTCGCACGTGATATCAAAATAATTCTCGAGTCTACTCAGAAGGATACAAGACTTTAGAAAGGAGAGTCAAATGTCAAGGATAATACTCAAAGATTTGGGAGAATGTATCTAGGTCCAGATAAACAAGGACTCTCAAGCAATGAAGTTTGCTAGACTCAACTCAATTGGCAACTTCAAAGATGACCCTTGGATCGAAGAAGTTCAATAGGATCAATAAGAAGAAAATCATTGCATCAGTTTGAACAAATTCAAGCTGAGTCGAAGAAGTATGAGGTTCACAAAAGAGAATATCTCAAACCCAAGGCAAAGCTCACAAAACTCAAGAGCATAATTAAAAGTACTTCTGAATACATTGTTCTTAAAAGAATCAAAAACTTGCAGGAAAATCACTTCGCAGTTTAAAAGAAAAGTTAAGCAACAAGCCTCCTTCAAGAGAAAAATAAAAGCATAAACGTGGTTTTGCTTTTAATACATTTTCATGTTGAAGTAGATCATGTAGAGTTTTAAGAACAAAATGCACACAGGTTTGGCTAAGAGCAAAAATATTTCCTCAACTATTTTAGAAAGATAGTTAGGTGCACAATCTTAACCAAAAGTAGTTCAGAAGACTCGGAAGAAAATCAAATGCTTGTTCAAAAATTCTCAAAGTCCATATTCAAACAAGCGTGTATAACATTTATAGCAAGGACGAAAGAGGAAGTTAAACTCTTTTTAGAAAAGAAATTCCGAGGTAAAAATTTACTTACAATCTGGTTAGGAAATAAGTGGTGCGTTACAAACAAACCGGTTTCCACTAAACAAGGAAGCTTTTCAAAACTTCATTTAAAATAGCGCATGCCGATTTTTAAATTAACTTCATCAAAATTGAACAATGGTTCCAATCTCAATCAAGCAACAGAAAGTAAATTCCGTTTAATATTTCTTCAAAGAGAATTCAAAACTTCTTTAAAAGATTCAAAACAAGACTCCAAAAGTGTTCTTGAAATCACCATCTCAGAAGAATATTCAAGAAAATTAGCATTATACTTAAAAGGAGTCAAGCCATGCAAGAAAGAATCTTAAATCAATGTAGTTCAAGCAAGATCCAATAGGTATGAGAAATCAAACAAGCTTTCAATTGATCCAAAAGAATACAAAAGTTATAGGAAAAGGCAACTCAATCATTAGTAGTTTTTCAAGAATAAATCTTTGACTAAAAACTCTGGTAGAGATAATGAGAGGATAAACGATGCACTATTTTGAAACGAATTAAATTGACCCACATAAGGATGAGATTCACAAGAGAGGACAAACCAAGATCAGTGGTAATGTTCACAAGATGTAAAAGATTAGTTAAAAACAGGGTCACGTATGACATTCATAGAGGTGAAAAGCTTAAGAAGGAACGAGTCCGTTCATAAGAAGAAAGCTATGAGTCCAACATTTTCAAAAGAACAACAATGGCATAAACCATGTAGTATGCTAAATCAGGGTCAAATCAAAATAAATTAAGTAAGGTTTATCAAATGAAACTCAACTGGGATAAAAGCGAGAAATCCCCTTTCTTTCCAGAATTTTGAAAAATACCCCAATACACAATCAAATGAAGATGTGCGTTGGCACTATAGTAAAATTACTAGAAAGTCAAATTGTATTTGAAGTAAATGCAGTTCCGCAAACCAGTAAAAGTACAGGTGATGTATTAGAAATAAATAGTTGTTAAACTGTATAAGAAATCTCCAAAGTTCCACATATAGATAAGTGTATATCTAGTCAACAGCAATTTTTATAAAAATCTCAAAATTAGCTGTAATCACTGTCAAATAAGAGGAAAACTGAATCAACAAGTTCTCTAAGAATGAACTCGGAACCCAGAGTTAAAAGTCACAGCACATTAAGACAAGTTCAAGACTATATCAAAGAATACTTGAATCAAGAAGAACTCAAACAGAGGAAGATAGATGCAACAAGGATCTTAAACCAGAATATGCACTTAAGGTCAAACAAGAATGCATATGGATAGAGGAATAGAGTTGAAAAATCAAACTACTTTCAAAAAGGACTAGCAAACAAGAACTTCAAGTTAGGATATAAAAGAACAGGTTGACTCGAACAAAATTCAAGACACACAACTGAATAGCCTCGAGAAATAGTTTCCAACTTTTCCAAAACCCGCAATTCGCTTTACTCAAAACTCGGATTTCATCTATGATAAGCCATCAGTGCTTTCATATACATAATTCACTAGTATTAAGCCAGCCAAACTTAATACCAAGAATTATACAATGCAAGACTAACAGCGTTAATCAATAGACTGTCATGTGCATAAAGCTCTAATTCTGGTCATTCGACAAGACCTAATACATGACAAACACTCAGAGTATGCAACTAAAGCATAGCCGGTCCATTCCTCAGGCTCTACAGAAAGGACTGCTCTGATACCATAATGTAACACCCTAACTACCAAAGCTCACACTTCCGGCTGCGCGACTCTGATAGTTCGGACATTACGACGACTTTATATTATTTAATACTAAAATATGAGCCTGTTTAAAACTTTAAATCGCAATACCGATCCAAAAATACTTTCATCCGATATCATACATCCATAAATACCATACAACTTACAAAACTCATAAAGAGTACATCCATATATATACATACATATATATAAGTAATATTACAACCATAATCCAATACAATTCCTATCCCTCTTACAGATTATATCAAGATAAAGGCGAGGGTACAATAAACCATAGCTAAAACAATACAGAGCATCACAACAATTAAATAAGCTCTTCGTAACTTCTGCGCCCATATCCTGAAAGGGGAAAAATGTAGGGGGGGTGAGAACATCATCCTCGAAAGGGTTCTCAGTAGAGGATTTTTGGGAATTACTGTAATAGGATACGTGAAGATAACCACACCAGTGATTCATAACCGTCTTATGCCTCTTTTCAAAAACAACGGTTTACAATAGAAGTAAAGTCGGAAATCTTTTCTGAAAGAAGAACCATTCAATTCTCAAAAACTCAAAAGCCTTTCAAAACGGTTTATCTATACTGAAACAAAATAGGCTTTCATATTTTATTCCAAATCAGAAACATAAAACCGAAATCAACCATCGGTTCATCTCATTCCAACCACGGCCCTAGGCCCAAACAATCCAACAATCAACCAATCACCACAGTCCAACAGAATCCCAGTAGCAAACACAAATAGGAAGTTCAAGCACAAACAAACAGTTATTACAAGTAGAACAGTTAGCAATTAATCACATAGGCAAACCAAGTATAATATGCACACCCAACCAATGTCACACAAATGCATATGATGCATGCCTGTCCCTAGTGGCTGATGATATCATCTGTCGGTTACCAAGCCAACCTGACGTGTCCGGTAGCTAACCCGGACACAGTCTCTCTGTTGCGCTTTATTATCATTAGAGGGTATCTGCGCCCTGTCGCCATTAGAGGGTATCTGCGCCCTGTCACCATTAGAGGGTATCTGCACCCTGTCGCCATTAGAGGGTATCGGTGCCCTGTCACCCTTACAACCAGAGAGAAAACACAAGCATACTCGCATACAACATTCATCTCAGCCATCCGGCTTAAGTTCACAATTCATTCAATTGCATACATGCATTTATACTCAACCATGGATCACCATCCATCTCAGCCATCTGGCTCACGGTTCAATTCAGAACCAGCCAATTTATCAATAAATACAGCCCTTCGGCTTAAGTTCATAATTCATAATCAGTCATACGGCTCACAACTCATTCGGCAATCAGCCATAGTTCAATAGCATACACGGCCATTCTGGCTCACAACAAAACAACACTTCCACCATTCAACATCATCAAATTCATAAAACCGGCATTTAAGCCATAAATCACTTTTCTCAAGCCATTTCACTTTGAAATCAAATTTCAACTCTTTTTAGCCTTGGCTTTAAAGATCTCATTTCTCAAATCATCTCAGGCTCATAAGCCAAATTTACTCAAAGTGAGTTCCCTTTTTAAAACAAAGCCACTCTCGGCATTCTCTTTCCAAAACTTCCAAAACCATGGAAAGTTAAAGATTCTTTTTGGGAACATTCAAAATCACCCATCCAACAATGGGATTTTATAACAAAAGTTTCTTGCCAGAGTCCCAAGTCTTTAGGGAAGGTCAACTTATATAAATTCCTTAAAATTCATTGAAACTTTTAAAATCATAGATTCCCGGTTCAAGTAAACAAAACTGAATTTATTATGAAACCGATCATACAAAATCACAAGTTCCAACCCGGTCCAAAAATCAACTCATTTGAAACGGAACCGGTTCATTTGAATCAAACCACTTTCAGGTTTCTTTTTGGAACCCATTTTTCTAGCTCTTCCAAAATGCCTCAAACTTGATTACTCAATCAAAAGTCTAAATTCCTTTAAAATCACTAAAAGCTCCTTTTTATATTGAAATCAATATTAGAGCAACATTCTTTCCTTCAGTGATTCAAACTGTACAAAAAGTTCGTTTCTAAATAAGCCGAACTCAACGCATAAAGTTCATTAAATAAATTAAGCTTGAAAACATAAATATTCCTTAATAAATCAATTAATACAATTTCTCAAATCCAACCCTTTTTAAATAACTTTACAAACAAGAGTAGAATTTTGTAGAAATTTTGGCAGCACCTCCCCTAAAACTTGGATTTTTGCCACCCGGTTCGGGTCCCAACTAAACCGATTCTCATTCCTTTTTAACAGCCCAAAACCAGAAATCAATTCAAAAGCAAACTAAATCCAACAGTCGCCTCAGTGGCATATCTCAAGGAAACTATTTTAGAAATCAACTCAATATCAATCAATTTAACTCATTTCCAAAGCTTTAAAGAATCGGTTCAGCAACAAATCATTTATCAAAACCAAATCAGTGAAAGCAAACCAGGCTGAATTCCA
The DNA here is from genome assembly GCF_003086295.3 of Arachis hypogaea. Classification (NCBI taxonomy): domain Eukaryota; kingdom Viridiplantae; phylum Streptophyta; class Magnoliopsida; order Fabales; family Fabaceae; genus Arachis; species Arachis hypogaea. Next base: position 46,951,019 of record NC_092054.1, on the reverse strand, counting down.
AAGAGTATTCTATCTTTCACATCATCAAAACAATTGACTCAATTCAAACCAATCCTCAACGGAATAAACTCATATTTCAAATCTTTAAAGAATCAACTTTAAAACATTACATTTCACAAAGCTGCACAACAATTCAGCCAAACAAACATTCATAAGCTTTCGAGACAATCAAATAATACATAAGGCCGATACAGTCACCAAATACACATTTTCTCACATCAGTATCCATATGTAATAATTCCAATACATAAAGTATAGTTTTGGAAGGCGCCCCTACCTCAAAACGCAAATCCATAATCCACACGCCTCATAAGTTCTTTTCACCTCAACTCGAAATCAAAGGCAGCTTCAAAGCACAGCCCCACACATTTTCGCAGCAGCATAAACAGCTCTAAATTACAACAAGCAACCTCAGTTACTAAACTCTAAGAACATTAACACCGTAAGGGCTTTAATACACGTACGGGACACTAACGTCGGGCTTTCAAAACATAATTTCTTATCGGAATTTCAACACGAAGCAGCTGTGATTTTGAACCGGCCCGACAGCAGCTCCGGCGGCGGCCAGAAGCTCTGGTGGATCAACTATAAAAATCGCGCAGCATCAAAACCTTCTCAAAGTCCAAAAAGGCAGAAACCTCAAATAAAACCCTTACCGGAAGAGTTCTCCGGCGACGGCAGCGAGGTTCTCCAGTGACAGAGGCTCGGCCTAAAGTTCCGGCGGTGATCCCGGAAGTCACAGAACCACTCCCGGCGGTCAAAACACAGGGGCACAGCTTCCTCCTCCGACCACGACACCTGCGGCGGCCTGAATCCTTTTCCGGTGACGGTAAGAACCCCAACAGCGCGGTGCGGTTCTGTCTGCTCCATAGCACAGCGGCAATCCTTGGGCGATGACGCGTGCGACGGAACGCACGGCCTCCCTCTCCCCGCAGCTCTCTCCCTCTTCATGTGAACTTTTCCCCTCTTGGGATCCAGTTGCTGCAACGTTCCTCTCTCCCAACGTAGCGATGACAGTGGCGCGGTGGTGCAACGGCTGGACGGCGATCTGAGGCAGGGAGGCTCGGCCGCACGAACAGAACCTTTCCTCCGCCGATCTCCCTCTCTCACAGTCGCGCAGTCTCTCTCCTCTGTGTTCTCTCCTTCGCGACGGCAAGGGCCGCGAGACGCGGCGGGTTGGACAGTGACGCGGCGGCACACTCTCTTCTCTCTTCACTCGGTGCGCCATGGCGGCGGCAAGGTGGCAGCTGGACGAGGCGACGGCGGCGCGACGGCAACGCCCCTCCTTCCCCTCTTCCTTTCTGATTCCCATGTCTGTTTTCTTTCTTTCCTTCCTCAGATAGTTGTGTGTGTGTGTGCTTAGAGTAGGGTGGCGGTTGTTGCTGCATAGTTAGGGAGCTGGGCGGCGGCGGTAGTGAGGCCAGCCACCATCGCCCCTCCTCTCTTCCCCACTCCTTCTCCGTTTTGCTATTGTTGCTATGTATTGGTTTGAGAAAAAAGGGGGGAGCATTTGTGTTGCTGCCGCTGGGTTGGGGGAGAAGGTAACCGGGTCACGGGTTATGGTTTCAGGGTTAGGGTTTCATTTTCAAAATTAGGGTTAAGGGCATTATGGTAATTTCACATAAAATTGGGAATAATATAGTAATTGAAACCCAAATTAAATCCAACACTATTTGTACATAGAAAATACTATTTGCTCATCAATTTTACAAATTATTTTCAATAAAATGCCCAAATCCAATAACTAGAAATAATATAATTAAATCATTTATTTTTCAAAGTAGCAGTATTAATATTTAAAATATTAATTATTTAATCCAAACCATATAAAAATCCTTGTTATTTCACAACTACCAATTTTATAATTTGAATATAGAAAATAATCCAATAATTGTTAAATTGAATAATAATCTCAATTTATTTCAAATTCAATAAATCAAAACTTGCTTTAATTTTCTTTAATAAAGAAATTTCCGAAATTAAAGCTACAGAAACACTGAATTTGAAATTAGCTAATGATAGCCCTTTTTCAAAGGTTTTGGGTCTTACACCATACTTTACCCGAATGTTGATGACGCAAACTGGCTTTCAAACGCCAACTTCATGCCCTATTTTGGAGTTAAACGCCAGAAATAGGATACAACCTGGCGTTTAACTCCAAAAAGAGTCTCTACACATGAAAGCTCAATGCTCAGCCCAAGCACACACCAAGTGGGCCCGGAAGTGGATTTCTACATCATTTACTTATCTTATGTAACCCTAGCTACTAGTTTAGTATAAAAACTACTTTTAGTGATTTATTTTACATCTCTAGTTAGTCTTTGAATAATTTTATGTTCAGAGATCATGTTTAGGGGGCTGGCCATTCGGCCATGCCTGAACCTTCATCACTTATGTATTTTCAACGGTAGAGTTTCTACACACCATAGATTAAGGTGTGGAGCTCTGCTGTTCCTCATGAATTAATGCAAAGTACTATTGTTTTCTTATTCAATTCAAGCTTATTCCTATTCTAAGATATTCGCTTGCACTTCAACCATGATGAATATGATGATCCGTGACACTCATCACTATTCTCAACCTATGAACGTGTGCCTGACAACCACCTCCGTTCTTCCTTGGATTGAGCGTTTATCTCTTAGCCTCCATTCCGAAAGATCGGAGTCTTCGTGGTATAAGCTAGAATTATTGGTGGCTATTCTTGAGATCTGGAAAGTCTAAACCTTGTCTATGGTATTCCGAGTAGGATCTGGGAAGGGATGACTGTGACGAGCTTCAAACTCACGAGTGTTGGGCGTAGTGACAGACGCAAAAGGATCACTGGATCCTATTCCAACATGATCGAGAACCGACAGATGATTAGCCGTGCGGTGACAGCGCATTTAGACCATTTTCACTGAGAGGATGGGAATTAGCAATTGACAATGGTGATGCCCAACATACAGCTTGCCATGGAAAGGAGTATGAATGATTGGATAAAGGCAGAGGAAAGCAGAGGTTCAGAAGGAACAAAGCATCTCCATACGCTTATCTAAAATTCTCACCAATGAATTACATAAGTATCTCTATCTTATTTTCTGTTATTTATATTTTAATTATCAAAACTTCACAACCATTTGAATTTGCCTGACTGAGATTTACAAGATGACCATAGCTTGCTTCAAGCCAACAATCTCCGTAGGATCGACCCTTACTCACGTAAGGTTTATTACTTGGATAACCCAGTGCACTTGCTAGTTAGTTGTGTGGAGTTGTGAAAAGGAATTGAGATTATGAACGTGCGTACCAAGTTTTTGGCATCGTTGAGATCACAATTTCGTGCACCAAGTTTTTGGCGCCGTTACCGGGGATTGTTCGAATTGGACAACTGACGGTTCATCTTGTTCCTCAGATTAGGTAATTTTATTTTAATTTTAAGCTTTTTTTTATTATTTTTATTTTCAAAAAAAAAATCAAAAAAATAAATTATTCTTTGGCCTCAGAATTTTTAAGAATGAATTCTAGAGTTTCAGATGATGCTTCTATCATCACAGGAGCTAATTGATTCCCATCAATTTGGCTGTTGTATGTAATGTCCTGCTGAAGCTTGGCTAGCCATGTCTAATCTTTTTAGACTGAAGCTTTAGACTAAGGTTGCATGATTCCTGGAATTCACATTAAAATTTTGAAATCCTTATTTTTTTTCCAAATAATTTTTGAAAAATACAAAAAAATTTAATAAAATCATAAAAGCCAAAAATAATTTTATGTTTCTTGTGAGTCTAGTGTCAATTTGTAAGTTTGGTATCAATTGCATTTTTTTTAATTTTCATTAAAATTTTCAAAAACTCATGCATGGTGTCCTTCATAATCTTCAAGTTGTTCTTGATGATTTTCTTTTTTTGATCTTTGCATTTTCATATTTTGTGTCTTTTCTTGTTTTTCGTATGCATTTTTAATTTGTTAGTGTCTAAACATTGAAAAATTCTAATTTTGGTGTCTTGCATGTGTGTCTTTTCTTAAAAATTTTCAAAAATAAGTTCTTGGTGTTCATCTTGACATTCAAAGTGTTCTTGGTGTTCATCTTGACATTCAAAGTGTTCTTGCATGCATTATGTGTTTTGATTCATAATTTTCATGTTTTGAGTTTTTTTGTTGTTTTTCTCTCTCTTCTTAAAATTTTAAAAATAAAAAAAAATATCTTTCCTTCATTCTTCTCATAAATTTCGAAAATTTGAATTGATTTAGTTATAAAGTTTTAAAATTTAATTGTTTCTTATGAATCAAGTCAAATTTTCAATTTAAAAATTCTATCTTTTTCAAATCTTTTTCAAAAATCAAATCTTTTTCATTTTTCTTTTATGATTTTTGAAAATTTTAAAAATGATTTTCAAAATCTTTACTAACAATTAATGTGATTAATTAAAAAATTTTAAAGTTTGTTACTTGCTTATTAAGAAGGGTTCAATATTTAAATTTTAGAATCATATCTTTTAGTTTCTTGTCAAGTAATCAACTTTAATTTCAAAATCAAATCTTTTTAAATTCTTTTTTCAAATCTTTTTCAAAATAAATTTCAATCATATCTTTTTCAAAATCAATTTCAAAATCTTTTCTAACTTCTTATCCTTTCAAAATTGATTTTCAAATCTTTTTCAATTAACTACTTAACTTTTTGTTTGACTTTAAAAGTTTTCTATTTCAATCATATCTTTTTTAAAACCACCTAACTACTTTTCTCTCTCCAATTTTTGAAAATCACTAAAAACTTTTTCAAAAATCTCTTTTTATTTAATTAATTCATTTAGTTTCAAATTTTATTTTATTTCTCTTTTAAATTTTGAATTATAACTAATATTTAAAATAAAAACAAAAATATTTTTATTTTATTTTATTTAATTTTTGAATTCTTCCCCCTCTCATCTCTTTCTCTTCACATTCTTCTATTCTTCTCTTCTTCTACTCACATAAAGGAATCTCTATACTGTGACATAGAGGATTCCATATTTTCTTTGTTCTCTTCTCTTTCATATGAACAGGAACAAGGATAAAGACATTCTTGTTGAAGCTGATCCTGAACCTGAAAGGACTCTTAAGAGGAAACTAAGAGAAGCTAAAGCACAATACTCTGAAGAGGACCTAACTGAAATTTTCGAAACAAAGAAAACAGAGATGGCCGAACCCAACAATAACAATGCAAGGAAGGTGCTTGGTGATTTCACTATACCAACTTCCAATTTCTATGGAAAAAACATCTCAATTCCTGCCATTGGAGCAAACAACTTTGAGCTTAAGCCTCAATTAGTTTCTCTAATGCAACAGAATTGCAAGTTTCATGGACTTCCATTGGAAGATCCTCATCAGTTCTTAGCTGAATTCTTGCAAATCTGTGACACTGTCAAGACCAATGGAGTTGATCCCGAGGTCTAAAGGCTTATGTTTTTCCCTTTTGCTGTAAGAGACAGAGCTAGAACATGGTTGAATTCACAACCTAAAGAAAGCCTAAACTCTTGAGAAAAGTTGGTCAGTGCTTTCTTGGCCAAATTCTTTCCACCTCAAAAGATGAGCAAGCTTAGAGTGGAAATTCAAACCTTCAGACAGAAGGAAGGTGAGTCCCTCTATGCAGCTTGGGAAAGATATAAGCAATTGATCAAAAGGTGTCCTACTAACATGCTTCCAGAATAGAGCATCATATGTATATTCTATGATGGTCTGTCTGAGTTGTCAAAAATGTCATTGGACCATTCTGCAAGGGGATCTCTTCATCTGAAAACCCCTGCAGAAGCTCAAGAACTCATTGAAATGGTTGCAAATAACCAGTTCATGTACACCTCTGAGAGGAATCCTGTGAACAATGGGACACCTCAGAAGAAGGGAGTTCTTGAAATTGATACTCTGAAGGCCATATTGGCTCAGAATAAAATATTGACTCAGCAAGTCAATATGATTTCTCAGAGTCTGAATGGATTGCAAGCTGCATCCAACAGTACTAAAGAAGTATCTTCTGAAGAAGAAGCTTATGATCCTGAGAACCCTGCAATGGCAGAGGTGAATTACATGGGAGAACCCTATGGAAACACCTATAATCCTTCATGGAAAAATCATCCAAATTTCTCATGGAAGGATCAACAGAAGCCTAATCAAGGCTTTAATAACAATTATGGTGGAAGAAATAGGTTTAGCAATAGCAACCCTTTTCCATCATCTTCTCAGTAACAGACAGAGAATTCTGAACAGAGCCATTCTAGCCTGGCAACCATAGTCTCTGATCTATCCAAGACCACACTAAGTTTTATGAATAAAACAAGGTCCTCCATTAGAAATTTGGAGGCACAGCTGGGTCAGCTGAGTAAGAAGATTACTGAAACTCCTCCCAAGTACTCTCCCAAGCAATACAGAAGAAAATCCCAAGAGAGAGTACAAGGCCATAACAATGACCAACATGGCCGAACCTGGAGAGAGTGAGGAGGACGTGAATCCCAGTGAGAAAAGTCTCATGGGACGTCCTCTGGACAGAAAGGAGTTCCCCTTTGAGGAACCAAAGGAATCTGAGGTTCATACTGAGACCATAGAGATTCCACTGAACTTCCTTCTGCCATTCATGAGCTCTGATGAATATTCTTCCTCTGAAGAGGATGAAGACATCATTGAAGAGCAAGTTGCTAAATATCTAGGAGCAATCATGAAGCTGAATGCCAAGTTAATTGGTAATGAGACTTGGAAGGATGAACCCCCCTTGTTCACCAATGAACTGAGTGCATTAGTGAGGCAAACGTTACCTCAGAAGAAATCGGATCCCGGAAAATTCTTCATACCTTGTACCATAGGCACCATGACCTTTGAGAAGGCTCTATGTGACCTGGGGTCAGGGATAAACCTCATGCCACTCTCTGTAATGGAGAAACTGTGAATCTTTGAGGTACAAGCTGCAAGAATCTCACTAGAGATGGCAGACAAATCAATGAAACAGGCTTATAAACTAGTAGAGGACGTGCTAGTAAAGGTTGAAGGCATTTACATCCCTGCTGATTTCATAATCCTAGACACTGGGAAGGATGAAGATGAATCCATCATCCTTGGCAGACCCTTCCTAGCCAATGCAAAAGCTGTGATTGATGTTGACAGAGGAGAGTTGGTCTTTCAGTTGAATGAGGACTACCTTGTATTTAAGACTCAAGGGTCTCCTTCTGTAACCATGGAGAGGAAGCATGAAAAGCTTCTCTCAATACAGAGTTAAACAAAACCCCCACATTCAAACTCTAAGTTTGGTGTTGAGAGGCCACAACCCTGCTCTGATTATCTGTGAGGCTCCATGAGAGCTCACTATCAAGCTATTGACATTAAAGAAGCGCTTATTGGGAGGCAACCCAATGTTATTTAATTATATCTATTTATTTTCCATTGCTATTTTATGTTTTCTTTAGGTTGATGATCATGTAAAGTCAAAAAAACAAATGAAAAATAAAAAAGCAGAATGAAAAATAGCTCACCCTGGAGGAAGAGCTTACTGGAGTTTAAACGCCAGTAAGAAGCAGCAGACTGGTGCTTAAACGCCAGTAAGAAGCATCAGACTGGCGTTTAACGCCAAAAAGAAGCATCAAGCTGACATTAAACGCCAGAAACAAGCACCAGACTGGCGTTTAACGCCAGAACAGAGCATCATGTTGGCGTTTAACGCCAAGAAATGGAGAAAAGCTGGCGTTTAATGCCAGAAACAAGCAACAGTCTGGCGTTAAACGCCAGGATTGCACTCTAAGGGCATTTTTGCACGTCTCAATGGAGCAGGGATGCTAAGTCCTTGACACCTCAGGATCTGTGGACCCCACAGGATCCCCACCTACCCCACCTCTTCTTCTCTCTTCTTCACACCTTTTCATAACACTCTTCCCCAAATACCCTTCACCAATCACCTCATTCACTTTTCCCCAAAACACCACCTACCTCCAAATTCAAAATCTTTTCCCTCCCAAACCCAACCCTAATACACGAAACCTAACCCTCCGCCCACCCCTATATAAACCCCTCACCACTCCTTCATTTTCACACATTTTAACCACTACTTCTACCCCTTGGCCAAACCACATATCTCCCTCTATCTCCTCTATTTTCTTCTTCTTCTACTACTTTCTTTCTTTTTTTACTCGAGGACGAGCAAACCTTTTAAGTTTGGTGTGGTAAAAGAATTACTTTTTGTTTTTCCATAACCATTAATGGCACCTAAGGCTAGAGAAACCTCAAGAAAGAGGAAAGGCAATTGCTTCCGCCTCTGAGTCATGAGAGATGAATAGATTCCCCTCAAAGGTCCATCAAGGCCACTTCTATGAAGTTGTAACCAAGAAGAAGGTGATCCCTGAGGTCCCAACAAAATTATTGGGAGCAAATCAACACCTCCTTAGGAGAATTGAGTTCCAACATGGGACAACTAAGGATGGAGCACCAAGAGCACTCCATCCTCCTCCATGAGATTAGAGAAGATCAAAAAGCTATGACCGAGGAGCAAAAAAGGAAAGGAAGAGACATAGAGGAGCTCAAGAGTACCATTAGTTCTTCAAGAGGAAGAAGACGCCACCCTCACTAAGGTGGACCCGTTCCTTAATCTATTTGTCTATTTATTTTTCTGTTTTCATTCTCTATGCTTTATTTATGTTTGTGTCTTCATTACATGATCATTAGTGTCTAATGTCTATGCCTTAAAGTTATGAATGTCCTATGAATCCATCACCATTCTTAAATGAAAAAATGTTTTTAATAAAAAAAGAACAAGAAGTACATGATTTCAAATTCTTCCTTGAAATTAGTTTAATTATTTTGATGTGGTGACAATACTTTTTGTTTTCTAAATGAATGCTTGAACAATTCATATTTTTGAATTTGTTGTTTATGAATGTTAAAATTGTTGGCTCTTGAAAGAATGATGAAAAAGGAGAAATGTTATTTGATAATCTGAAAAATCATAAAATTGATTCTTGAAGCAAGAAAAAGCAGTGAATGACAAAGCTTGCGAAAAAAATGGCGAAAATAAAAGAAAAAAAAGAGAAAGAGAAAGAAAAAGCAAGCGGAAAAAGCCAATAGCTCTTTAAACCAAAAGGCAAGGGTAAAAAGAATCCAAGGCTTTGAGCATCAGTGGATAGGAGGGCCCAAAGGAATAAAATCCTGGCCTAAGCGACTAACCCAAGCTGTCCCTAACCATGTGCTTGTGGCGTGAAGGTGTCAAGTGAAAAGCTTGAGACTGAGCGGTTAAAGTCGTGATCCAAAGCAAAAAAAGAGTGTGCTTAAGAACCCTGGACACCTCTAATTGGGGACTTTAGCAAAGCTAAGTCACAATCTAAAAAGGTTCACCCCGTTATGTGTCTGTGGCATTTATGTATCCGGTGGTAATACTGAAAAACAAAGTGCTTAGGGCCACGACCAAGACTCATAAAGTAGCTGTGTTCAAGAATCAACATACTAAACTAGGATAATCAATAACACTATCTGAATTCTAAGTTCCTATAGATGCCAATCATTCTGAACTTCAAAGGATAAAGTGAGATGCCAAAACTGTTCAGAGGCAAAAAGCTACTAGTCCCGCTCATCTAATTGGAGCTAAGTTTCATTGATATTTTAAAATTTATAGTATATTCTCTTCTTTTTATCCTATTTGATTTTTAGTTGCTTGGGGACAAGCAACAATTTAGGTTTGGTGTTGTGATGAGCGGATAATTTATACGCTTTTTGGCAATATTTTTAAGTAGTTTTTAGTATGTTTTAATTACTTTTTAGTATATTTTTATTAGTTTTTATTCAAAATTCACATTTCTGGACTTTACTATGAGTTTGTGTATTTTTTTGTGATTTCAGGTATTTTCTGGCTGAAATTGAGGGACTTGAGTAAAAATCTAATTCAGAGGCTGAAGAAGGACTGCAGATACTGTTGGATTCTGACCTCCCTGCATTCGAAATAGATTTTCTGGAGCTACAAAAACCTAATTGGCGCGCTCTCAATTGCGTTGGAAAGTATACATCCAGGGCTTTCCAGCAATATATAATAGTTTATTCTTTGCCTGAGTTTTGATGACGCAAACTGGCGTTCAAACGCCAACTTTCTACTCTATTCTGGAGTTAAACGCGAGAAACAAGTTACAAATCAGAGTTAAACGCCAGAAACAGGCTACAACCTAGCGTTTAACTCCAAAAAGAGTCTCTACACATGAAAGCTCAATGCTCAGCCCAAGCACACACCAAGTGGGCCCGGAAGTGGATTTCTACATCATTTACTTATCTTATGTAACCCTAGCTACTAGTTTAGTATAAAAACTACTTTTAGTGATTAAGTTTACATCTCTGGTTAGTCTTTGAATAATTTTATGTTTAGAGATCACGTTTAGGGGGCTGGCCATTCGGCCATACCTGGACCTTCATCACTTATGTATTTTCAACGGTAGAGTTTCTACACACCATAGATTAAGGTGTGGAGCTCTGCTATTCCTCATGAATTAATGCAAAGTACTATTGTTTTCTTATTCAATTCAAGCTTATTCCTATTCTAAGATATTCGCTTGCACTTCAACCATGATGAATATGATGATCCGTGACACTCATCACTATTCTCAACCTATGAACGTGTGCTTGACAACCACCTCCGTTCTACCTTGGATTGAGCGTTTATCTCTTAGCCTCCATTCCGAAAGATCAAAGTCTTCGTGGTATAAGCTAGAATTATTGGCAGCCATTCTTGAGATCCGGAAAGTCTAAACCTTGTCTGTGGTATTCCGAGTAGGATCTGGGAAGGGATGACTGTGACGAGCTTCAAACTTGCGAGTGTTGGGCGTAGTGACAGACGCAAAAGGATCACTGGATCCTATTCCAACATGATCGAGAACCGACAGATGATTAGGCATACGGTGACAGCGCATTTAGACCATTTTCACTGAGATGATGGAAATTAGCCATTGACAACGGTGATGCCCAACATACAGCTTGCCATGGAAAGGAGTATGAATGATTGGATGAAGGCAGTAGGAAAGCAGAGGTTCAGAAGGAACAAAGCATCTCCATACGCTTATCTGAAATTCTCACCAATGAATTACATAAGTATCTCTATCTTATTTTCTGTTATTTATATTTTAATTATCAAAACTTCACAACCATTTGAATTTGCCTGACTGAGATTTACAAGATGACCATAGCTTGCTTCAAGCCAACAATCTCCGTGGGATCGACCCTTACTCACGTAAGGTTTATTACTTGGACGACCCAGTGCACTTGCTGGTTTGTTGTGCGGAGTTGTGAAAAGGAATTGAGATTGTGAACGTGCGTACCAAGTTTTTGGCGCCGTTGAGATCACAATTTCGTGCACCAATTTCTCAAAATCTGACTGGAATGCAAGCTGCATCCGGCAGTACTAAAGAAGCCTCCTCTGAAGGAGAAGCTTATGACCCTGAGAATCTTGCAATGGAAGAGGTGAATTACATGGAAGAATCTTATGGAAACTCCTATAATCCTTCATAGAGAAATCATCCAAATTTCTCATGGAAGGATCAACAGAAGCCTCAACAAGGCTTCAATAATAATGGTGGTGGGAGAAATAGGCTTGGCAATAGCAAGCCTTTTCCATCATCTTTTGAGCAACAGACAGAGAATTCTAAGCAGAGCCTCTCTGACTTAGCAACCATAGTCTCTGATCTATCTAAGACCACTCTCAGTTTCATGACTGAAACAAGGTCCTCCATTAGAAATTTGGAGGCACAAGTGGGTCAGCTGAGTAAAAGAGTTACTGAAATCCCTCCTAGTACTCTCCCAAGCAATACAGAAGAGAATCCAAAGAGAGAGTGCAAGGCCATCAATATACCCAACATGGCCGAACCTATGGAGGAGGGAAAGGCAGTGAATTCCAGTGAGGAAGACCTCAATGGACGTCCACTGACCATTAAGGAGTTCCCTATTGAGGAACCAAAGGAATTTAAGGCTCATGTAGAGACCATAGAGATTCCACTGAACTTACTGTTGCCATTCATGAGCTCTGATGAGTATTTTTTCTCTGAAGAGGATGAAGATATTGTTGAAGAGCAAGTTGCTCAGTATCTAGGAGCAATCATGAAGCTGAATGCAGGTTATTTGGTAATGAGACTTGGGAGGATGAACCTCCATTGCTCATCAATGAACTAAATGCTCTGGTTCAACTGAAATTACCTTAGAAGAAACTGGATCCCGGAAAGTTCTTAATACCTTGTACCATAGGCACCATGACCTTTAAGAAGGCTCTGTGTGACCTGGGGTCAGGAATAAACCTCATGCCACTCTCTGCAATGGAGAAACAAGGGATCTTTGAGGTACAAATTGTAAGAATCTCATTAGAGATGGCAGACAAATCAATGAAACAGGCTTATAGACTTGTAGAGGATGTCTTAGTGAAGGTTGAAGGCCTGTACATCCCTGCTGACTTCATAATCCTAGACACTGGGAAGGATGAGGATGAATCCATTATCCTTGGAAAACCCTTCCTGGCCACAGCAAGGGCTGTGATTGATGTGGATAGAGGAAAGTTAGTCCTTCAATTGAATGAGGACTACTTTGTGTTTAAGGCTCAAGGATCTTCTTCTATAACCATGGAGAGGAAGCATGAAAAGCTTCTCTCAATACAGAGTCAAACATAGCCCCCACACTCAACTTCTAAGTTTGGTGTAGGGAGGCCACCATCAAGCTCTGAGTCTCTGTGAAGCTCTCTAAGAGCTCACTGTCAAGCTATTGACATTAAAGAAGCGCTTATTGGGAGGCAACCGAATGTTATTTAATTATATTTATTTATATTCCATTGTCATTTTCTGTTTTCTTTAGGTTGATGATCATGTGAAGTCATAAAAACAACTGTAGAATTAAAGCGGAATCAAAAACAGTATAAAAAATAGCACACCCTGGAGGACAGGCTTACTGGCGTTTAAACGCTAGTAAGGGTAGAAGAATGGGCGTTTAGCGCCCAGTTTGGCAGCATTCTGGGCGTTAAATGCTAGAAATGGTAGCTAGACTGGCGTTAAATGCCAGAAAAGGGTGTATGGTGTCTGGCTGGCGTTAAACGCCAGAAAAGGGTGTCTGGTGGGCGTTAAACGCTAGAAATGGGCATCAGCCTGGCGTTTAACGCCAGAAAAGGTAGCAGAGTTGGTGTTAAATTCCAGAAATGGCACACAGAGGGCGTTTAAATGCCAGAAAGGTGCAGAGAGCAGAATTCCTTGACACCTCAGGATCTGTGGACCCCACAGGATCCCCACCTACTCCAACTCACTCTCTCTCCTCTTCACACCTCTCCATAACACTCTTCTCCAAATACCCTTGACCAATCCCATCAATACCTCTTTCCCAAATACCATTCACCTATCAAATCCTATCCTCTTCCCCACAACCTCTTCACCACTCACATCCATCCATCATAAAACCCCACCTACCTCACCATTCAAATTCAAAACATTTCCCTCCCAAACCCAACCCGTCATACACGAATTCCCCCTCTCTCTTACCCTATAAATACCCCTCCTTACCACCTTCAATTTCACATATCATACACACTTACACCCCCTTGGCCGAAACCAGCCTTCCCCTCCATCTCCTCCATTTCTTCTTCTTCTACTCCTTTCTTTATTCTTTTGCTCGAGGACGAGCAAACCTTTTTAAGTTTGGTGTGGGAAAAAGCTCTGCTTTTTGTTTTTCCATAACTATTAATGGCACCTAAGGCCGGAGAAACCTCTAGAAAGAGGAAAGGGAAGGCAATTGCTTCCACCTCCGAGTCATGGGAGATGGAGAGATTCATCTCAAAGGTCCATCAAGACCACTTCTATGAAGTTGTGGCCAAGAAAAAGGTGATCCCCGAGGTCCCCTTCATGCTAAAAAAGAGTGAATATCCGGAGATCCGACGTGAGATTCAAAGAAGAGGTTGGGAAGCTCTCACCAACCCAATCCAACAAGTCGGAATCTTAATGGTTCAAGAGTTCTATGCCAATGCATGGATCACTAAGAACCATGATCAAAGTGTGAATCCAAACCTAAAGAATTGGCTCACAATGGTTCGGGGGAAATACTTGGATTTCAGTCCAGAAACTGTAAGGTTGGCATTCAACTTGCCAATAATGAGAGGAGATCCTCATCCTTTTACTAGAAGGGTCAACTTTGATCAAAGGTTGGACCAAGTCCTTATGGACATCTGTATGGAAGGAGCTCAATGGAAGAGAGACTCCAAAGGCAAGCCGGTTCAACTGAGAAGGCTTGACCTCAAGCCCGTGGATAGAGGATGGTTAGAGTTCATCCAACACTCTATCATTCCTACTAGTAACCGGTCTGAAGTTACTGTGGACCGGGCTATCATGATCCATAGTATCATGATTGGAGAGGAAGTAGAAGTTCATGAGATCATATCTCTAGAACTATACAAGGTGGCAGACAAGCCCTCCACTTTGGCAAGGTTAGCCTTCCCTCATCTCATCTGTAACTTATGCAATTCAGCTGGAATTGTCATAGAGGAAGACATTCTCATTGAAGGAGACAAGCCCATCACTAAGAAGAGGATGGAGCAAACAAGAGAGCCCACTCATGGACCTCAACAAGAGCATGAGGAAATTCCTCGTCAAGAAATCCCTGAGATGCCTCAAGGGATGCACTTTCCTCCACACAACTATTGGGAGCAACTCAATACCTCCTTAGGAGATTTGAGTTCTAACATGGAGCAATTAAGGATGGAGCACCAAGAGCACTCCATTATCCTCAATGAAATCAGAGAGGACCAAAAGGCCATGAGAGAGGAGCAACAAAGGCAAGGAAGAGACATAGAGGAGCTCAAGCACTCAATAAGATCTTCAAGAGGGAGAACTAGCCGCCATCACTAAGGTGGATCCGTTCTTTAATTTCCTTGTTCTTATTTTTCTGTTTTTCGGTTTTCATGCTTTATGTTGTGTCTGTGTTTGTGTCTTTATTACATGATCATTAGTGTCTAGTGTCTATGTCTTAAAGCTATGAATGTCCTATGAATCCTTCATGTTTCTTAAATGAAAAATGTTCTCTGAAAAAGAAAAAAGGAGTACATGAATTTCGAATTCTATCTTGAAATTAGTTTAATTATTTTGATGTGGTGGCAATTGATGACAAGTCATCCTAGCCCATTTTAGCTAGTCTTTTTCTTTTGTTTTCATTAGAATTATGCACTTTCTTGAGCTACAAGCAAGCTAATTGAGTAGATTTTCATGTTTCCCTTGATTGAACCAACCATATATGAATTCATGCCATTTCATGAGGTTTTGTGCTATATTTGTTGCATATTGTGAAAGATTGAATATCTCATGATTTTGAGCATAGCTTTGATGAGTTTGGTTGATTTATGATAGGTGAAGAAAGCTTGGAGAAAGGTTGAAGCAAAGAGGAATGGCTAGAAGTGAAGAATGGAATAAGTAAAATTGAACCGGGTTGCATGAAGTTAGCCCCAACGTTAGCCCCCTAACTTGGAGGCTAACGTTGGGCATGAAAATCACTCCCTGGGCTCCCCACGTTTGAGCCAACGTTAGCCCCCTAACTTGGAGGCTAACGTTGGCACATGACATTGCAAGGAAGTGGCCAACGTTAGCTCTAACGTTAGCCCCCTAACTTGGAGGCTAACGTTGGAACTTGAGAGTTTCTCCCCTGGGCACCAATGTTTGCGCCAACGTTAGCCCCCTAACTTGGAGGCTAACGTTGGCACTTAAAATACAAAGGGGGAAGGCCAACGTTTGCGCCAACGTTAGCCCCCTAACTTGGAGGCTAACGTTGGCACTTGAACCACAAAGGGAGGGGCACCAACGTTTGCGCCAACGTTAGCCCCCTAACTTGGAGGCTAACGTTGGCGCCACTAGCACTAAGCATTGCCAACGTTAGGGTCAAAGTTAGACCCCTAACGTTGGCACCAACGTCCACACCAGGAAATCATGCTTGCTGCCATGAAAAGTTAGGGTCAAAGTTAGACCCCTAACTTTGGCCCTAACGTTGAAACCAACTTTGGCTAACTTCATTTCCGGTTCAATTGGTTCACTTCGGTTCTTCTTCAAACTTCAAGAGCAATCAACCAAGGCCTCTTTCAACCCAATTCCACCAAGAACAAAGGCCCAACTCAAGGCTTGAAGATCATTTTGGAAAGTGTATAAATAGGATAGAATTCAAGTTATTAGGGGGCTTTCCTTTTGGAATTTTCATAATAGTTTTCGGAGAGCTTTTGAACTTGAGTGAACTTTAATTTCTTTGCTTTCATTGCTTTCATTTTCCATTTACTTTTGTCTTGGATCTTGGATTGGAGAATTGAAGAAATTCTGTTTCAATCTCAATCTTGGATCTCTCTGTTTATTTACTGCTTAATTGAATTCCATTTCCGGTTCATTGTTCTTCATCTCTTTTCTTTGCAATTTACAATTTCCTTGCTATTGTTCTTGTTGGATCTAGGAAGGCATTGAGATCTAGACTTGGTTTTCTAGTCTCTGGGTCCTGAGATCTAAATTTCTCATTTCAATTCCCTGTTTATTGCTTTTTCTGTTCATTTACTTTACTGCTTCAAGATCCGGTTCAATCCCAATTCCCTTTTACTCTTCTGTTTGATGCAATTTAATTTTTCCTTGTTTAATTTCTGCAAATCCACATCCCAATCCCCTTTACATTTCAAGCAATTTACATTCCTTGCACTTTAAGATTCCGCAATTTACATTTCTTGCACTTTAAGTTTCTGCTATTTAATTTCTTGTTCTTTAAGTTTCAGCAATTTATTTCTTGTTCTCTTTACTTCAATGCAATTTAATTCTGCAAGTCACAAAACCATCAACCAAATCTTGATTTGCTTGACTAAATCAACCACTAAACTAAAATTGCTCAATCCTTCAATCTCTGTGGGATCGACCTCACTCCCGTGAGTTTTTATTACTTGATACGACCCGGTGCACTTGCCGGTTAGATTTGGGTATTTTGGGAGAAATTTATTTTTCACCAAAATATCTCATCAAGTTTTTGGCGCCGTTGCCGGGGATTGAATAGATTGACAATGATTAAGTGAGGTGGTAATCTAGATCAAGCACTTTTTCTTTAATTTAGAATGACCCACTAACTGTTTGAATTTTTGCTTAAGCTAACTAAAACTTCATTCTAGCAATAGATTGAAGTGCTACTGGTTTGTGTGCTCTTATGTTCTGCTTGTATGTCAGGTACAAGAAGAGCCATACCCAATTTTCATGAACAAGACGAAAGAACTCTCAGGAGGTTAAGAAGAGTCGAAAGAGGGAAAAGTATTGTTGGAGAAGAGGAATCAGACGAAGAATTCCACGAGATGGAAGGAGATACATCTAATCCAGGAGAAGGAGTCAATAATCCACCACAACAGAGGAGAGTATTGGCTTCCTACACCTTTGCAAATGCTAGACATTGTGGAAGTAGCATTCTCACCCCTAATGTCAATGCAAATAACTTTGAACTAAAGCCACAACTCATCACATTGGTCCAGAACAATTGTTCATTTGGGGGAGGACCATTGGGGGATCCAAATCAACATCTATCTACCTTCTTAAGGATCTGTGACACTGTCAAATCCAATGGTGTGAACCCTGAAACTTACAAGCTTCTGTTGTTCCCGTTCTCATTGAGGGGCAAGGCTGCACAATGGCTTGAAACTTTTCCCCAAGGAAGTATCATTAGTTGGGATGACTT
The DNA here is from genome assembly GCF_003086295.3 of Arachis hypogaea. Lineage (NCBI taxonomy): Eukaryota > Viridiplantae > Streptophyta > Magnoliopsida > Fabales > Fabaceae > Arachis > Arachis hypogaea. The sequence continues at coordinate 46,933,367 of NC_092054.1, read as the reverse complement.
GGTGACTAAATTTCTAGCTAAATTCTACCCACCCCAAAGAGTCATCAGGCTGAAAACCGAGGTGCAGACATTCACACAATTAGATGCTGAATCCTTGTATGAAGCATGGGAGAGGTACAAAGCCTTAATCAGAAAGTGTCCTCCAGAGATGTTCAATGAATGGGACGTGCTGCAAAATTTCTATGAAGGCCTGACATTGAAATCTCAGGAGGCATTGGATCATTCTGCTGGAGGTTCACTACAACTGATGAAAACTGCTGAGGAAGCTCAGAATCTTGTGGACATGGTGGCCAACAACCAATACTTCTTTGCTCATCAAAGAAGTCGCCAACCATCACAAAGAAGAGGAGTAATGGAACTAGAGGGAGTGGACTCAATCCTAGCTCAAAACAAGATGATGCAGCAGCAAATTCAACAACAATTTGAGCAAATGGCCAAGAGGATTGATAATCTTCAAGTTGCAGCAGTCAACACTAGCCAACCGTCAACCACATGGGAACAGAGTGGAGAAACTCAAGAAGAACAACAACAAGAGCAAGTTCAGTATATGCACAACCAGGGACCAAATGAAGTGTATGGTGATACATACAACCCATCCTGGAAAAACCACCCAAACCTCAGATGGGGAGATAACCATACCCAAAACCAACAACCATGGCAGAGGAACTCAAACCAACACAATCCAAGAAACAACCAAAATCACAACCAGCAGCAGACTAACCAAAACCCCTTCAGAAAACCTCAAAACAACTACCCCAACATCAACCAATACCAATCTAATAACCAATCCACCAACCAAAATGCCTACCATCCACCATCCACATCTCATAACCCACCTCAAATATCACCTGACGCCCAAAGAATCACTCACTTGGAAGCCATGATAGACAAAATGTTGAAACACCAAGAAATGGTAGCAAAGAATCAGGAAGCCTCTATAAAGAGCTTAGAGAGACAGATGGGGCAAATCTCCAAGCAAGTATTTGTTGAGAGATCTTCAAACGCACTGCCCAGTGACACAATCCCAAATCCCAAGGAGGAATGCAAGGCAATACAATTGAGGAGTGGGAGAACATTGATAAGCAACAATGACACTACAAGGAAGCAAGCAGAAAACATCAAAGAACCAACAGAGGATGAGAATCAAACAAAGGCAGATGAGGATAAAGAGCAAGGGGTGATGCCAAACAAAGACACTGAGAAACTCAAAGAGAAGAACACCCAGTCACATAGCTCAAAGGAAGTAGCTCAGGAGCAGCAGCAAATGGGAAAAAGCATCACACCCCCACTATCATACCCTCAGAGGTTCAACAAAGAGGTTAAAGACCAGCATTTTCACAAGTTCCTTGAGATCTTCAAGAAACTGGAAATTAATATTCCCTTGGCTGAAGCACTTGAGCAAATGCCTCTATATTCCAAGTTTCTGAAGGATCTCATCAACAAGAAAAGAAGTTGGCTTGAAACGGAAACCATACTACTCACCGAGGAATGCAGTGCTGTGATTCAACGAGGTATTCCACCAAAACTTAAAGATCCGGGAAGCTTTGTAGTCTCATGCACTATTGGCAAGATAATTCTCAACAAGGCTCTCTGTGACCTGGGAGCCAGCATCAATTTAATGCCTCTCTCAATGATGAGAAAACTTGCCATAGAAGAGCTTAAACCCACCAGGATGTCACTAGTCATGGCTGACAGATCAATCAAGACACCCAATGGAATTGTGGAAAATCTGTTGGTGAAGATTGGAGAGTTTATCTTCCCAGCAGATTTTGTAATTTTGGACACTGAAGAAGAAGGAAACGATTCAATCATTCTTGGAAGGCCATTCCTACATACAGCAAGGGCCATTATTGATGTAGAAAAAGGGGAAATGACCTTCAGGGTCCATAATGAACAAATGATCATAAATGTGTTCAAATCAATGCAAAACGCTCCTGAGCAAGAGGATTACATGAGAGTGGATATGATAGACAGTTTGGTGGAAGAAACAATGGAAGAAAATTTCCAAGAGCAAGAAGGAAATCAAGGGACAACAGAGGAACAAGTGGCTGAGATCTCTACTGAGCAAGATGAAAGTCAAGATAAGAAAGAAGATATACCAAGACAAGAATTGAAACCTTTACCCACCCATCTCAAATATGCATTCCTTGGCACATCGGAGAGTTTTCCAGTAATCATTAATTCATCCCTGACAAAGAAGGAAGAAGGAGAACTTCTTGACGTACTCAAAGCTCACAAAGATGCTTTAGGATGGACCATTGATGACCTGAAGGGAATCAGCCCTGCAGTATGTATGCATAAGATCCTCTTGGAAGATAATTCCAAACCAGTGGTTCAACCGCAAAGAAGATTAAATCCCACAATGAAGGAAGTTGTCCAGAAGGAAGTAATGAAGTTGTGGAATGCAGGGATAATCTTCCCAATATCTGACAGCCCATGGGTAAGCCCGGTTCAAGTTGTACCAAAGAAGGGAGGGATGACGGTCATCACTAATGAGAAAAATGAGTTGATCCCTACTAGAACAGTGACTGGGTGGAGAATGTGCATAGACTATAGAAGATTAAATGATGCTACCAGGAAGGATCATTTCCCCCTCCCATTCATTGATCAGATGCTGGAAAGACTAGCCGGCCATGCCTATTATTGCTTTTTGGACGGATATTCTGGGTATAATCAAATCGTGGTGGACCCCAAGGACCAAGAGAAAACTGCCTTTACATGTCCATTCAAAGTTTTTGCATATCGGAGGATGCCCTTTGGGCTCTGCAACGCCCCTGCCACATTTCAAAGGTGTATGCTCTCCATTTTCTCTGATATGGTCGAGAAATTTTTAGAAGTTTTCATGGATGATTTCTCTGTTTTTGGTGATAATTTCAATGCTTGCCTAAACCATCTAACCCTTGTCTTGAAACGGTGCCAAGAAACCAATTTAGTTTTAAATTGGGAGAAATGCCATTTCATGGTACCCGAAGGGATAGTTCTTGGCCATAAAGTTTCAAAAAAGGGGATAGAGGTTGATAAGGCAAAGGTTGAGATCATAGAAAAACTCCCTCCACCAATTAATGTGAAATCTGTTAGAAGTTTCTTGGGGCATGCCGGATTTTACAGAAGGTTTATCAAGGACTTTTCAAAAATAGCCAAACCTTTGAGTAATCTGTTAATGCTTGATAACCCTTTTGTTTTTGATGAAAACTGCCAGCATGCCTTTGAAACTTTGAAAAATAGACTCACAACAGCACCAATCATCACACCTCCAGATTGGAAATTACCTTTTGAACTCATGTGTGATGCAAGTGATCTTGCAATTGGTGCTGTACTTGGACAAAAAAAGGGAAATTTGCATCATGTCATATATTATGCAAGTAAAGTGTTGAATGAGGCCCAAAGAAATTACACCACAACAGAAAAGGAATTGCTAGCTGTAGTCTATGCATTTGATAAATTTAGATCATATCTAGTAGGATCCAAGGTTGTGGTTTACACTGATCATGCTACACTTAAGTATTTGATGACAAAGCAGGATGCTAAACCAAGACTCATCAGATGGATACTGCTCTTACAAGAATTTGACATAGAGATAAAAGATAGGAAGGGCACTGAAAATCAGGTCGCTGATCATCTGTCAAGGTTACCACAAGAAACAAATCAGAAAGCATCCCAGCCCATAAATGAAAACTTCCCAGATGAGTACCTTCTGCAAATCCAGCAAGCACCTTGGTTTGCTGACATAGCAAATTACAAAGTGGGAAGGAAGATACCCCAAGAATTCTCTAAGCAACAAGTGAAGAAGTTGATCAAAGAAGCAAGGAAATTTTCATGGGATGAACCCTTCTTATTCAAGAGATGCTCTGATGGAGTGATCAGGAGGTGTATTCCTGAAAGTGAAGTGAGGGACATCTTGTGGCATTGTCATGGTTCAGCTTATGGTGGACACTTTGGCCCAGAAAAAACAGCCGCAAAAATACTGCAGAGTGGCTTCTATTGGCCAACTATTTTCAAGGATGCCAGAGAATATGTACACCAATGTAATGAATGCCAGAAAGCAGGAGGATTAACAAAAAGGAATGAGATGCCTCAAAATTTTATCTTAGAATTAGAATTGTTCGATCTATGGGGAATTGATTTCATGGGACCTTTTCCTCCTTCCTATTCTTTTAGATACATCCTGGTGGCAGTGGAATATGTCTCAAAATGGGTAGAAGCCATAGCCACAACCACCTGTGATGCACAGATCGTCCTCCAATTCCTCAAAAAGCACATCTTCACTAGGTTTGGAGTGCCCAAAGGTCTTATTAGTGATGGTGGTAGTCACTTTTGCAACAAACAAATGGAAAAACTTCTCCACAAGTATGGAGTAATTCACAAAGTAGCCACACCCTACCATCCTCAGACTAATGGCCAAGCTGAACTTGCAAATAGAGAATTAAAGAAGATTCTAGAGAAAACAGTGGGAATCACAAGGAAAGATTGGGCTAGAAAACTAGATGATGCATTATGGGCGTATAGGACAGCTTTCAAAACTCCTATTGGCAAGTCACCCTTCCAGCTATTGTATGGCAAATCTTGCCACCTCCCTGTAGAGCTTGAACACAGAGCTTTCTGGGCCACTAAACTCCTCAACCTTGATCCCCAAGTTGCAGGAGAAAAAAGGTTGTTACAACTAAATGAACTGGATGAATTCAGACTGGAAGCCTATGAAAATGCAAAGATATACAAGGAGAAAGCTAAGAAGTGGCATGACAAGAAGATCACAAAAAAGGAATTCAAGCCAGGACAGCAAGTGCTCCTGTATAATTCGAGGCTTAAAATCTTCCCTGGCAAACTGAAGTCTAAATGGACTGGCCCATACTTGGTGACAAAGATTTTTCCCTATGGGAATATTGAACTGCTAGATGAGGCAACGAAGAATCAATTCACTGTAAATGGTCATAGAGCAAAGTTGTACTTGGGAGGACAATGGGTTAAGGAAAAAGAGGTTCAGCACCTACAGCCCTCTTAAAAAGAATTGAAAGGTGTCAAGCTAGTGACGATAAAAGAGCGCTTGTTGGGAGGCAACCCAACCTGAGGTAGTTTTCTTTTCATAGTTATTTCAATAAAAAGGTTAAATGATTGGTATGTATTGCAAGGAGCTAAGTTTGGTGTTTCACACCAAAACAAATTAAGGGAGAGTAAAGGATTCTAAGTTTGGTGTTCCACCAAAATGTTACTTACAAGCACATTCTCACTTTCTACATAAAAGGATTACTAGCTCCAAGCAATCTGATAAATCATTTAATCATTCTCTGTTTCTAGTTTTTAGTTTTATTATCTTTAGCAAAAACTTAAGCTTTCTCATAAGAGTTATGCATAAGAAACATGGCAAGGGACTAAGTTTGGTGTTCACACACCAAAGTAAGTTCAAACGCCTACAAGAAAGTCTTGCACACTAACCAGTCTTCTAAGGGCTTGAGAAACAAGCAACTTCCATTAACACTACAGGAATTCAATCACTCTCTTGGGAGGACTATACACCATTAGCTGAGAGAAAGAAGAAGAAACCACCAAGAGGTTGTATTGACACTTAACTCTATCAGCATTGAATTGCTCTAAAAATTGGAAGTGTGAATATGCCCATTTTAACAGTAACTGTTAGTGTAGTCATCTGTGCATCATTTATGTTGGTTTCTTTTAAAATAAGTGGGCTAGTTTATGTGTGTGCTTGTGTGTTCATTTTCACTTGACAAGAAGAATGTATTGTCCCCTGCATCTTTAAATTCAATAAAAGAACAGTTTGAATGTGAAGTGAAATGGTCTCTGTTAGTTAGAAGTGGAATAAAAGTAAGTGGTGGTATGTGTGTGATTGTATAATAGCTCACTTTTAGTGAATAAAGAGCTAGGATATCTCCTTCTAAGTAAAGAGTGGCCTACTGTCTATGAATCTCAATTGAATTGAATTCCTTGGTTAGAAAGAAAAACAAAAAGAAAGAAAGAACAAAGAAGAGCCAAAAAGTGGCAAAACAAAAGAAAAACAAAAAGAAACAAAGCTGGACACCAATAGCTTGAATTCTGAAATATATGCCTGTGATGTTTTTGTACTAGGATCTGCTTGGATTAGTAAGCTCTTAGGAGTGCCTCAACACTTGGTGACTTGGGTTAACTAACCCGGGATCATCAGCTGAAAATCCACTATCAAGAGCAACCTAACTACAAAGCATTTAGTAGCCCAAAGAGGTGCTGGGCATCAATGTTTTAAGAAGGAATGTGAGCCAAGTGTCTATGGTGAATAATGTGTCAAGTATAAAGAAAAGAAAATGAACTTGCTACACATGACACTCAAATAAAGCTCTTGAATAAAGTAAAAGCCAAGGATAAAGGAATAATGAGAGGTCATAGCAATATGTCACTTGAAGCTTGAAGGAGACTTTCTAGGCCTAGGAGTCAATAAGAAGTGAGTATTTGCATATCCACATAAAACACCATGAACTATCAATAACACTTTGCTAGCTAGCATGAACTTCCTCTTCCATTTCATTCTTTCTTCTTAATAATTCATTTCTTGCTTGGGGACAAGCAAGCTTTAAGTTTGGTGTTGTGATGACAAGTCATCCTAGCCCATTTTAGCTAGTCTTTTTCTTTTGTTTTCATTAGAATTATGCACTTTCTTGAGCTACAAGCAAGCTAATTGAGTAGATTTTCATGTTTCCCTTGATTGAACTAACCATATATGAATTCATGCCATTTCATGAGGTTTTGTGCTATATTTGTTGCATATTGTGAAAGATTGAATATCTCATGATTTTGAGCATAGCTTTGATGAGTTTGGTTGATTTATGATAGGTGAAGAAAGCTTGGAGAAAGGTTGAAGCAAAGAGGAATGGCTAGAAGTGAAGAATGGAATAAGTAAAATTGAACCGGGTTGCATGAAGTTAGCCCCAACGTTAGCCCCCTAACTTGGAGGCTAACGTTGGGCATGAAAATCACTCCCTGGGCTCCCCACGTTTGAGCCAACGTTAGCCCCCTAACTTGGAGGCTAACGTTGGCACATGACATTGCAAGGAAGTGGCCAACGTTAGCTCCAACGTTAGCCCCCTAACTTGGAGGCTAACGTTGGAACTTGAGAGTTTCTCCCATGGGCACCAACGTTTGCGCCAACGTTAGCCCCCTAACTTGGAGGCTAACGTTGGCACTTGAACCACAAAGGGAGGGGCACCAACGTTTGCGCCAACGTTAGCCCCCTAACTTGGAGGCTAACGTTGGCGCCACTAGCACTAAGCATTGCCAACGTCCACACCAGGAAATCATGCTTGCTGCCATGAAAAGTTAGGGTCAAAGTTAGACCCCTAACTTTGGCCCTAACGTTGAAACCAACTTTGGCTAACTTCATTTCCGGTTCAATTGGTTCACTTCGGTTCTTCTTCAAACTTCAAGAGCAATCAACCAAGGCCTCTTTCAACCCAATTCCACCAAGAACAAAGGCCCAACTCAAGGCTTGAAGATCATTTTGGAAAGTGTATAAATAGGATAGAATTCAAGTTATTAGGGGGCTTTCCTTTTGGAATTTTCATAATAGTTTTCGGAGAGCTTTTGAACTTGAGTGAACTTTAATTTCTTTGCTTTCATTGCTTTCATTTTCCATTTACTTTTGTCTTGGATCTTGGATTGGAGAATTGAAGAAATTCTGTTTCAATCTCAATCTTGGATCTCTCTGTTTATTTACTGCTTAATTGAATTCCATTTTCGGTTCATTGTTCTTCATCTCTTTTCTTTGCAATTTACAATTTCCTTGCTATTGTTCTTGTTGGATCTAGGAAGGCATTGAGATCTAGACTTGGTTTTCTAGTCTCTGGGTCCTGAGATCTAAATTTCTCATTTCAATTCCCTGTTTATTGCTTTTTCTGTTCATTTACTTTACTGCTTCAAGATCCGGTTCAATCCCAATTCCCTTTTACTCTTCTGTTTGATGCAATTTAATTTTTCCTTGTTTAATTTCTGCAAATCTACATCCCAATCCCCTTTACATTTCAAGCAATTTACATTCCTTGCACTTTAAGATTCCGCAATTTATATTTCTTGCACTTTAAGTTTCTGCTATTTAATTTCTTGTTCTTTAAGTTTCAGCAATTTATTTCTTGTTCTCTTTACTTCAATGCAATTTAATTCTGCAAGTCACAAAACCATCAACCAAATCTTGATTCGCTTGACTAAATCAACCACTAAACTAAAATTGCTCAATCCTTCAATCTCTGTGGGATCGACCTCACTCCCGTGAGTTTTTATTACTTGATACGACCCGGTGCACTTGCCGGTTAGATTTGGGTATTTTGGGAGAAATTTATTTTTCACCAAAATATCTCATCAGCAATACTTTTTATTTTCTGAATGAATGCTTGAACAATGCATATTTTTGATATTGTTGTTTATGAATGTTAAAATTGTTGGCTCCTGAAAGAATAATAAAAAAAGAGAAATGTTATTGATAATCTGAAAAATCATAAAATTGATTCTTGAAGCAAGAAAAAGCAGTGAAAAACAAAGGCTTACGAAAAAAATGGCAAAAAAAAAAAGAAAAAGAAAAAGCAAGCAGAAAAAGCCAATAACCCTTTAAACCAAAAGGCAAGGGTAAAAAAAAAGGATCCAAGGCTTTGAGCAATAATGGATAGGAGGGCCCAAAGGAATAAAATCCTGTCTTAAGCGGCTAAACCAAGCTATCCCTAACCATGTGCTTGTGGCGTGAAGGTGTCAAGTGAAAAGCTTGAGACTGAGCAGTTAAAGTCGTGGTCCAAAGCAAAAAAGTGTGTGCTTAAGAGCTCTGGGCACCTCTAACTGGGGACTCTAGCAAAGCTGAGTCACAATCTGAAAAGGTTCACCCAGTTAAGCGTCTGTGGCATTTATGTATCCGGTGGTAATACTGGAAAACAAAATGCTTAGGGTCACGGCCAAGACTCATAAAGTAGCGGTGTTCAAGAATCAACATACTGAACTAGGAGAATCAATAACACTATCTGAATTCTGAGTTCTTATGGATGCCAATCATTCTGAACTTTAAAGGATAAAGTGAGATGCCAAAACTGTTCAGAAGCAAAAAGCTACTAGCCCCGCTCATCTAATTGAAACTAATTTTCATTGATATTTTTGGAATTTATTGTATTTTCTCTTCTTTTTATCCTATTTTGTTTTTAGTTGCTTGGGGACAAGCAACAATTTAAGTTTGGTGTTGTGATGAGCGGATAATTTATACCCTTTTTGGCATTATTTTTACATAGTTTTTAGTATATTTTAGTTATTTTTATTATATTTTTATTAGTTGTTATGCAAAAAATCACATTTCTAGACTTTACTACGAGTTTGTGTATTTTTCTGTGATTTCAGGTATTTTCTGGCTAAAAATGAGGGACCTGAGCAAAAATCTAATTCAGAGGCTGAAAAAGGACTACAGATGCTGTTGGATTCTGACCCTCCTGCACTCAAAGTGGATTTTCTGGAGCTACAGAAGCCTCATTGGCGCGATCTCAATTGTGTTGGAAAGTAGACATCTTGGGATTTCCAGAAATATATAATAGTCTATACTTTTCTCAAGATTTGATGGCCCAAACTAGCGTCCAAACGCCCACCATTGACCCTTTTCTAGAGTAAAACTCCCAAACTGGCACCAGAACTGGAGTTAAACGCCCAAACTGGCACCCAAGCAGGCGTTTAACTCCAAGAATGGCCTATGCACGTGAAAGCTTCAATGCTCAGCTCAAGCACACACCAAGTGGGCCCTGGAAGTGGATTTCTGCACTATCTGCACTTAGTTACTCATTTTCTGTAAACCTAAGTTACTAGTTTAGTATAAATAGCACTTTTTACTATTGTATTCATATCTTTGGATGAACTTTATCATCTTAGGACTTGGAGGCTGGCCATTCGGCCATGCCTAGACTATTTTCTCTTATGTATTTTCTACGGTGGAGTTTCTACACCTCATAGATTAAGGTGAGGAGCTCTTCTGTTCTTCATGAATTAATGCAAGTACTATTATTTCTCTTTCAATTCACGCTTACTTCTTCTCCAGGATATACTCTTGTACTTAATTCAGTTAAGTCAGAATGAAGGAGTGACCCGTGACAATCACCCACTATCTTTATTACTCGCTTAGCCAAGATCCGCGTGCCTGACAACTACAAGCGGTCTACATGATGTTCAATGTAGTCATTGGATGACAGCCGGAGTATATTCTCTTGGGTCTCTAATCCACGGACTGACTCCGTGAGATTAGGATCTTCGTGGTATAGGCTAGAACCATTGGCAGCATTCCTGAGATCCGGAAAGTCTAAACCTTGTCTGTGGTATTCCGAGTAGGATCTGGGAAGGGATAACTGTGAAGGGCTTCAAACTTGCGAATGTTGGGCGCAGTGACAGTGTGCAAAAGGATAAAGGTCCTATTCCGATGCCAGTGAGAACCGACAGATGAATAGCCGTGCGGTAGCTGTACCTGGTATTTTTCATCCGAGAGGATCATACAACTTGCCATGGAAGGGAGCACGCATGATTAGAAGAAGACAATAGGAAAGCAGAGGTTCAAAAGCAACAAAGCATCTCCAAACGCTTATCTGAAATTCCCACCAATGAATTACATAAGTATCTTTATTTTTTTATGTTTTATTTATCTTTTAATTATCAAAACTTATAACCAATTGAATACCCAAGCCAAGAGCATAAAATTCTACTCTAACATCCTTCCAAGCATTTCACCAAACACTTGGAAGGCATAAAAGGAAAGCATAGTAAAATTACAAGGAAAGTAAATCTACACTACTCAATTGCAAGGAATTAAACAACAACAAATCAAATCAACAATAAAGGAACATGAATCATAAATTGCATTAAAGGAAAATGGAAGAACAAAAGTGCATCAACATGAAAGTAGAGAATTACAAGAATTGAAATATAAAACTAGAGAGAGGAGAAGTAGAGGAAGAAGAATTGATAAAGGAAAAGTAAATCTAAGTATGAAATTAACCTAGATCTAAGAAATTTTAATCTAACCTAATCCTAATCCTAGAGAGAAGTGAGAGCTTCTCTCTCTAAAACTAACTTTTCCTCCAAAACTAATCTAAACTAAACTAATAATGACTAGATATCTCATCCTTCTTCAATCATTGGGTTAAATAGCATCAGAAATGAGTTGGATTGGGCCCAAAATGCACCAGAAATCACTGGCCACGAGTTGCACTTAAGTGAGTCACGTGCAACATTGGTGCATACGCGTACAGTATGCGTGCGCATCCCTAAACACGATGCAACTATGGAAAATTTTCAATCATTTTGAAGCCCCGGATGTTAGCTTTCCAACGCAACTGGAATTGCATCATTTGGACCTCTGTAGCTCAAGTTATGATCGATTAAGTGCAAAGAGGTCGGGCTTGACAGCTTTGCGATTCCTTCATTTCTTCATGAGTTCTCTATTTCTACATGCTTTTCCTTCATTCCCTCAATCCAATCCTTGCCTCCTAAATCTGAAATCACTTAACAAACATATCAAGGCATCTAATGGAATCAAGGTGAATTAAATTTAGCTATTTTAAGACCCAAAAAACATGTTTTCACTCTTAAGCACAATTAACTGAGAATTTACAAAACCATGCTATTTCATTGGATAAATGGGGGAAAAGTTGACAAAATCCTCTAAATTCAACACAAGATAAACCCTAAAAATGGGGTTTATCATCAATACACATCCTCCATTTTCCATTCTGTTTCTTGACCAGCACCACGATTGCCAACCAGGCCGGGTACTTGACTTCTCTGATAAAGCATGCTTCCAGTAGGGCTTGTACTTGTTCTTCGACCACTTGAGCCCTCTCAGGTCTTAGCTTCCATCTTTTTTGTTGGACAGGTCAGGATCCTGGATGAACAGCCAATCTATGTGACATGAGTTTGGGATCTATCCCAGGCATGTCAGAAGCTTTCCAGGCAAAGATGTCAGAATTTTGTCGTAGGAGCTGTGTCAGCTTCTACTTCAGTCTTTCCGTTAAACTAGCTCCTATGTTGGTAGTCTTTCTGACCTCTTGCCCGATCTGCACCTCTTCAATCTTTCCTCCAGGCTGTGGTCGTAGCTCTTCTTTAACTCGGACTCCTCCAAGATCGATGGCATTGACTTCCTTGCCTTTTCCTCTCAGGTTAAGGCTTTTGTTGTAACACTTTCTCGCCAACTTCTGATCTCCTCTGATGGTAACGATCCCTTCCGGTGTTGGGAACTTCATGCAGAGATGGGGGGGTAGAAACCACTGCTCCAAACCAATTTAGGATTGTTCTGCCTATTAGGGCATTGTAGGCAGAAGCTACGTCAACGATGATGAAGTCGATGCTTAAAGTTTTGGATTTCGCCCCTTTCCAAAAGTAGTGTGCAGTGAGATCAAGCCCAGCGGCTTAATGGGAGTGTCTCCTAATCCAAAGAGAGTGTCAGGGTAGGCCCTTAACACTTTCTCGTCCAATCTCAACTTATCGAATGCTGGTTTGAACAAGATGTCTGCCGAGCTCCCTTGGTCCACTAGAGTTCTATGTAGATGACCGTTGGCGAGAATCATGGTGATTCCTACTGGGTCGTCGTGGCCAGGCACAATATCTTGTCCGTCTTCTTTGGTGAAGGAAATGGTTGAAAGGTCGGGTCCTTCATTCCCGACTTAGTAAACTTCTTTCAAATGCCTTTTTCGAGATGATTTGGTCACCCCTCTTCCTGCAAAGCCTCCCGATATCATATGTATATGTCGTTCGGGGGTTTGTGGGGGGCAGACTTTTTCGTCTGTGACCTTCATCATCTCTTTTTCTTTTTCCATGATTGTCCGACCTTTCTATGAGATATCTGTCTAACCGACCTTCTCTGGCTAGTTTCTCTATCACATTTTTCAGGTCATAGCAATCATTAGTGGAATGTCCATACAACTTATGGTACTCACAGTATTCATTGTGGCTTCCTCTCTTTTTGTTCTTGATTGGTCGTGGGGGAGGTAGCTTTTCGGTATGACAAATTTTCCTGTAAATATCGACCAGGGAAACTCATAGGGGAGTGTAGGAATGATATCTTCTGGGGCTTTCAGACCCGATTTCTTCCTTTTTTCTTGGGCTCCTTCTCCTTTTCTTTTGATTGCTTGGGATGCGCTAGTCGCCAGTTAGGTTCTCGTAACTTGGCATTTTCTTCCATATTGATGTACTTTTCAGCTCGTTCCTGTACATCACTCAAGGAAATCGGGTGTCTCTTTGAGATGGACGGGGAAAAGGGTCCTTCTCGGAGTCCATTAATGAGACCCATTATTACCGCTTCAGTAGGTAAATCTTGAATTTTCAAGCACGCTTTGCTGAACCTTTCCATGTAGTCTCTCAGGGATTCTCCTATCTCTTGTTTTATTCCTAGCAGGCTAGGAGCGTGCTTGACCTTGTTTTTTTGAATTGAAAATCGCGCGAGGAACTTGCGCGAGAGATCATCAAAGCTAGTTACCGACCTTGAGATCTTTTCTTCGAGCTCTCTTCATCACTCAATCTCTCTCTTTAGGCTTCGTTCTGTTTCACGCTGTCGTTCCAGCTCCTGCTCTAGCTGCTCTAGCCAACCTTGATGACCATGTAATAATCCGATTAGGTCAGCAGAGTGGGGATGTCCATCTTTTCTGAGCTGCTGAACTTCAGAGGAAATCCTTTTTGATCCTTGGGTGTTGGAGGGACCTTTGTCATGCTGCCCTTCCGTTCCTTGCAGGGATATTATTCCCCTGTCGTTGTTGACTGCGTCTTGGTGTTCTTGTTCAGACTCCGATGCGGTGTGTCCATCTTTTTGTTGGTCGTCTGCCATCACTGGTTGATCTTCCAAGGTCCCTGGCAACAGCGCCAATGTTCCGAGGCTTACCTAGAACCAGATGACTGGGCTTGGATCAAAGGCCCAAATGGTGAGGAACGTGGACTCCAACTTGGTTGGCACCTGGGAGCCTTCGTCCGAGCTGACTTGTACATGTGTTAGTGAATGGGGGTGGTACCTGCAATGACACTCTGATACCTAAGTCAGCAAGGGGTTAAGCAGGTTTAGAGAATATTGGAACTTATGTTTACCTGAGAGTGTCAGTGTATTTATAGGTGATGATCTAATAACCACCATTGGTGTAGTTCCACTTCTGTTGGTGGATAACCGCCCTTTTATCTTAGGGTTGTTAGAATATCTCTTCTAGAAGTGGGTGAGAGATTTAATGAGACAGTTACTTATTT